>NC_090923.1:1459764002-1460067032 GCF_040938575.1 Ambystoma mexicanum | reverse complement strand
GCCTACTTGGGCTTCCCCATTGGCTTTTTGCAAACACTAATGCTTGGATACCAGCATCAGATCAGACTCAGCATTTGGCCAGGCGGTCTTGAAGAACTTGTTTTCTTAGAGAGGCAACTCTCCTCCCCAGGGCTGCATTCAGTTATAATTACTCATACGTCCAGTCCCTTTCCTACATACTGTATGGGCAATTACATTACTCACTGTAGTGACTAATGTACTCCTAGTCCATAGCCCCCTTTCCTCCATGCGTCCCACCATCCTCCCCCTTAATAAAACTGTGTCATTAAGCAATTGTAATATTGTCGACGTGTCAAAGGGGACTGAGGAGTGGCGCCAGTGGGCGGAGTCAGGGGACTGATGAAAAAGGTTCTGTTTACCATCCCTAGCGAGGGACGCCCAAACAGTAGGGAGGAAAGGGGACTATGGACTAGGAGTATGTTAGTCACTACGGTGAGTTACAAATAATTTCTCACAACATGCACTCTGTTTTTATGTTGTTTTTTCATTATGTCTAACTTCCCACCTGTAATATCTTAGAATAGTAACCATCTAGGGAAGGCATCCAGCGAACTGCAAGTCTGATCCACATCTGCGCTGTGTCTGGTGGCTTCATCTGGATCTGAAAACAGAGGACTGAACATCTTCCTAGTTAATGCACCCTAATCTAGTCAGAGAACATGTCAACAAGTAGTCTCTGTATACCCTTACGTCCATTACTCGTGGGTCTTGCCCCAGGAATGGTACACAAACAGAGCTTGATTCAGAGTTTCCAAGAAATAAATATTTAAAGAACGAGGGGCGCTTGAGCACTGGAATACGCGCCATGTACCTCCCTACACAAGCAATTTTTGTGGCGCTGCTGAATGCCCGTTCTTTTCTTTTGGGACGTCCTGGCCTATGCTCTGGATTAAAGGTTTTAAGGAGTGGTGGTCCTGTGTGTTGTTGAGGTGTTCAGTCCCCACTCACAATTGGGAGCTATGTTTCTATTGCAACACACATTTGGTGTTCATCACTGCACCGACTGAAGAGGTGGAAGGAAGTTTTCATTCTGGTTCCTCCGCAAAACGTCAAGGAGTTTGTAGAGAGCAAGGTGTGATGGGTCCTCTGCCTGGTTCTGTGGACCAGCAAGGCGTGGACCTGGGGCTGGGTACTACTCTGAGTCAGTGGATTTTAGGTCCCTGAATGGAACAAGGATGGGATGCCCCAGTCACCCCAGCTTGGTCTTCATCACAAGGCAGGGTACAATCATAGTGCCACGCTTCAGGTCAGCCCTGGGAGGCTAGACCTCCCCCACTCCTCTGACCTGCTAGAGCAGCCCAGACCTGACAGCGCTTCCCATACCCAAACCCCTTGTGCGTGAGTAGAAAATACACCCTCCCCAATTCAAAGCTATCCTTAGAAGATCCAAACTCAAAACATGCTCTCCCTATAAGGATAAAGAAGGTTTACTCTGTACTTGTGAATGGTAGCAGGTGTTTAGATAATATTACTAGCCCCATTGAAGAACTCATCTCTGAGAGTTTTTGGGAAGTGCAGTGAAATCCACTGAACAGCTGATAGGATGTAGCAAGTGTGTTAAGTCAGATATAGTAAACGTCAGAGAACATGTTTTAACCAATTGTTTTATTCAAAGAATAAAGAAAACCTCCTCTAAACTCTACCTCTGCGATGGAGTCCCTACTCTATAAAACAACGGGTGCTTGTGAGAACGTCTTACAAATGAACTCCGCCCTCCCTCAAAAACCTATGCTATTATACCATCTATCCTACCACTATGAAAAGAAAGAAAGACTATGTTAGCTTTATCTTGGAATGGAGTTACTCTTCTCCTGGGGTAAATCATTAGTGGCTGTTTTTTCTGACCAACCTACCAAAGAGTTCAGTCTTTTCCAGCTCTTGGTCTGATAGTTGCAACAAATTCACAAAAATGTCTCTAAGCTCCTTTTAACGAAACAACAGCCTTATGGGCCAGTGCTTGAGCGTATGGCATGATTTTTGCTTCATTTAAGCAAAATGTCCATACCAGAAAAATCTGGGGTAGACTTCTTAGTGGGAGTTAGAGAGGCAGAGAAATCGGAATGCACCTCCCGGGAGGATGGTAGCGAGAAGAAGAGGTAAAATAAACACCACCATCAAGCAAGGAGCGAGTCTTCCTTTTCCAATACTCACTCTTCCTCTCACAAGAAACACAAGCGCATGCGAGACACCACACCGAAATTGAGAAAGATGCTAGGAAGGTATATGTAAGACCAGCTTTCCCCAGCTCCATTTCTGCCCTGGATGAATGGGAGACCTTTGGACATGTCACGTTAAAGGAGTTGGACTAGCTGCAGCCTTTTCTCAGACCATGCTGGTTAATGCTGGGTACATGATGCCATTGGAGCCACACCAAAATAATTGTATGTAGTGTATGCCAAAATAGAATGATGGTGTCATGTACTGAAGTCCGAACAGGGGTGCTCATATTCAAAGATTCGCCATTATCTTTGATACTGATGATTACAACAATTACATGCCTTTTTCCTTTAATATGGGTTCTTCGCAAAGAGAGTCTGAGCTTCCCGAAGAGTTTTAATTAGACTAGCACTCTGAAGAGGCGCAGCTTCAGTTACAAAAAAAGACCTTAGGGAGGCCAATGTTTGATACATACAAATAATCACTCCAAAGACAGTAAATGTGCTTGATTTATTTCATGACTAGTTGAAATGTGTTATAGAATATTTTTGAAAGTCATTGCTTATTCATTTTCTAATGAATTATAAACTTTAATCAGTCAAGTGTTGGATACATCCCTTAACTCGGAATTGACATTGCACCTATCCATATTGTGTGCCCAGGCTTCAGCTCCTTTCAAACTCGCTTATATAATGCCAATGGATTGGTTGCACCCGCCGAAGAAGTTAGGACTCGTGGAATTACTGACATAGGGAAACTGAAAACAATCAATCTCCGTTGTTTGCGTTGACCGACACATTTAAATTAATATGGAGTAGACCTGCATCTTGTTCTATTGTAACTTGTGCAGAAACATTGAGTAGGTTCATCTGACCCGCGTTTCCTTTTTGGCACATCTGACACCAGAAAGTTTGTAAAGTGCAAGCAGCAACATCATGATCCAGGATAAAAGTGTTCCCATTGATTCCTCCTGCCAGGGAATCAAAAACACGGGATGCGTGGGGTAGGAGAGTATTTGTAGCAGGAAGCTCAGCGCTCTGTACAGTGAATGCATCGTACACATGCTCAAGGTACACCCATTCCTTAATGAAGGCTGTAGATGCTACTGGAAACAATCTTGCCACAGGTAATCAAGGGTCTTTCAAACAATCATGAATGGTAAGAACATTGTGAGTCCCATGCTGCAGACATGCCTCAATGCTTTTATTTTGTATTTGTTTATTTCTATTGCACCATAGCCCGCAGGCATCAGAGCGCTTAACAGACAACATAAAAGTAACAGGAAGTAGGTTTAGCTAATCTACTCGAACAGGATTGTTTTAAAACTATTTCGGAAAGTACTGTAACTTTCCTCTGAACGCATGGATGTAAGAAGTTTATTCCAGGTAATTGCTGCTCTGAGAGGATAGGATCTGCCTTTCCCTCAAGCTTGTTTGGCGTGTGGTATGACAAAAAGATGCACAGGACTTGAGGTCAGGGTCCTGCTTGGGGAATATTTTGTCAACGTTCGCTTTAAATAGTCTTGTGCCTATCCGTATAGACACTTGTGAGCCATAGCTAGTGTCTTAAATTGGATCCGTTTGGGGGCGAGGTGATTATCCACCGCATTCATAGACAAGAGCAGCACATTTTACTGTAGTTTTCCCGACCTAGCTACTGCACATGCCATCTGATGGCATAGAACTTTTCGGAATCAAAACAGATGGAAGTCTAGAAAAGTTTAAAACATTAAGGCAAACTGCTGGATAAAAAGAAGTGTACTGAGAGGCCAAAAGATTTATCAAAGTGTGCTCCTTGGACAAACTCCTCCCCTTGGAAAGGGTATCCTTTGTCTGCTGGGTTTGCCTCTGCTGAGAAAAACGTATTCGATACTTTAAGGGTAGAGATTGCAGACTTGGGCCTGAAGGAGTGTCCCTGCTTTCAGGACCCATCGCTACAAAATCGCCCTAGTTTATTAAAGTTACTCACTGTAGTGACTAGAGTACTCATAGTTCATAGTCCCCTTTCCTCCATACCTTCCACAAGTCTTCCCCCACTATTATGCCAAGGGCTAATTACTCATACGTCCCGTCCCCTTTACTCCATCCGTGTGGGTGATTCCACCAAACAAGAACATAGGGTGGAGTTTTGACAACCTGCCTCATATCTAGGATGAAGCGAAAAGGTTCTTCAGAACCACCTGACCAAACTCTACATCGCGCCTGGTGCTGGTGTCCAGTGAGTAGTGCCTACAGAAGGCCGACGGAGTACCCTAGTAGCCGCCTTGCTGATGACATCCCAAGAAGCATGTCTGAAACGCGATGGCTGTAGCATTAGCTCTGACCGAAAGGGCATGAATCCCCTGAGGAACAGGTTTGTCCATGGCCATGTACGCCTCCAAAATGGCCTGAATCATGCAACGGGTGAGGGAAGCCTGAGAACTGGGGGAGGAGCCACAGATGGTCGCAAACAATGCCTCAGAAATCCTGAAGGATTTTGTCTGTGAGAGAACCATCTTGAGGTCCAAGGAATGGAAGGCCCTCTCTGCCGCCTACTGTGGGTTTGTGAAGAACACCGGCAGGTAGATCTCCTGATTCCATTGGAACGGAGAGACCACCTTGGGCAAGAAGTTTGGGTGAGTACGCAAGATGACCTTGTATGAACGTGGTGAAGGACTTGCACAAAGACTGTTTGCAGAGGTGAGAGCCAATAATAAAACAGTTTTTAACGCACCAAGCGGATGTCCATAGAGGCCATTGGCTCCAAAGGCTTGCGTTGCAAAACTGCAAGAACCACATTGCGGTCCCACTCTGGATGTGGCCTGTGCACCAGAGGAAAAAGCCTGGACAACCCCTTCGGGTGACCCCGCCCTCACCAACCATTCGTCCATATAAGGGTATAGATGAGAGCTTTCCAAGCGGAGAAGGTTCCCACTGCATTCATCAACTTCGTGAAAACACAAGGGGCCGAGTTCAGGCCGAAGGGCAGCACTCTGTACTGGAAGTGGTACAACATTATCGTGAACCGCAGAAACTTCCAATGAGGTTGATATATGGGTACATGCAGGTATGCATCCTTGAGGTCCAGTGAACACCTCCAGTCCCCTGCACACAGAGACTCAGCTATGTGTGCGGGAGTAATCATCTTGAAGCGTTTCAGTGGTAAACACAGATTTAGAAATTATAGGTACAGTACTACACTCTGGCCAGCCCGGTGGTTCCTGGGTGCTGCAAAACCCCTGGAATAGTAACAGAACTGGTTCCTCTTGCAGACAGGGGCTTCGATCACTTGCATCAACAATAGCGAATGGACCTCCCGTAGAAGAGCCGGGGACCCGATCTGATGAAGAGGAGGAAAGGATGTGTAAGGAACTCATGGTGGCAACAGTAAAGACAGACACAAGGGATCACAGTTCAAGGGTATTTATTAAACTGTATAAATGGGTGAGCAAAACGCCTGATCTAAACTTAAAACTAAGATGGGAGCAAGCTAAGACCAACAAATAATAAGGCAGTCCTAGGGCGTCTTGTAAAATAAAAAGGGCATATACAAAAAACACTATTGCCAAACCTTACAATTAAGTTACAAAATAATGTGGGATAATGGTCCCAAGAAAAAAAAGAAGTGTTCACCAAATGGTATGTAAGGATGGTATGGCTGGGGTCTCCCTTCCCCACGTTTTATGCACGGGACAAGGCAGGACTGTTGAGCACAGCACACTCCTGCGCCTCAACAGCACATGGTTACAGTTCCTTTCAACGATGCCAGGACCTTCTGGCCCAAGTCTCTTTTCAATAAAGGTCTCTTGCCTTAGAAGGCCTGCTGGGCCATAAACAATAGACAGCCAAAAGTTCCTTTAAAATCTTTCACATTGGGCGATTGCTCTTTGCCCCTTGGATCTCCCTCAGCCGGGCTCTGATCCTTCTTGCAAAGTTTGCCTCTATCCATCGGGTTGACTACAGCCTTTCACTCGGGACGTAACGTTCAAAGTTCACAATCTCAGCAGAAAGCAGGGGTTCCCTTCTCCAAGCTTTCTGTGACTTTGCCTGGCCCTTGTGTTGGGACATGTCAGGTAAACGGCTCTGGTGTTAGTCTGTTGTCTTTCACAGTGTAGGAAAGTGTGCGTATCGGAAAAGGGTAGGGGGCGGGTAGAACTTTAGAAGGAAGGGGGTTCTGTGTCTTGCCCATCAGTGTCCCACTTCCACGGCCCGAAGACCCCCCCATCCAGGTGATCCTTCCCCACTGGTCCACCTCCAGCAACTGGATCCAATAGCAATGGCTGTGTCCTGGCCACCTGGATGACATGTCTCCAGGGACTAGCGGGTGAGACACCTTCAGGTTTCTCACAGATGGTTTAGGCAAAGGAAAAGGAAGAATGAAGCACGTGGAGACTACATCTAGGATTCACGGGTTGCTGAAAAGACTCTTCCAGGTATCCTGGAACAGTGTCAAATGGCCTCCACAGGCGAGCTGTGTTCCCCGACCTTGACATCACTGCTTCTTGGTGTCAGATGCGGGGGCAGAGGAGGGGAGTAGAAAAACAGTGCAACATCCTCTGCTGCTTCCACCTGTACCTGTCAGGCCTCCGTGTACCGCAGTCTCGGAACCCCTTGAAGCCAGTGAAAGCACACGGTTTGAACTCGGTCCTACCCTGGGATTGAGGGAAGCATTTCTGACCAGCTTTTGTCAGGATGACCGATTTGGCGGTTTGAGTGGAGATTTTCTTCTTCGTTAATTTGTCAAAATTGGACGAAAGAAAAAGGTCCATGCCCTAAAAGGGCAGATCCAGGATTCACACCTGCACATCAGATGAAAACTTTGTGGCGGCATGCATCTATGACGTCCTTCTCATCTCGACCCCCAAGGCACAGCCCTCTGCTGGCTGTATCAATGTGGGCGACCAAAGATTACATGAGGTCCTGCGCAATTTTCCCGAAGGGAGGTCTGAAAAAAATTCCCAGAGCTCCCGCCACAGCTTCTGATTAGCCGCAGCCAAGATTGAAGACGCGTTTGCCTGACGGAGATGCAGCCCTGAGATGGAGTAACAGCACTTTCACAAGGACTCAAGGACCTTGTTCTCCTTGGAGAGGCAACTGGGGGCGGCTCACGTGGAGGATGAGGACAAAGACGATGGTTTAGAACACAACAAGGTTGCAGCCACCACAGAGGAATGGGGCTGCGGGTGGGAAGCCAGGATACATACCTCGTGAAGCCTCCTGCGGTCGACATGCACAGGGGGAGGAGAGGCACCGAAGGAAGTGAAATAAGAATTGACAAAACCAAACGGCGAGCAAGCAGAAAGCTTAAAAAGTATCTGCGCTGGCTGCCAGGTCTGACACCGTCAGTGTGGAAAAAGGAACTGAGGTGAGGCGCCAGAGGGCGAGGCCTCGGCGTGGCATTTCCATGCCTAATGCTGCGCGCTATACTAAATTTAAAGGGGAAGTTACATTTTTCACTGCCAAAGGTTCCGGTACCATCCCCATGTTGGGGGACGCCCACAAGGATGGGGGTAAGGAGATGGCACGTGTGAATATTTTCTATTGTACAGTCATCATGTGTCTCCTGTGAGGGGCAGGAATTTGCACAGCAATGAGGCATCTCAGAAAATAACTATGCATACATGGGTCCTACAGATTGTGGGCCAGGAATACTGCTTCCCCTTCTTGTCGGTACCCTCCCGAAACTGCAGTACTTTGTCTGGACCCTCCCCAAACCCTTGTACTTTGTGCTTGCTTCCTCCAAAACAGATCCTGCTACCAAACATTTCTCAGCTACTGCTGAAGGGGGTGATGGAGCTTGTTCCACCAGAGTAAGTTGGAAAAGGTGGGTATTCCCATTACTTCCTCGTATCACAGACAGACTGGGAGTCAGACCCATTCCAGACTTAAGGCAGCTCTGAAAAGAGAAAATGGTTACCCTGTGCCTGATCCTCCAGACTTTGGAGCTGCATGACTGTCTCATGTCTTTAGATGTGTGGGACATCTCTGGTGTATTCATGTTCTAACCAGCCCAAACATTGGAAATACCTATTGTTTTTTGGTGGGAAGCACTCACTACCAGTTTGAAGTGCTTCCATTCATCCACACTTTTGCCCTGAGAGTGTTCACAAAGGTCATGATGGTGGTGGTGGCCTGCATGCACAGGAAGATAGTATCTGAGGTAGGTAAAGACTGTTAAGATGGATTTCTGAACTCTGACCTGGTGGGCAGAGGTTCAGAAGGCCAGCCTAGTTTCTTGGAACAGGCTAACCTCTGGACAAGCCAGACTAATCAAGGTAGCTATGGTCTGTTGTCAAGACTAGGTCTCAGGAGGGGTGAGCGTGACTGAAGCACCTCAATGAGCACACAGAGTAAGGGCACTTACAAATTACCCCCAGACAGGTGTATATATCAAAAATATAAACACATTTATTACAAGGCCTTTGTAATTCAACACACAGTAAACGAATCACAGCAATACTACCAAACCAACATAACACTATCTATACAAGGCCAATGGGGTCTAAAGGGTTAAAGGCATGAAATACGTCCACAACCTAGAAGGGAAGGAAACAGGCAGTGCAGATAGTCTTTAGTCCCCTTCAACATCAAACACACACCTAAGAGGAAGTCCAGTCCCTAAGAAGAGAGAAGCCTAATGCTCAATAGTACATGCAATGAAAGCGCATGCAGTTGTTCCAGTGGCCAAAACGGGGTCTCTTCAGGGGTCTCTAGCAGCTCAGGAAGGTGGGTGAGGCGATGAAGAATAGATTTGTACTATTCGAGAAGGGCCTCCACTTGAAGGTAGAGGTGATTCCAAGGTTTGGGAATAGTTTGCTAGTTCGCACTAGCAGTGGCAAGGAGAGGGGCCCCCAGGGGCCACTTGTGCGTAAAAATGGATGGAAGCGATAGGGGTCACCGGTTAGGGTTGCGATTACTCACCGACCCCCAGTGCACTCCAGGCCAAACTTTGCCAGTCAAGTTCAAATGCAGCATCTGTGATCATATATTGCCCTTTATGATAACAAGTGTTTCGGCCCCTGCCGGCCTTTCTGAAATCAGGGCTAGTGTAATCATACTGGTGAGAAAAAAATATCATATTAATCATGTTTCCAATCCGACAAGGAAATTATATAAGATCATGTATTTACACCATACATTTAAGAAAGAAACAACATCCCCCATTGAAAAGCAAAGAAAATTGTATTGCAAACAGAAAACATCATATGTGATCATAAAAATTATTTTGGTATCAGAAAAAAACAAACATTTGAGATATTTGTAAAAAACGGTGAGGGGTGGGGTTAGGGGAGAGAAAGAGGAAGAGAGGGAATACATACAAAAAGGAGACAAAAAGAAAGACCCGGGATAATAGGTTAGTCACGGTTTACGTCCAGGGTTGCCAGTAAGAATGTATTTTGCCAAACAAATGTTTGAAGTGTCTGTATAAGGCTAGAAGAGCCCTGTAAGTAAGATTTGACTTGGGTAGCACGTGGTTTCAATATCTCATCCAAATATTCTGATAGGGTTATCATAAGGGGCAATTTATGATCATAGATGATGACAAAAAATAATAAATAAAAAACAAAAATTTTTCAAAATTTTAAAAAGCGCATTGTCCTGGATTCCTTTGGATGCGTTTACATTTTTGTATTCCACTTCAGAGAAGGCTTACTTGCAGGTTTTGATGAAGGTGCCGAGAATAGTTGGTCCCACTATTCTAATGGGTCGAAGCGTCAGATGCAGAGGGGTCCCATGGGACGACAGCAGGCTCAGGGTGTCAAACCTTCCAGCGGTTCTTAGTTTCAGGATACTTGGATCCTATCCTTCGTTCAGTGAGAACTCAAGAGATCGAGATGGTATGGGTGTTTGGTGCCTCCTCTTATCCAGAGTCTCCTTCATGCCAAAACGAAGAGGACCCAATGGGAGATCTGCTCACAAACACACACTCCATACATGCACCAATCACGGACCATGGTGGTCCCAGGCATTCACAGCACTCCAGACTCTCTGGCACCCAGGATGTGTATTGGGGACAGACACCCCAGCCCACATCCTGGGGGCACACACACAAGGCATGCAGAAGTCTGCGAAAACTTGCCGTTTTGCGGGAAAATGCATGACCAAATAAGGACTGACCCGGGTCGGCTCGACCTGGGCAAGGTGAAGGGGCAAGATGGTCAAAGGACAGGACAAAGAACCTTGTGGCATGGCCATTTTGGAGCCAGGCTGCCTGTTCGTGCCAAACACGGTAATCACGGTTTTCCTGGCAGGAAAGGGTTAAAAAATATGCGAAAAGATAGCTGCCACCAGCCCTGTCCATGACACATCTGCACATGTCCTAAAAAATCCTTTGAGAGTATCTAGGGCCTTTGGAAATGACTAAGAGACCCAAGTGTGCTGTATTGGAAGATACATTGCACACTTGTTACATGTTGCAGAAAAGTTGCAATAGTGGAAAAGGACTAAGGGAAACAAAGTTCCCAGTTCTGACTTTCTTAAGGGCATGTCAGTTTCCCCATAAAAAGTGAGCGAAAGCCCAGAAGAGTGCAGCAGAAGGCTGTGCTCCCCTGGCAAAGTCAGACTAAGGTGTTTAAACAGCAGCAAAAAGTTGGGGGTTTACACCACTGGATGGAAAATTACATATAAAATGAAATCTTTCCTATCAAAGACGTGCACTGACTTCTGTGGGCCCGATCAGCAGAGGTGGCCCTATATGACCTAGGCCAACATGCAGACTCCTCCATGAGTTAGGTGTCCCAATCAACCTAAGTGATGTGGCAGGATTATTATTAGGCTATGTTATGTAGGATTATTATTATGCTATGTTGTGTAGGGTGATTCTTCTTATGCTATGTTTTGCAATGTTATGCTATGGTATGCTACTTCTCCAGCATGGGGTCTGGCATGGATTCACATGCTCATGAATATTCCCCGTCGTCAGGCCGGGAATCCTCGGTATAGAAAAAATCAGTATCAGTATCAGTTTCGTTTCTGATCTGTCTTTCTCAGTAGTAACCAATCACTGGTCTCTGGGTCAAACTGCCCCCAGCCAATGACTGCCCTCTTCCTAAGCCCCACCCCTGGCAGCCATCCTCAGATTTTTACCGCACGTTCAAGTGTTGGGAGTCCTCGTGCTTAGCTCTCGAGCTTTTGCTGCGTTTTCACGCTTTTTTCAGGAGATTTTCTCATTTTTTCGGTCAAAAGAGCCTCAAGCTCCACCGTTTCTACTTCCGATCAACGGGGATCCGTTTTTCGGAGTTTTCTACGCCCCTCAAGGGTGAAGATTTCGTCGAGGATTCCAGAAGTTCCGAGGCCTACCCCGGACATGGCCCAGGAGAAAGGGAGCTCCTCGCCCGGGAAGCTATTCAGGGCCTGCCCGGGATGCCAGCTTCAGAACGTTTTCAAGGAGGACGAGCATTCGTTATGCCTCTACTGTCTCCATGAGGACAAGACGCACAAGGAAAAGGACTGCGCGTTTTGTGGAAACATGTCGGAGCGGACCATGAAGGATCACCACCTCGGTCTCGCCAACTGGCTGGAAGGTAAGAGCCCGCCAGGCGAGGAGAAGAAGTCGTCCGAGCGGTCTTCTAAGTCCTGTGAGGGTGCTCCGGCGACGGGGGCCCAACAAAAGGCTAAGCACCGCGAGTCCGCGAGCACTGGGAGCGCCGAACGGTCGGGCTCCTTGGCTGCCAGGCAGGGCGCCCCCTCCCCGGCGCCATCGACCACGAGCCAACGCTCTGGCTCGGGTAAGAGGAAGTCTGAGAACCCGGCGAAGCTTCTGGAGAGGCCCCGGTCGATCTCGAAGACTCCGGCAGAGGGGGAGCGAGGCTCGGACCCTCCCCCGAAGGTGAAGGCCCCAGACGTACAGAAGGTGACCTTGGCCGTGATTCACCCTGCTAGGACCTCGATTGAGGATGCCGCCGCGGCCCTGGCTCAGCCTGTGGAGGCTACACCAGTGGAGGCGCCCTCAGGTACCAGAGTCTCCCTGCCACCGCGGAGGGAGTCGTCTTTCAGGCCCATCAAGAAGACCCCCACAAAGTCCTCGTTGGAAAGGGGTGGGAGGGGGGTGGTGGCTGTTGTGGATACGGACACGACCTCTGAAGAGGAGCTCATCCAAGTCGTGGAGGAGACCCAGCCCATCGAGAGGGATCCCGACGAGGGCGACGACGAGGGCGACGGTGACGCAGACGAGGCTCCTCGAGCCCTCACACCCGTCGTTTCCGGCGCCGCAGGACACCTCGGCGGCCATTTTGTCAGCCATCCAGTCTTTATGCTCGGAGATAAGGACTAGGTTGCCCCTTCCCCCGATGGAGGAGCCTGAGCTTGAGCCAGACCCGACGGAGGATCTGGAGCCAGGACCTTCGGGGAGCCCACCGCCTAAGAGGAGGAGGACGCATCCTAGGCCTCCTCTCCCGCCTCTGCGGCCTTCTCTGCCTTCCCCCCGGTCCCACGGGGATGATACAGGCATGGACACGACGGGCACGGATGACGACGGAGGCGACAACGGGACGTGCCCCCTTTCACCCCGTGCCCGGGCGTCCCCGCCCGACGAGATTGGATCCTTCCATGCAATGATCTCCAGGGCATCCAAGCTCTTCCAGCTCTGCCCCGAGGAAAAGAAGAAGGAGGGGTTCCTTTACCAGCGGCGCAAGGCTAAAAGGAAGACGGTCCTCGCCGTACCGCTTCTTGATGACATCTGGGATGAGGGGCTCGCCCTCCTCAAGAACCCTGCCACGGCTCCTGCGAAGAGGGACCGGTACGAGAAGAAGTACCGGGTCCCCAACGCTGCCCCCTTGTGCCTTAGGGCGTAACCTACCCCGGACTCAGTCGTTTCGGCGGCGGCCAAGAAGAAAGCGGGGGGGAGGGTAGGAAACTGGATGCGATGGGACGACGGGTCATCTCATCTGCAGCGACGACCATCAAGGCGGCCAACGCCCTGGCCATCGTAGCCCGCTACAACAGGGAGTTATGGTTCAAGATCGCCCCTCTGTTGGACTTTCTTCCGGATGCCAAGGGGGCTGAGGCCCTGGAAATCTTGCAGCAAGGTGAGATTGCCTCAGACCACGCCATTACGGTGGCTACGGACATCGCCGACACCGGTTTCCGTCAGTTGGGCAACAGCGTTTGCCTGAGAGGACGAGGATGGCTCAGGGCGACGGATTTCCGCCAGGACGTTCAGACCAAGGTTTTGGACATGCCCTTCGATGGGAACAACCTTTTTGGCAAGGCTGTTGATGAATCCCTTCAGGCGATCAAGACGGACACGGAGACGGCCCGTGCACTGGGTGTGCTCCAAAAACGACGGCCGTCCTTTCGGAGTTCCGGAGGCAGACAGGGTGCCTCCAAGGGAGCCGGCAGCAGCTTCTCTACTTACCGTCAAGCGGCAAGGTCTTCGTCGCAGGAGGCCTACAGGGGACGCGGCAAGTCAAATGGATCCCGCCGTCGTCGGCAAAGTGGTCAAGGAGGCAAAGCGGCCTCCAAGCAAGATTGAACGGTCCGTCGGGTCGGGCCCCCGCCGAAGCACCTCGGTGGGAGGCCGGCTGATGAAGTTCGTCGGCGTGTGGGAGTACATCTCCACTGACCATAGGGTGCTGGACGCCCTGGCCCTAGGGCACGCCCTTGAGTTCCAGAAGAGGTGCCCCTGCATTCCTCCCGAGGCCAGGAAGGAAATTCACGTCCCTCAACTGCTGTTGGATGTACGGGCGATGCTCAGGAAAGGTGCCATTGAGCTCGTCCCGAAGAGGCTTCGGGGCTCCGGAGTTTACTTAAGATACTTCCTCGTGAGGAAGAAGACAGGAGGATGGCGTCCCATCCTGGACCTGCGATGACTAAACAAATACATCAAGGCACAGATGTTCCGGATGGTCACCCTCCAGCACGTGCTGGGACAGCTGGAGGAGGGTGATTTCCTGTCGTCGTCGGACTTGGAGAGGATGCTTACTTCCACATCCCTATTCTAAAGAGGCACCGAAAGTTCCTCAGGTTCGTGGTCAAAGGGCGGCACTACCAGTTCAAGGCCCTCCCGTTCGGATTAAAATCGGCGCCCAGGGTGTTCACCAAGTGCCCAGCACCGGTTGCGGCGCGGCTGCGCCTGCAGGGGATCCATGTCTACCCCTACCTGGACGACTGGCTCATACGGGCAAGGACAAGGGAGCTCGCCGTGGAACACAATGCAAAGTCCGTCCAGCTGCTCACGGACCTGGGGTTCTCCATCAACTTTTCAAAATCCCACCTGGTCCCGTGTCAAGTCGCCCTGTTTCTGGGAGCACAGCTCGACGCAGTGGCGCGGCGGGCCTCACCGTCGGAGGAAAGGATAAGGACCATCTTAGGAAAGGTGGCCAGAGTGAGGTCTATCAAGTCCCTCCTCGGAATGATGTCCTCCTGCATTTATCTGGGGCCCCATTGCAGACTTCGGATGCGGCCCTTGCAAGAATTCCTCGACGCCCACTGGATCCAGACGACGGGCAGCTTCGAGGACATGATCTCGCTCGACGAAACGTTCCGTCGGGCGATACGATGGTGGGGTGTCCGCGCTCATCTGACAGCGGGAACAGGCTTCCTAGCCCCGGCCCACCGGATGCCTCGCTGGAAGGTTGGGGAGCGCACACCGGGGGCCTCCACGCAAGAGGCCTTTGGTGCTCGGAGGAGAAGACTCTCCACATCAACATCTTGGAGCTCCGCGCAGTGTTCTGGGCATTCAGGTCCTTCCTTCCATCCCTCAAGAGCAAGGTGGTGAGGATCTTCACCGACAACACCACCACAATGTTTTACATTTGGAAGCAGGGCGGAACCAGATCCCCTGCCCTGTCCAAGGAAGCCCAGGATCTGTGGCATTGGGCCATCGCACAAGGGATGTTTCTGGTACCCTTTCTTCTGGCAGGGATAAAAAACACCATCGCCGACTCACTCAGCAGGGAGCTACGCTCGTGCCACGAGTGGGAACTGCACCAGGATCAAGTGGACCGACTCTTCCGACGATGGGGCGAACCCCAGATCGATCTCTTCGCGACAGCGGCGAACTCCAAGTGCCGGAGGTTCGCCAGCAGGTTTCCCCAACCGACGAGCATGGGCGATGCTTTCTCGTTCCCCTGGGACAGCCTGTTCCTTTATGCATTCCCGCCGTTGCCGTTGCACCAGCTCAAGAGGTCCCGGTGCAGAATGATCCTCGTCGCACTGGCGTGGCCGAGGCAGATCTGGTTCTCGGACCTTCTGGACTTGTCAGCGTCCACACCAGTCAAGCTACCGACGGACGCGGATCTTCTCTCCAGAGAAGGAGGCGCCATTCTTCATCACGAACCAGAGTCGCTGAACTTGCAGGCCTGGCTCCTGCAGCACTAGAGTTTGGAGGACACGACATCCTGGCCGACTGCAGAGAGGTTCTTGCAAAGGCCAGGGCATCCTCAACTCTCAAGTGCTACGGACACAAATGGAAGAGGTTCTCTGTCTGGTGCCGGGCACAGAAGATTAACCCTCTGCGGATTACGGCCCCTCAAGTATTGCCGTACCTACTGTCTTTGGCCACGGCTGGCCTATCTCACGCTTCCATCAAGGTACATCTGGCTGCCGTCTCACGTTACACCAGAACTACAGGACGGGCGTCCTTGTGATCTCATCGTCTGGTGAAGGAATTTATGAAAGGACTGTTACGATCATTCCTGCCGGTGAAGGCCCCTGCCCCGGCGTGGGAGCTCAACGTGGTACTAACTAGGCTCATGGGGGGCCCCATTTGAGCCTATGCATTCAGTGCCGTTGAAGTTTCTGTCGTGGAAGACAGCATTCCTCGTGGCCATCACCTCTGCACGACGAGTGGGAGAGATCCAGGCCCTGTCTTGCAAGCCTCCATACTTGACTTTTCACGACACAAGGGTGGTTCTGAGGACGCACCCCTCCTTCATGCCCAAGGTGCCGTCGGACTTCCACCTCAATGAGCCCTTGGTGTTGCCAGTTTTCTTCCCGTCGCCTTCGTCGCCGGCTGAGAGGACTCTGCACTCGCTAGATGTAGCTAGAGCGCTGAAGTTCTACGTGGACCGCACAAAGAGTTTCCGGAAGACATCACAGCTGTTTGTGAACTTTGGACCTGTGAATCAAGGGAAGGCTCTCTCGAAGACTTCCATTTCCAGATGGCTCTCCCGCTGCATCATGCACTGTTACCGGTTGGCAAACCGACCGCTGCCCGGCCGTCCCGAGAGCCCATTCGACCAGAGCGATCGCTGCTACTACGGCGTTCCTGTCTGGTGTGCCCCTGCTCGACATCTGCAGGGCTGCTACGTGGAGGTCGACGCACACCTTCACGAGATTCTACTGCGTCGACCGGGATTCCAGGGAGGAGTCCAGAGTCGGCCAGGCAGTGCTGCGCAACCTGTTCTCCTAAGGTGAGCCTGGTGAGGAGGTAAGAGTTGCTTAATGTTGAGTTGTTGTATTGCTTGATATTGAGCCTTGTGCCACCTCCCATGGTTGTGCATGTGTATACTGCTATGTATTCTTATATTCATGAGCATGTGAATCCATGCCAGACCCCATGCTGGAGAAGGAACAAGTTACTTAGCTGTAACTGTTGTTCTCCAGCATGGGTCTGGCATGGATTCACATGCAAAACCTCCCGCCTACCCCTCTGCGGCTCTTCACTTGGTCATACTGCCACTTCACGTGCTACCAAATCTGAGGATGGCTGCCAGGGGTGGGACTTAGGGAGAGGGCAGTCATTGGCTGGGGGCAGTATGACCCAGAGACCAGTGATTGGTTACTACTGAGAAAGACAGATCAGAAACGAAACTGATACTGATTTTTTCTATACCGAGGATTCCCGGCCTGACGACAGGGAATATTCATGAGCATGTGAATCCATGCCAGACCCATGCTGGAGAACAACAGTTACAGGTAAGTAACTTGTTCCATTTGGCTCTCCCATACAGTTAGGCCTCAGACCCTCCATGTCACCTCCCTCTGCCTCCCTGTGCCAGCTCTACAAGCAGCACCCCGGACAAGCCCAAACCACTCCCAGAGCAGAGGACACATCAGACCTTCCTTTGCGCTTATTCTCTACAAGTATAGCATTAGCCCTATGTATGGAAGATAACAGAAGGGGTTTCTGCAAATGCCGCTTATTCATAATACAGCACAGTGTCCCTGAGGGCTGTGCCAAAAGGTCACAAGTGAGATGTCGACAGTTCTTGCCAAAGATTTGCAATATCATGCCAAGTAACACCCTCATTGTGAAAGTACTGTAACATATTGATGTTTGCCTATGATATGCTATTTAAACCAGCACTCTAGGGTGGGGGCCCTAGAGAGAGTTCTACCAAACTGCTTGAACACTTGCATGCTGTGTTCTCTGCTGATCCCTCTGTGTGCCATGTATTTTGCAATCTAATTCAGGAAGCATGATTTACCATAAGTCTGTGTTTCTCCCCTTATTTGCTTATATTACTTATTGTCTTGAAGCTGAGGCTGGCCCTTGGAAAGAGGGCCGCTCTTGGCATGACAGAAAGAAGGCCTTTCTGATTCCTCCCCCCCCCCCCACATGCTTGGAGTTTTTAGGAGCAATCCTGCATATCGAGGGACATATGGATATTCCTACTCCACGGAGAGTGACAAGCATCCATACTATGGTAGCTCTCTTTCAACAGAAAACTAGGGTTTTCTTTAAGGTGCTCTGACTCATAGTGCCCTTCATCTTCCAGTACCCGAAGCAAGGCTGCAATTGCAGTCACTACAGTAGTCCCTGAGAAGCCATTGGTCCCAGTTCAGCAGACAAATTAAGGACATTAATCCGAGTCACCCCAGGCCACCCAAAACTTGCTGTGGTGGGCATCCATGACCAATCTCCCTCAGTGTGCCCCATTTCTTCAGCCTTAGTAGACACTGAAACTGGTGATGGTCACGTCCCTGATGTGATGGTGAGCACATCTGGAGGATCCCTAAGTGAGCAGTCTGTTGGAAAGCCTAGAGAAGTCTACTTACTGGCGGTGAAGGAGTTCATCTGGCATTGCAATATTTTTTAGCATCAATCAGAGGTTTGACTGTTAAGGTCCTCATGGATGACGCCAAACAAAGTGGTATTTTCTGTCTCTCCTCCCTCCCCCAGTTTTCTGTACCACTTTGGGAATCTATCTAAGGTGAGAAATCTGTGGGAGAAAGGAATTCATTAGAAGAACAAATTGCTTACCTCTGCTAATGCTCTTTCTGATGGATTAGTCCTTCCACCCACTGATTCCTTGTTGCCCTCCCATCCTTTGCCTCTTGGCAGCTAGCTTGTACACTTCCTCTGTTCTGTTGTCCCTTGGCTGCTGAGTGCTTAGGAAAAGGGCAGAACTGAGAAAAAGTCACTCGATTATATACAAGCCTCACTGTCATGTCTGGCGTCTAAGCGTGGTGCAGTGCAGAGCCATGCTTCATGCCTTGGTGTCTGAAAAAGTTTCCAAAAATATCTGTCACTGAAGATAGAATATCTAAGACTGTGGAATCTGTGAGAGCAACGACTAATCAATCAGAAAGTATATTACCACAGGTAATAATTTTTTCTTATAATGTATTGTGTCCTCTGTGGAAAACCTGAGGGTCTTTGCCTCCCTACTCCCGGGGGATCTTCTAAACAGGTGGCTAGGGGAGGGCCATCCCCGTTGGATCCCGACTGTGCGGGTGGACGAGCGGGGAAGGATAACCTGGGTGAAGGGTCTTTGGGATTGGGGAGGGAACCTGAGGACTGCTAGCACACCACAGGTGTATAAAAGGAGTGAGCCATAGAAACAGAATGAGCGAGCTGGAGCCCGACGAGTTCCACGAGTCAGAGTACAAGAGCACAGGCGAACTGGGATGCCCAGAGACCCCGAGACCTGCTGTTGGAGAATGGAATGCCTAGATGCTGAGAGCCTAGGGTGTAAAAAGGCTAACGAAAGCGTGGCAAGGGAGCCAAGTCTCCAAGGAGCCAAAAGGGGGTTAAGTGCAAAGCTGCTTTCTATAGTGAAGTCCATGGAAGGGTGTTTGTTATCCTGGGCCAGAGAGACCACTCGGGAGCATTGGGGGGCGGCTGGTTAGGAGCCCTTGGTGTTCAGTCGATGAGACCGCGACAGTGACATTAAAGAAATCACAACCGGTGAGTTGAAAGCCAGAGGGGAACCCGGTTAGTGATGGGGGTAAAACGCGAGCAATAAAACGTTGCAAGCAGTAAGATAATGACATGGACGAGTGTAGGATAAGAAGCGTGCTGAAGAGGAAAGCTTTGATTGTCCGTTGTGAAAGTTGAAATACGAGGGAAACTAAGTAGCAATCTTTCGTGTGTACGTTAACACATGGTGAAAGGAGCTCTAGTGAACAGAGACTTTGTGTACAGGAGTGAAGTTCATTGAGAGAGCAAATATGGAAGCAAATGAAGGGGCCTATTCTTGAGGGAAAAGGCACTAGGAAGCCCTGTGAAAACTTGGTGATGAATTGTAAAATATGCCGGGGGCACGATATTGAGAAAAGCTGAAGTTGAACTGTAAAAAGGTTCCAGGGGCACGCTGATGAAAGTAAGCCAAGATTTAATTGCAAAAAAGTACCAGGGGCACGGTGAGAAAAGAAAACTGAAAGAAAGGCCTAAGTATCAGAGTGGTCCCAAACAGACAGAAAGTACTGTGGGTTTATCGAAAGTCTCTGATACATTGAACTGCTGAATAACTGTGTGAAAAGAGCCAAGGTGTCCGAGTGGTCCCTCCTGGGGCTGAGGAATACTGGGCGTTGTTGAAAGGCTCTGATTCCCCAATACACCAACCTGTTGTGAACTGTGAAATTCTTGTGAACTATTGATAAGTAGTAGACTTCCTGAGGAGAGGTGACACAGAGGAATTGTTACCTAAAGGAACTTTGAACGTGTTGACCAGGACTGATTGAACTTTGTAAAAATAATTTTATACAGTGCCTTTGAAAGCCTAAGAACGCATGCTGAATCTGAAGTGGCTCAAGACTTGAAGAAGGAAGCTGTGGATCTGCTCCAATGCTATCCTGACCTTTACTTTGAAGCACCCTTTTTATTTAGTCCAATCCCATGCACGTTATTGTATTAGAGAGTTTGAGGGCAAACATAGGTTTAACATAGACACTTTTATTTTGACTAATTTGACTGACTTTGCCTAACTTGCCCTTCATCTATAATGGGAGTAATTTCGATCATCAACAAAAATATAAGTCCAGTCTTCAAAGCCCTTCTTTATAAAATAGAGGTTTTCATAAACATTGTGTCTGTGTTTTTCTCATGATACCATGCCTGTCTCACACCTCCCACAGATTCCTCTTTTGGGGTATCGTTTCCTGTGTGAGCAGTTCTCCGAAAAATGTTCGACAGCAGGGGTCACTGTGCGACTTCTCCATCAAGGTCCCTCTATGCTCTCCATACTCACGTCTGGACGTGACATCGATAGTGCTATAAATAGCTTGTACTGCACCCGTTGCTTCAGTTCCGTTTTTCCACATGCTCAGCACGCTCTTTGAACATTTCAACTCTGCCTCCGAAATTCTTTGACGCAGGTTTCTTCCAAAAATATCTTCTCTGGAACCGGCAGGTTTCAAAAGATGTGAGGAGTATGATACTAAGATGTCGATCACAAATCATCACAGGATTTGTTTCTGGTGCCTTGGCACAGGCCATGACGTCGAGTGCGGCTCTTTCCAATTAATGACTACCAAGCCCTTGAAGGTGAGCAAATTGAAGCTCACCCTAGGTCGCTCTGTTTCAAAGTCTCCCACTTGCACACCTTCAAAGGGGAAATCCTCAGATGATCGTAGTACCTGAGAGACCAAAAAAGCAGTCCAGAAAACAAGAGATTGCAATCCAGGAATGATTCACACCACTCCTCTTCTTCATCATCTAAAAAGAAAAAGAAGAGACGTTGCCAATCTTCTTTCACGGATTACTCACCCAACAAGCGCCAGGTACGTTTTTCCTTGAAAACCGCTTTGGCGGGAGAGTAGGAAGATTTTAGGCTGAAAATGATGGAGGGTTTTTTGAAAGCAGCGCCCCTGCTTCTTTGAAAAAGATGGGTAAAGAAAGAGATCCCACACGTCCTCCACGACCAGCAGGATTCTGCCAAGTCCTCGACCTGTGCGCTGTAGAGCCCAACTCTGAGGTTTTCGGAAAAAGCTACAAGTGCTGAGTCGACTTCATCAGCCGCCTGTTCTGCTTCGATGCCCAAAGCTGCATCAACCCCCTTCTCCTCGAAGGAGGCTTCGATATCAGAGGGACCTTTGACGTCGAAGTACGCACCTCAGTTGCATTCAGACTTTTTTTAAGTCCAGCGGGTCCATTTATGAGGACGATGATGGTGATGTCCTCTTCTGGTTTAGAATGTTTTAGGGCATCGTATATCCCCGAGGAATTTATCTCGGGCGAGACTCGAATGGAAGACTTGGTTTCTAACCTTCGAGACGCCAGTGGGACCCGATCCCTCCCCAGTTGTCGAATTCGAGAAACCGGACATACATGCCCATCCGAATGCTACCTATAGGAAGGTAATGTTACAAGGTAATTGATTGCCTAGGGTGGGGTCGTTCGGCCAAGGACATTACCCAAGATGATCTTACTGACATTCTGGACAAGTGTCCTCCAAAGGAACCTTGTCTTACCCTTCCACAAGAATCCAGCTGCTGCACCAGCAGTCCAATAGGAGCTGGTTAAAAAATAAGGCCATCCTGTGTAAATCCATATTTTTTGTCTAAACATCACCATAGGTGTATTTACATCGAGACTCACTAAGCAAAGGCGCAAGGTGGCAGATTGCCAGAGGAGCAGTATTTTATTGCAGTTTACTTTCCATTTACTGGTTGTAATTGTTCTTAATATAAAGCCAATTTTGTTTTTGTTTTGAGTCTGGCTGATCCACAACACTGCAAGTCATGTTAAGATTGTTGGCTGTCATTTCACTTTGACAACTAAACTTCTTGATGTCCAAACTTGTATATGTGCTTGATATTTACAAAAGCTTTGTTGTGATGACTTTAAAAAAAAAAGGGAAATGCATACCAAATGCAGCGTGCCTTAGGTATTTAGTGATTCAGTCATACAACTGTCACAGACATATATGGTAGATGTAAAACTCATTTGGTCATTCTTATCTTCCCAAAAAGCTCTTTAATATTAAAAACAGCCAAAACCTCATTGGTTTTATTGGTGCCACTTCACATTATTGGAGTTATTTCTAATCAATACACATGTACAGTGTGGTAAGCAATAACATTTATATTCCAAACACAACATGCATTTCTTTTTTCTTTTTTAAAACTGTTTATTATTTTCAACAGCGACAAAACAAAACATTACAGTGGTTCAGTAGATCAACCCCCCTCCCTTCATCCCATCATTGTCTGTTACAGGCCCCATCTTTATTAACTGCATATCTTAGACGGAAATACCGCAAGGTGCTAGAAGAGTAGCAATACTGCAATTCTACCCCCTTTCCCATATGTCTCTGTAAAACCTTTCCTTTCCGCCACAGTTGTTTTGTACTCTCCTCACCGTGGTTTGGTTAAGTCCCTCCCTTTTCAACGATAAATGTCTCCTCCAAACACATGCGTTCACGTTCCCACATCATCAAGTACAAAACCACAACCCCATCCATCGTACAGTGATATTCATGATGACTCCCCTTCAGAATCCAATGCACATTTTTGGGCCTGTGCAATCAGAAAATGTTTATGAGGATCCCATATGGCTTTGGGCTTGGCACAGGGGTGCACCATTCTTCCGTATTCCATTTCCATCTCATTGCAATAAAGAATGTCCTCTTTCCATCATTCAACCACTGGACCTTGTGGTCCACCCCACATCATTGCCACTCTCCTCTTAGCTAACAACCATAAAAGCCCTGCTAGTCTTCTTACTGGGTGTGCAATCTCTCTGGTGTTACCCAATAGGGCAGTCCCCGGTAGTGGCCCCACCCTTTCCCCTATGATGTCGCTTGTTATCTGAAAGACTTGTTCCCAAAACCGCCACACCGGGGGACAACCCCACGCTACATGTAAGAAGTCTGATGGTTTGGTGGTGTACCGAGCGCATTCATCTGAGGTGTCTGGGAAGAATCTATGCAACATTGCAGGTGTATAATAGAATTGGTGTAGGTACTTAAAGTGAATCAGCTTGTATCGACTATTGAGAGCTATCCTCCTCGTCTGTGCACAATAATATCTCAATACCTCCTCTGAAACAGTGCCCCCCCCCCAAGAGAGATCTCCCACTTCCTCCGGAAGGACCCCGCCCAGCCCACCCATCCATCCGGCACCCCGCTGTATAGAGTGGACACAATCCTACTGGTATGTATCCGTTCTAACATCCCATCTAATATAGGTGCCACCTTGTGTTCTTTAGAAAAGGTCGGGAACAAGTCTCTCAGGGTCTGTCGCTGTCTGAAATACAGAAACAAGTCCATTGACGTGAATGTCCCCTTGCTACGCATCCCCTCCACAGTTATAAACTGCCCCTCTGGAAAGATTTCCTGAAAGCTCGATATGCTCAGGTGCTTCATACAGCGCACAAAACCTGGTTCTCTGGTCAAGGGTAGGCGCGGGATGTGCGTGATCTGAAGTTTGGGTGAATAAATGACTACTCCCTTCCCCTCAATTCGGGCCCATGATCTACAAGCCAGCTGCATCATGTTCCCTGCTCTGGGTGACCTACCAGAAGACGTTAACGCAGCTGCACACAATAGGTATGGCGTTGCGAGGGCCCTCTCTACCTCCACATGTCTCCTGTCTATACTATACTCAAATCAATAAACTAAAAACCCTGCTTGGGCTGCATCATAGTACATCTCAAAGTTATGTAACGTGATCAAACAAAAGACGAGATTGGGAGACACAATCATACAAGGACTGAAAGGGACGACTTTGAGGAAATAGAGGGACACGGGATTTAACCCATGACTGATTCAAGCTTTTGAGAACATTTAAGAGGACGGTTACATTGGCCCTGATTTGAGAAAGACGTTGGTTACGTTGAAACACGTGTCATCACTAAAGGGCAACAGTTTTCTATATAAATATTGGTGAATCAAAACACAAATCTTGTGTGGCACCTTATTTCCTTCTCCATCTGTATGGAGTAAAAACAACTTGGGCGCATGAGCAACACATAAGGGTAACACTTTGTGTTACATCTCAAAGTTAGGTAGTGCCAATCCTCCCCTATCCAGTGGCGGTGTCAATTGTTCCCAGGACACGCACACCTGTTTACCTGCCCAAATAAATCGTGAAACCACCGACTGTATCTCTCGGAAAAATAAGCCTGCAGCAGTACCAGAGGTACATTGAGAAACACATAGAGGAAACTTGGCAACCAGATCATCTTGACAAGTGAGATCCTTCCATATAGGCTAAGAGGCAAACCCATCCACCTGTCCACCACAGTTTGAACATGTTCCAACACTTCTGCGTAGTTAAGCTTAGGTATTGACATTACGCGATCCCGGAAGAGTTATATAAGTATCTGGTGCACAACATATGCCACTGGAATCCATAGCCATTAGCAAACTGTCCAGTGCAGTCAGTAAGTGGTAAACATACTGATTTTGTAACATTAACTCTCAGACCAGAAAACTCTCTGAAGCGTAACACATCTGCCATGATCAGTCCTAGGTTATCATGCAGGTTTTTTATATAGATTACCATGTCATCTGCATGAAGGGAAACCACCACCTTATGCCCATATAATTGAATTCCCCTGTGGACATGTTTGTCCCTAGTAGTTTGGCCAATGGCTGAATAGCCAAAGCAAATGTGAGAGGGCAACCCCCTTGCTGTGTGCCTCTCCCCAATAGTATATTTGAAGTCAGCTGGCCATTCACTCTGATCTTTGCATCCGGTAGAGTATACAGTAAAGAGGACATAGATATAACCTCCTCCCCTATCTCCATTCTCCGTAACACTGTGAAGAGAAAGGGCCACTCGACGAGTCAAATGCTTTTTCAGCATCCAGTAGTGCCACCACAACAGATTCATACTGGTGAACCACAGACATTATACCAAACATCCTTCATAACCCATACGAGGTAGAGCGGCCTGGAATAAATCCCGGCTGATCCGACCACACACCTCTGTGCATTAACGGTGCTAACCGTGCCGCCAATATTTTAGCTAAGATTTTATTATCTAGCTAGATTGATAAGTGAAATATGAGTAAAATAGGGCGATAGGACGAGCATTCATCCGCCGCTTTCCCTGATTTCAATAACACAGCAACCACTGCCTCCCTCATAGATTCCGGCAATCGATCATCTCTCAGAGCCTGTTGATCTACCTCCAAAAGATGCAGGGCTGACTTCAACGTGAAATGCTTATAAACTCGGGCGTAAAGCCATCAGGTCCCAGGGCCCTCCCAGATGACAGCGCATTAATCGCCAGTTGGATTTCCTGCTCCGTTATGGGATGATTTAACCACTCTCTCTCCTAATCCGTACACCAGTAAAGCGCCACCTGATCTAGGGCTGAGAAACCTGAGTTTGCGAAGAGTATAAGCAGGTATAAAAATATGCAGAACTCGTGGATAATATCCCTATTCACATGCCTCAACTGTCCATGCTCAGTTTTTTAAAATAAACTTTTTCATTTTTTTCATTATAAAACTTCTCCTGCATGGGGTCTGGCATGGATTCACATGCACATGAATATTCCCCGTCGTCAGGCTGGGAATCCTCGGTAAAGAAAACATCAGTATCAGTTTTGTTTCTGATCTGTCTTTCTTAGTAACCAATCACTGATCTCTGGGTCATACTGCCCCCAGCCAATGACTGCCCTCTCCCTAAGCCCTGCCTCTGGCAGCCATCCTCAGATTTTTACCGCATGCTCAAGTGTTGGGAGTCCTCGTGTTTAGCTCTAGAGTTTTTTACTGCGTTTTCACGTTTTTCAGGAGAATTTCTCTTTTTTTTTCGGTTTAATCGAGCCTCAAGCTCCACCGTTTCTACTTTCGATAACGGAGACCCGTTTCGGAATTCTTCTACGCCCCTCAAGGGTGAAGTTTTCGTCGAGTTTACACTTCTTGGAGGATTCCGGAAGATCTGCGGCCTACCTCAACGGACATGGCCTAGGACAAGGGGAGCTTGACGCCCGGATCCAAGCTGTTCAGGAACTGCCCTGGATGCGGATTATATAACGTTTTCAAGGAGGACGAGCATTTGCGATGCCTCAACTGCCTCCATGGGGACAAGACGCACCTGGAGAAGGACTGTGCGTTCTGCAAGAACTTTTCGGAACGGACCAATCAAGATCGTTGTTCCCGACTCGCCACCTGGCTGGAGAAGGGCACAGCAAGTGAGAAGGCGAAGAAGAAGTCTGAGCGGGCTTCTAAGTCCTTTGAGGGCGCCCCGGCGACGGGGGCCCAACAGAAGGCCAAGCACCGCGAGTCCGCGGGCTCCGGGAGTGCCAAAAGGTCAGGCTCTTCGGTTGCCAAGCAGGGCGCTACTTCCCCGGCACGTTCGACCACGAGCCATCGCGCTGGTTCGGGGAAGAGGAAGTCTGAGAACCCGGGTAGGCTGCTGGAGCAGACCCGGTCGATCACAAAGGGGGAGCGAGGTGCTGACCCTCCCCCCAAGGCGAAGGCCCAGGACGCACCTAAGGTGGTGAGGGCTCTAATCCATCCGGCTAAGGCCTCTACCGAAGTGGTCGCTGCGACCCTGGCGGAGCCGGCTGAGACTACGCCAACGGAAACGGCCTCTGGGCCCAGAGTATCCCTGCCGCCACGTAGTGAATCCTCTTTCCAGCCCATCGCTATGACCCCCGTGAAGCCCCCGGCTGAAAAAGAGGGGGGGTGGTGGCCATTACAGACTCGGAATCAGCCTCTGAGGAGGAACTGGTGGAGACCGAGAAGGGCCTCAACGAAAGGTCCATAGGTGTAACGCTCACCTGATTCCCGCAGAGGCGCCGGTCTTGACTGGGTGAATGCCGTATCTTCAAAGGTGATGTGTAACACACGGTTGGCTCTTTGGGCTGGACCCCTGTGCACTGTATGTCTGACTCGAAGAGTAAGATGTCTGCAGATAGAAAATATGGGATTAATGAACTGGGGTTATTGGGTGCCTCTCTCCTCTTCCCTTTCTCTTCTCCTGTAGAACCCCAAAGGTTAACGCCCTCACCTTAGGTAAGTGAACGCCGAGCTCTCCATCTGCCTCGGGGCAGGGTGCCGTAACCAGTTTCTTCACTGGATAAGGGTGCAGGCCTCTTGACCTCAGAGGACTGCTGTCCGTCGTTAACTGCACGAACGGTAAGTTCTGGGCACTTTAAATGTCTTAAAAGTCTTTTGTAATGATATCTCTTGTTTTGCAGGGTTCCGGCGATGGCGGATGGCGGGCTGAAGAGAATTGAGGATCGAACCCGCGTGAGGAATAGAAGCGCCTGGAAGCACGTAAGTAAGCGCTTGTAGCCTGCTTCACGATGCGCACTAACTGTCCCTTTTATCTTGCAGGTACAAGTTCGGAGCTTTAGAGAAGCTGAAGGGTGCTGGAATACCCACTGGATTCGGCGTGGGAAGGAGTAATGGCACGTGAGTAATAAAGTTGCCCAATGTCTTTAAACGCACCTTCTTTTGTCTTTCAGATGCGGGATGCAGCGCCGAAGACCTCCGGAGCGTGCGAAGAGCTGGTAAGCTTTTGTCTTTCAGATGCCGGAATGCAGCGCGAGGCGTTGGTGACAGCCGATGGACCAGGTAAGAGATGCGCTGCCACTGAAGACCGTAGTGCTAACCTGTTCTTTCTTTGTCTTTACAGGTGCTGCTGAAGACTGGATTCCAGGATGATAAGCCTTTGTTCCCTTAGGCCCAGGATCAGAAGCTGAAGACACGATGAGCGTTCTGCTGCAGAGAGTGCAGAATAACGCAAAGCAAGATTCATCCATCGGGTGTGGTTTAAATAGCCTCCTGTAGTGCTTAGGTGTCTCCTTCCACAGCCTCGCCTAGGTAAGAAAAGAGTTCCTGCTTTCCAGAAGAGTTCCAGTGTTCTGAACCTAGGGAGTGGCTCCTGCCCCACCCAACAGGAAAAGTAGTCCCAAACAGAAGAGGATCAGGGGCTCAACTGGCAGGTAAGCAAGCAGCATGGCCTGCTGCAGGTAAGTCAACCCAAGCATTATGAGCCCGGCGCTTCCAGCGCTGGGACTGGGCATCTTTATGAGCCTGGTGCCACTGGCGCCAGGACAGGGTCCAAAAGGTCCCAATTGGGACTGGCTGGCACTCGGAACCGGGGTTGTGGGTCTGCTTCCAAGGGAGTTGGGCAAGTCCTGATCTTTTGGAAGCAGAGATCATGACAATAGGCCTCAACGAGAGGTTCAGAAACCTCAACGAAAGGTTCGAGAAGGTTCGATCCCAGGGGGCTGTTCCTGCTGACGTGATCGAAGATAGCGACGACGAACAGGGCCCAATGGAGCGGCCATCCCGTCCGTCGCAGCCATTGCCCAAGCCCCAGGATAGCTCGGCGGCATTTTGTTGGCCATCCAATCCTTATGTACCGAGATAAGGACGAGATTACCACGCACCCCGAGCCAGAACCAGGCCTGTCGGGAAGCCCTCCGAAAAAGCGGAGGAGAGTCCACCCCGCTCCACCCTTCGTGCCTGCGAGACCGGTGGACCCCTCATCCCCCTCGCCGGGAGAGCATATGGCGATGGATACGGCGACGGGGACGGACAATGACGGCGGCGATGACACAGCAGACATCCCGTCGTCACCCCCCCCTGCGGGTGTCCCCAGCCGACAAGGTTGGCTCTTTCCACACCATGATAACCAGGGCATCCAAGCTCTTCCAGCTCTGCCCTGAAGAACAGAAAAAGGAGGGGTTTCTGTACCAACAACGAGAGGCTAAGAGGAAGACGGTCCTAGCGGTGCCTTTACTCTATGACATCTGGGATGAGGGGCTTGCTGTCCTCAAGAACCCTGCCACGACACCCGCCAAGAGGGACAGGTATGAGAAGAAGTACCGAGTCCCTGATGCCTCCCCCTTGTGCCTCAGGGCCCAGCCCACGCCGGACTCGGTCATCTAGGCAGCGGCTAAGAAGAAGGCAGCGGGCATGGCGGCTTCAACTTCCACTTCCCCGCCGGACAGCAAGGGCAAGAAGTTGGACTCTATGGGACGACGAGTCATCTCGTCGGCACCAATGCCTTAGCGATCGTGGCCCGCTACGACAGGGAGCTCTGGTTGAAGATAGCTCCCGTGCTAGATTTCCTGCCTGATGACAAAAGGGCGGAGGCCCTAGAAATTCTGCAGGAGGGCAAGGTTGCGTCGGATCACGCCATAACGGTGGCGACGGACATCGCTGATACCGTATTTCGCCAACTGGGCAACAGAGTTTTCCTCCGACGACGGGGATGGCTCAAGGCGACAGACTTTCGCCAGGACGTCCAGACCAGAGTGTTGGACATGCCGTTCGACGGCAACAACCTCTTTGGTAAGGCGGTGGATGAGTCTCTACAGGCCATCAAGACCGTAGGAGACGGCCCGGGCCCTTGGGGTGATTCAGCAGCGACGGCCCTTTCGGAGCCCGGGAGGCAGACAGGGTGCCTCCAAAGGATCCAGCAGTGGCTCTTCCGCTTACCGTCAGGCGGCCCGCTCCTCTTCCCAGGAGGCCTACAGAGGTCGCGGCAAGCAAGGGGGATCCTGCCGTCGTCGTCAAGGAGGCCAAGGCGGCAAGGCCTCCTCCAAACAAGACTGACCCAGCCGTGCCGTCGGGTCCCCACCGAAGCACCCCGGTGGGAGGCCAGCTGACGAAGTTCATCAGCGTGTGGGAGTCCATCTCCACCGACCGTTGGGTGCTGGACACCCTGGCCAACGGGCACTTGCTGGAATTCCAAAAGAAGTGCCCTCGCATTTCTCCCGTGGCCTGGAAGGAGAATCACGTCCCTCAACTGCTGTTGGAAGTAAAGGCGATGCTCCAGAAAGGTGCCATCGAGCTCGTCCCCAGGAGGCTCTGGGGCTCCGGAGTGTACTCAAGTTACTTCCTCGTCAGAAAGAAGACAGGCGGTTGGCGTCCCATCCTGGACCTGCGTCGGTTAAACAAATACATCAAGGCGCAGAAATTCAGGATGGTCACCCTCCAGCACGTGCTGGGACAGCTGGAGGAAGGCGACTTCCTATCGTCGTTGGACCTGGAGGATGCTTACTTCCACATCCCCATTCTAAAAAGGCACAGGAAGTTCCTCAGGTTCGTGGTTCAGGGACGCCACTACCAATTCAGAGCCCTACCGTTCGGATTAAAGTCGGCACCCAGGGTTTTCACCAAGTGCCTGGCACCAGTGGCTGCGCCTGCAGGGGATCCACGTCTACCCCTACCTGGACGACTGGCTAATCCGGGCAAGGTCAAGGGAACTCGCCGTCGATCATACGGCGAGGACCGTCCGATTGCTCACGGAGCTGGGGTTCGCCATCAACTACTTCAAATCCCACCTGGTTCCATCGCAGGTAGCACTGTTTTTGGGGGCGAAGCTCGATACAGTGGAGCAATTGGCCTCCCCTTCAGAGGAGAGGTCCAAGACCATCCTGGGCAAGGTGCGGTGCCTGTTAGCCACGGACGTGGCCAGGGTGAGGTCCATCAAGTCCCTTCTCGGGATGATGTCCTCATGCATCTATCTTGTGCCCCTGTGCAGACTTCGGATGCCTCCGCTACAGGAGTTCCTCGACGCCCGCTGGTTTCAGGCGAGGGGCTGCTTCGAGGACAGGATCCCCCTCGACGAGGAGTTCCGTCGGGCGATCCTATGGTGGGGCACCCGGGCTCACCTCACGATGGGCACAGACTTTCAAACCCTGGCGTTTCAAGAGACGGTGACTACGGACGCCTCTCTGGAGGGTTGGGGGGCCCACACCGGAGATCTCCACGCAAGAGGCCTTTGGCTCCCGGAGGAGAGGTCTCTTCACATCAACATCTTGGAGCTCCGAGCAGTGTTCTGGGCGTTCAAGTCGTTCCTCCCGTCCCTCAAGGACAAAGTGGTGAGGATCTTCACAGACAACACCACCACGATGTTCTACATACAGAAGCAGGGGGGCACCAGATCCCCAGCCCTATCCAAGGAGGCCCAGGATCTGTGGCACTGGGCCGTCGCCCAGGGGATGTTTCTGGTTCCCTTCCACCTGGCAGGAATAAAAAACACCATTGCCGACTCACTCAGCAGGGAGCTTCGCTCGTGCCACGAGTCGGAACTGAGGCCAGGATGTGGATCGATTCTTCCAACGATGGGGCATACCCCAGATCGACCTGTTTGCGACGGTGACGAACTCCAAGTGGCAGAGGTTCGCCAGCAGGTTCCCACAGTCGAGGAGCATGGGCGATGCTTTCTCGTTCCCTTGGGACGACCTGTTTCTATACGCTTTCCCTCCATTGCCGTTGCTGCTCCGCCTCATCAACCAGCTCAAGAAGTCCAGGTGCAGGATGATCCTCGTCGCACCGGCGTGGCCGAGGCAGGTCTGGTTCCCGGACCTTCTGGACTTGTCAACGTCCCCGCCAGTCAGGCTGCCGGCGGACGCGGACCTTCTCTCCAGAGAAGGAGGTGCCATTCTCCACCACGACCCACAGTCACTGAACTTGCAGGACCGGCTCCTGCAGCACTAGAGTTTGGAGGGTACGATATCCCAGCTGATTGCAGAGAGGTTCTTGCAAAGGCCAGGGCGTCCTCAACTCTCAAGTGTTACGGTCTTAAATGGAAGAGGTTCTCGTCTGGTGCCGTGCACAGAAGATTACCCCTTTGCGAATTATGGCCCCTCAAGGGCTGCCGTACCTGTTGTCGCTGGCTAAGGCTGGACTGACTCACGCCTCCATAAAAACACGTCTGGCTGCCATCTCCCGATATACCAGGACGTGCGGGAGGGGCGTCCTTGTGGTCTCATCACCTGGTGAAGGAATTTATGAAGGGACTATTCCGATCATTCCCGCCGGTGAAGGCTCCTGCCTCGGCGTGGGAGCTTAATGTGGTGCTGACCAGGCTCATGGGGGCCCCATTCGAGCCTATGCATTCAGCGCCTTTGATGTTCCTGTCATGGAAGACAGCGTTCCTCGTGGCCATCACCTCTGCACGACAAGTGGGAGAGATTCAGGCCCTATCTTGCAAGCCTCCATGCTTGACTTTTCATGACACAAGGGTGGTGCTGAGGACGCACCCCTCCTTCGTTCCCAAGGTGCCGTCGGGCTTCCACCTCAACGAGCCCTTGGTGTTACCAGTTTTCTTTCCGTTGCCTTTGACGCCGCCCGAGAGGTCTTTGCACTCGCTGGATGTAGCTAGAGCGCTGAAGTTCTATGTGGACCGCACAAAGAGTTTTCGGAAGTCGTCACAACTGTTTGTGAACTTTGGGTCTGTGAATCAAGGGAGGCTCTCTCGAAGACTTCCATGTCCAGATGGCTCTCCGGCTGCATCATGCATTGTCACCGGTTGGCAAACCGACCGCTGCCCGGCCGTCCGAGAGCCCATTCGACCAGAGCGATCGCTGATACCATGACGTACCTGTCTGGTGTGCCCCTGCTGGACATCTGCCGGGCTGCTACGTGGAGGTCGACGCACACCTTCACAAGATTCTACTGCGTCGATCGGGACTCCAGGGAGGAGTCCAGGGTCGGCCAAGCAGTGCTGCACAACCTGTTCGCTTAAGGTGCGCCTGGTGAGGAGGTAAGAGATGCTTAATGTTGAGTTGTTGTATTGCTTAATGTTGAGCCTTTTGCCACCTCCCGTGGTTGTGCATGTGTGTACTGCTATGTATTCTCTTATTCATGAGCATGTGAATCCATGCCAGACCCCATGCTGGAGAAGGAACAAGTTACTTACCTGTAACTGTTGTTCTTCAGCATGGGTCTGGCATGGATTCACATGCGAACCATCCCACCTACCCCTCTGCGGCTCTTCACTTGGTCATACTGCCACTTGGCGTGCTACCAAATCTGTGGATGGCTGCCAGAGGCGGGGCTTAGGAAGAGGGCAGTCATTGGCTGGGGGCAGTATGACCCAGAGATCAGTGATTGGTTACTACTAAGAAAGACAGATCATAAACGAAACTGATATTGATTTTTTCTTTACCGAGGATTCCCAGCCTGATGACGGGGAATATTCATGAGCATGTGAATCCATGCCAGACCCATGCTGGAGAACAACAGTTACAGGTAAGTAACTTGTTCCTTACACAACATTGAACTTTGACTCTGGCCAGAGGGTTCGCGTACAGTAGCTGCACCCACTTTATATATTCCAGCCCCAAACCCATTCTTCGCATCAATGCCCACAAAAATTCCCACTCGACCGAGTCGAAGGCCTTCTCAGAGTCCAGTGTCATCACCACATGGTCTCCCTCCAGGGTATCTGATAGTGCTAGTGCGTTTTGTAGCCTTCGCAGATTCATTCTAGTGGCCCTGCATGGCACAAATCCGCATTGGTCTGGGTGGATCAGTTTATTGATTTGTGGTAATAGCCTATTCGCCAACACCTTTCGCAAGGTTTTAGCCTCCACATTCAGCAGGGAGATTGGACGGTATGATGAGCAGGCGGTCAGTAGTTTCCCTTTTTTGAGTATGACCACTATATTAGCAGTTCTTAGGTCTACTGGGAGTTCCCTCCTGGTCCGGCTTTCTTGCAATATCCCTAGCAAGTGATCTCCTACCTCCTCCCACATAACTTTCCAGTATTCTACTGGGAAACCGTTTGGTCCAGGTGTTTTCCCGGTCTGTAGCTCGTGTACGGCCGTCGATAATTCATCCTTTTTAATTTCGGCCTCTAGATCGAGGCATTCCCTTTCCCCTAACTGTGGTAAGGCGATGCCATTCAGGTATTTTGATTTTACTTGGGGTTGCGCCACGGGCTTACAAGGCCTGGTAATATTCAGCAAAGGCTCGGGCTATGTCCTTCCACTCTCTTAGTTCTTCCCCTGTCCCATTTATCACCGCCTGCACCCATCTTCCTCCTTCCTCCCTCCTTTCCAGCAATGCTAGCATCCTGCCTCCTTTGTCTTCCAGGTCATAGATCCTTGCCCTTTTCACCAGATGTGCCATTCAGGCTTCATCTATCGTGATTTCCTTCAGTTCTTGGGCCATCCTAGCCAGTGCTCTCCTGTTGTCATCTGTCGGGACATGTGTGTGGAGCTTCTCTGCTTCTTCTACTTCCTCCTCATTTCTCTTCATATTTGCCCTCCTTTTTCTCACCAGTCCCCCTATTATAGTTTGGGCGGTCCATATAAGCACTGTTTTATTTGCCTCCCATATTGTTGTTTGACTGTCTACCGTGCCCAGGTTATTCTCAAAATATTCCTTGGTGCTGTCCACCAGTGCTTTCCTCAACTACTCATTCCCCAAGTGATATGCATTAAGCCTCCATTGACCCGTTCCCTCCCCCTTTGTACCACTGTAGCAGGGCATGGTCTGACAGTCCCCTGGGCAAATACCTCACCCTCCCTGAAATTGGGTAGGGCATTAGTATATAGTCGAGTCGTGATTGAGCATCATGGGCCCCTGAATAATATGAAAAGTGTGTCTGTTCCGGGTGGAGGACCGCCATACATCTCAGAGTCTGTTAGGCAGAAACCTGTGCAGTTCCCTTAGAAGTCAAACTTCTCTCAAGATGAGTTAAGCAGTATATAGACTATACACAATAGGTACAGAGATACAGTAGCACAAGCAAACACTGACCAGAGCTTTGGTGTAAAAGTATATAATTATTTATTTAAAGACGCACTTGTAAATTACACTGGCTCAAAGAGGTAAGTAAATTTAACACACAGTCACTATTATATATATATAACCCTAATTACTTATTAGACAAGTCTTAATGAGAAACACCACTTATTTTCAGACAGAGGGGAGTGCTTAACATAAAATGGCACTCTAATAAGTTATTAAAAAGGGAGGGAAAAAGGCAGAGTTATGAAAGCACACACATTTCAATACTTTTCAAAGAACCACAGTGAGGCAGGTTAGGCAAAGTCTACTGGAGAGCAAGGAAGTTCAAATGCCAGGCCCACTCTTAGAGAGAGCAAGCGAAATGTGTCCAGGATCACACAGTGGGGTGATGCCCAAAGAGTCTTTGTAGAAAGTTCATAAAAGATTGAGATCAAGTCAGGAAAAGTTAGTTAACAGGTCCCAGGCTAACCCAGGTTAGAAAGTCGAGGATTTACTGTCACCCCGAACGATCTGTCGCAAGGGAAGCCAGGCGGGACACAGTACCTGAAAGTGGGAAGAACGCTCCAGCGGGGGCAGTTGTTCCTGGCAGCGGGTGCAAGTCAGTGTTTCGTCCAGAGGAAGAGGAGGTTTCGACGTGGAGGAAAGCTGAAGGTCGTGGCGCTGCCAGGGAAGAAACCAGCCGTGGAGTTTCCCGGTTACAAGGTACCACCCTTTTCTTCGCGGTAGTGGTAAACCGTGGTATTCCGGTTGCCGGGGTGCTTGGCACGGGCAAGCCAGCCACGAGATGGTCCAGGAATGCGAAAAGACAGGCAAACTGGTTATCCCCACCAGTCAAAGGAAGAAGACTCTCCGGACTGGAGATCTCCTCTGTCATCGGGAAAAGTGGTGAGACGGTTCAGCAGGGCTCCACCGGTGGTGTCGTCATTGCAGGTCGGCTCAGCTTCTCCCTCCTCAGATTCTTTAGGTCCTATGGCGACTTCTGACGTTCCAGTCCCCAAAGCCCTGCTTTTATGCAGAAAACCCCCATTCATTCAGCCTAGCTGTCACTCAAACATGCTAAGTGGTGAGCCGGGCGGCTCACCACTTGGGCCAATCACACAAGAGTGCGACTTGAGTTGCCGAGGCAACTCAGTCCTGGGTACCTAAACCCCCTCCCACACCTCTGTGGTACCCAGACAGAGTGGCACCACTTTTGGAGGCTTCTGTGGAGAAGCCCGCCAAAAAGTGGAACAAAGGGCTCGACTTGGGTTGGAGTCACAGAAGTGAACACAAACGCCATTTTGGAACCAAGTTTCGGCAAAAAATACCAACCGGTGAATTTATATTAATTTAATAAACCGGCGGTTTGTTCGAGGCTATTTTAAAAAGTTGTAGCCTCGAACAATGGGAAAATCCCATAGGAATATATTCGCGGTCGAATATAAAAAGTAGTATCCACTGCCACCAGCCCAAACTTGGTTTGGGGGGCTGGACAGTGCCCCCTCGAACAACAGACCCCGGGGCAATCGAATTTCCCCGACCAGTACATCCACAATAGGATGGTTTGTACTGGTTCTGTTCACACTTTGAGACTAGTAAAGCCAATGGTGACTTTACATGCCCTGGGAGACAGTAGTCAGTCCCAGGGTATGGAGTCTATGTTTGGGTGTCGCTACGACACCCCTGGGTTACGGCACGGAGGGTGCTGTGTAACCCATATACCAAAAACACAAGAAGCACTATGGGGTAAAGGACCCCATAGCCCATAAAACACATACAAAGTCAAAGGAACACCTCAAATCATGTCTAAGAGTGGGAGGAAAAGAGTCTCACTCTTACCAGGAGAAAAAAATAAACCCCAAAAATCCAGCAAAGCTGCTGGGGGACTCACTAGGTTTGGGAAATTAGCCTTTACAGAGAATTCTCCCTAACAGAGTCCAGATGCCGTGAAGAATGACGCCAATCTCGTACTACCCACTGCCCCCATTGGTTTCCCCCCCTTTGAATGTTCGGTCTTTCCCTCTATCCAGCACATTGTTAAAGTCTCCCCCCACAATGGTGACTTCAGCTCCCTAAATTGGTAGCATGGTTTGGATGTCCATTAAATGTTCTGCCTGTAAGGTTGGAGGTGCATCTACGCTGGCTAACAGGATTGATTCTCCACACAGTCCCCCAGCGACCCCCAGAGATCCCCCCCCCTATAATCCCTTGTGACCTGAAGGGGTAATGATTTATGTATTATTAGTACCCGGCGAGCGTCAAGGAGAATGCAACACGTGAGAATCCCTCGATTTTTGGCTGGGATTCCAGTTGTCTTGTCCACGGCAGGGGGTGTGGCAGTCCCTCAGCCAATGAGGAGGCTCGAAGCGGGGCCTTCCCCGCTCCGAGCCTCCCCACGGCTGAGAAGCTGCCTTCGCCCCCTGCCGGGGACTCGGGTAAGGTTTTCTTCTTTTTTTTTTCTTCCCCTTTCCTCCCACCTCCCTGCCCTCCCCACCCCACTTACCGTCTGCCTCCTTTGTCCACGTCTGGCGGCGTTGCAGCCTCCAGCTGTGTGAGGGCTCGAAGCGCGGTCATCCAGCTCTGCGCCTCCACACGGCTGGAGGCTACCATCATCCCCCACCGTGGATTCTGGTGCGTCTTCTTTTTTTTTCTTTTTCTTTTCCCTCCCCCAACCCCACTTGCCTTCTTCTCTGTCGTCTTTCGGGAGCAGACGCGCTGAGAATGCTTATGTTCCCAGCGCGTCCGCTCCCGATGGCTGCCATGGAAAGGGAAAACGGACTCCAATTTCCTTTTCCCGGCGGGAATTTTCTTAATTGTTTTTTTTTTCTGTCCCGAAACGCTGCAGCGTTTTAGTGCCTCAGTCACGCAGATCTTGCAGTCCGGGTTACTAATAGCAATATGCCCCTTGCAGCGGGGGCATTACCTGACTCGCTAATGCCCCCCCGCTCGGAGCATTTTGCTTAAATATTGCCACTCCTCGTGCTCCCGGATGGTAGCCCACATGTTCCACCACATGGTATTGCCCTCTCCTCAGGAGGAAACAGCAGACTGAGCCCAGGAGGTGGGGCTCCTGCAAGAAGATTCTCTCCCTTGTTCTCTTTAAGATATCGCTTGACTTACCCCCTTTTTATTTTATCCAACATGCTGTTTACGTTCCATGTGAGGCATTTTACAGTTTTACGTCCCATTCCCTCTTACTCTTGACTGTTCGATTCCCTGATGTCTGAGTTCCATTGTTCCTTCCCATATGTCCACTTGTAGATGGGCCCCCCATTGTGCATTCATAACCATAACTCCCCTTCCCAACTCCCTTCCCCCCACTTTAACTGCCCCTTCCCCAGTCCCACCCCATACTTTTCCCAATTTAGAAGCATCTGACGTCCAGTAACAACTAAACCACCCCTCTCCCCGAGCTAGGAGATGGATTCTATATTGTGGGCTCTGCGAAATGGTTGCTCTGCGCTTACTGTAGATGGCTGGCTCCGATCCTGCACTGTGTATACCAGAATTACACCGTGCGAGAGCATCAGGTCTGCATTCCCACTACCCAGCTCCTGAAATAGTTAGCATTACCGGGTAGGATTCCAGAACAATATCTGGCCACTTGGCTTAGCGATATAAGGCGAATACAAAAGTACTATGAACACACCCTGATAATATCACAAAACAAAACGCTTCCTGCCCTGAAGATCGATTCATTTGAATCTGAAACACGTCGGTATGACCTAAATTGAGAGGAGCTTTTTGGATAACCCATTTTAGAATTATATGGGATTACATGATGATTACAATATGAAATATAATTGTTGAACCATGTTGATGCACCGTGTTGATTTATGTTGAATGATTCACTTCATTGTACTTATGACAATATCTTTTGAACATTGATGATTATGTGACTCACAAACATAAACCTCAAGATTTTTCTTCACTGAATCTTGGTTGTTATTCTATTCTTTACTTTTGACGTGAAGATGAATATAATCTCTATACATGGAAATGTACTTTGATACTTGTGTTTACTAAATATAGATAAACAATATACTGTGAACTATTTACCACTATGGTCCACTGAGAGTAGCCCTTGTTTAGGTACCTTCTTGTCTCTTTAGAACATTAAATTATCCTGGATATTGAGTCACCTAAGGAGTGCATCATAGGGTTACTGATTGGCAACAACCGGTTGTGTTTTGTATTGTTCTTCCCTTGGTCTCGAGTGGCCTTGAGACTTACCCTATTGCACCTGAAATGATCTAACACACCTACCTTAACTTTAGAATCACCTCTTCAATACTGGAAACTGTGAGAGAAATCTTATTTACTCAGTTGTGCCTCCCTCAACACACTCCTTTTTTCCCTCTGACCTTACTCCCTTCGCATGACCTTTTCTAGTCTATTCAGTCTGTTAAATCCAAGTACAGTTCCGGACATTTAGGGGATCCTCTCCATAACTGCCTTGTCCTATCGATATCTGTGTCTCTCCGTATTTCTTCCCATTGTTGCTCTTCAGAATCAGTTTAGCCCGATAGCCGCCCTGTTGGACCTTGTCCACTTTTGGCTGGCGTCTGTTGTTTTGGCCTATCTGTCGATTGGTTTGGCTGCCTTTCAGCCCATTCCTGTGCTTCAGTGGGTTTGTTGCAAAAACAAACTCCTTTAGATCTGCATCCTCGTAGAGTGGTTGGGTACATCATCGCGTATCTTATCCCTTTTTCCCTGAGATTCCTTTTGATGCCTTCAGATGTTTGTCTGGCCTTCTGTACCGCCCTGATGAAGTCTGGGTAAATTGCTATTGTTATTCTGTTGTGTGTTGGAGGCCCTTTTCTCCTTGCCGTTTGGAGGACTGCGTCTGTGTCTCTATAGTGATAACGTCTGTACTGGACTTGGTTCATAACAATGCGTGGTTTATTTGTTGAGGGGCTGCGAGTGTATCTCTCCCCTCCTCCATTGCAGCTCCATGGCAGTGATTTTTCTTTGCATATGTGTCTTTTAGATTTTATTCCTTTTGTTTTAAACTGTTGCATGTGTGTTTAAGAGCTTTGGCCTTTGTGAGTACCCTCTTGCCCTTTTGTCTTGCATTTGCACTTTAAGCAATTTGCACTTAAGGTAATTTGCACTGTATGCAATTTGCACTTTAGACATTCTGGGCCGCGGCCCTGAAAGAAATATCTTGGGACATTCTACCTGGTTACACTGGTGTAGTTGTTAACATACATAAAGTATGTCTAAACGCAAGGCTAAAGCCCCACCCTTGATCCCTAATAAAACGAAAAAGAGCAAATCTAGCTCTATGGGTAGTCGGGGTGGAGCCGATCCCTGTGGTAATTTTTCCAAACCTAAGGCTGCAAAAAGTAAGGTTCCTCAGATTTCGCCAGGCCAGTCAACCCTGAATGAATATTTAAAACAAATGGCAGGGAAACTGGAAGAGCGTATTTTATATACCGAAAGAGCCATTGAAGTGGCTAGTTTGCAAACTAGTGAAACTGGAGAAAAAAGATTGCTTTGTTTACCCTCTCCAAATTCTTCACCTCCCACTCTCTCGCAATGTCTTGAAACATCACTAAATGATAAGCCTTTAGAAAGAGATATGACGGTAGGTGATAGTGTGGGGACACCAAATGGTGCTCGTACTCTGGAAGAGCGAACAGCGTCTGTACCCTCGGATAGCTTGGTGGGTAGTGGGCCTAATCCTGATCTGGTGGTGTATCTAAATGACTCTATGGAGTCAGCGTCTAGTGATTTTAAAATCCTGGACGCAGTACTGGATAGCAAGCTTGCCCCGGTTCTGGACAAAATAGGTGCCCTTAAAACCTCTCTGAGTACCACTCTGTGTATTATGGATGACCTATTAAGAGAGTTAAAAAATGACATGGTAGAAATCAAAACTCTGGTTGCAGAACGATTAGGGACAGTAGCGCAAGGAATTATCTCCGAAATCCTGGCACATCATCCTCTACATATTCTGAACAAACCACACATGGGTGTGACCACTGCCCACAACATCTTAACCTGGCTGCTCCACTACAGCCCTCAATACGACACAACGTCTTTGTTGGAGGGCACTCTGTGGAAGGGGACCAAGAACAGTTTGGGGGCCTCAGCTGTGGGCTCACATAAAATAGTAAAGGATAAATGTTCCCCTGGTGCACAAGTAATCCTTAACCTCCCCCCAGAGGCCCCCCCCTTGGTTGGAGTAATTACGGGGCTTCCCCAACTTGATCTAGGGCAGGTGGAAACGACCCCCTCCCTTATAAATAAGACAGCACAATGGATTAATACCCGTCTCCCAGGGATGAAGGTGAACCCTAGAGGTATTCTCTCTAGCTGGCGCTGTGTCCAAGTTATCGCGGGGGGGGGGGGGTAGCTGCTATCCTTAGGGAGTATGATATTATATTCCTTCAGGAAACTTGGGCCCGCACCCCAATCTGCTTTGATGGATATGCTGCAGAATGTGTCCCTGCGGAAAAGGGAAAACGTGGGAGATGTTTTGGTGGCCTGGCAATATTGGTGAAGGCATCATTAGCCTTAACTATCATGAGGAGAGAAACAAAAAATCTTAATATACAATGCGTTATGGCATGCGCCGCTAGGGATCGCCCCCTATTTCTGGTTAATCTTTACAACATCCCTCATCATGCTAATCAGGGGTGGCCAGGGGCTCTGAGAGACCTGATTGAAGAATTTGCCATTCTTAATGGTAAACAGGCCTTATTATTAATCATGGGAGGTGATTTTAATGTGAAAATGGGGCTGGGAATTCCAATAGTGAATATAGACCCGGGTGAAGATTTGTTGTATGGGGTTGCACCTGCACAATTGGTGGATGAAAGAATGTGTTCAAGAGGCCTGCAGTTCTGTGAGTGGTTTTTGGAGTGGGGTATTCGCTCATTGAACAGTCGCGTGCGATTGGACCGGCCTGGGAGGCCAACCTTTGAGGGAACCCATGGCTCATCTACGATTGATTATTTTTGTGCCCATGTGAAGGATTGGCATTTAATTAAGGAGTTTGAGGTACTCAAGAATCTACAGAGTGATCATTATGCGCTTCGGTTGATCCTAGGAATAGATCTGCCAGTGGTCCCACTTGTCAACTTTCCCCAACTGGACCAGTGTGCCATTAATCCCATGTGCAAGCAGAGAATTAAATGGGCCAGATTGGACCCAGCGGACACTCAATCGTCAATTTGTGAATTAAACATGGAGGAACTCTCCACTATTCTGTCCACTGGATCTTCTCCGGGTTCCATAACTCTGGCATTTCAAAAGATTTGGAACTCTATGTCTGCAATTTTCCAAACAGAATTTAAAAAAGGGAAGAAGAATCTGGAAACCTTGTTTGATGAATCTTGCCGGGTAGCACAGAAGGCTCTTAAGGACATTTTGGAGGCAAAAGATGACACCCGTCGTGAGATAGTCACTGCTCGGGCTCATTATAAATCTGTCCTGGCAAAAAGGAAGACCCAGTTAGAAGCACAAGCCTGGGAAGATCTTATTTAGGCTGTGCAGTCAAGGGACTCTAAGACCTTTTGGGAATATGTGGCCAATGGGCCCGCCCATAAAAGAGTAAAAACTTATAAAGAAAATAATGTTAGTGTAGTGGCTTGGTCAAATCATTTTAGCTCCCTATATAGAGCAAACCCTTTAACTCCTTATACTGGGTCTAGAGGATGTCAACTCCGATTAACTAGAGAAGAGGTAGAGGTGGCTATTAATAAGCAACTTCCTAATCGTGCCCCTGGACATGATGCTATCCCAGCAGACATTTTCTGCAATGAGGTGGCCCTGTGGGCTCCAATCTTGACTAAGTGCTTCAATGCATTTTTAGAGCTTGGTCTTTACCCGTCAACATGGAGGCAGGCAATAATTTTCCCTATCTTTAAGAAGGGTGATCCCGGTAATCCTCTTTCTTATAGACCCATTTCCTTGCTCGATACTTCTTTTAAAATCTTTGGTCGGACGGTCTTGGCAAGGTTGGAACAATGGATCTCTGACTCTGGGGTCCTTACAGAGACTCAATATGGTTTTCGCCCGGGGCTGGGTACTAGGGACCAGGCTTTGAATTTGTATTTGGTGGGAGCTACCTCTATATATGTGAGGGGTGAGCCCTGTACTTAGCATTTATGGACCTGAGCACTGCATTTGATAAAGTAGATAGGGCTATGCTCTGGGCGGTGCTCGGGGACATGGGATGCCCGGAGGATCTGGTTAAGGTCCTCCAGCTAATTCACGAACAGACATCAGCCTCTGTCAGATTTGGGGAACAGGGACAGTGCACAGCTTTCTTTGAAACCGTTTTGGGTGTTCGTCAGGGCTGTGTTGTGGCCCTGGTAATGTTTGCTCTCTATGTAAATGGTGTCTACCAAGCCTTGGTCAAATCCTACACGGACTATATTACGGTGGGTGGTGTCCCCCTCCCAGTCCTAGGCTATGCCAATGACATGGTTCTAATCGCTCGCACCCCTAGAGCCCTACAAAGCCTAGTGGATGTTTACACCCACTTTATGGTTTCACATGGGCTTTCTGTTAATTCCAAAAAATCTGCAGTCATGGCATGTAAGAGCTTGGGAGTTAGACACCTTAAAATGCGCAAGATATGGAGTGGAGGTAAACTCATTCCGAAGGTCACTAGTTTTGACGACCTGGGAATTTGTTTTACGGAGAATTGGCGAGGGTTGGGCCATGTTGATAAGCAGTGTCTGAGGATGAGGCAGGCGCTTGGGGGTCTGTCACGCTTTCAACAGAACTGTGTGGGGCGCCTAATTAAACTTATCTTAGAAGTATACAGGGCTCAAAGAAAAACTGCTACTAACTACGGGGCTGCACTGTGGGGCATGGAAAGGATCCAAAAAATTGAAAACGTGGAGAATGGCTTCCTTAAAAAACTTCTTGGATTGCCGCAGTCTGCCTCAAATTATGGGACACATTTGGAACTAGGATGCCCCCATATTGCTGATGAGTGGTTATTGGCTCCGGTCTCGCATTGGTTGGCATTATGGGCAAATCAGAAAGCAATTCTCTCACATAAGATTTTAAGAGCCCTCCTAAGCAGCTCAGCAGTAAAGAAAATCCCATGGTTCAGGTATATTCAGAAATGCATCAGACAGTTAAACGGCGCCAATCTATTTTGCCCACCAAACATTTTGACCCCATGTATGGTTAGGGCACAAAAGCAACTGTTCAAAACCATTTTGGTGGCAAATAGGGAGTCTGCTGCCTTACGCATTGGTGCAAACAGAAGGCATATTGTGTATCCAACAACAGATGCTATTCAGCCATATCTACTTCATAGTGATAATCCTGTAGACCGCTGGGCTTTGACTCGAGCACGGTTTGATTGCTTATGGTTAGGGGCACAAACTAAAAGCTGGACAGATAGTGTGTCACCTACAGCTTGTCCCTTTTGTCAGTGGCCGGCGGAGGATCTCCTACACTTTGTATTGTTCTGCCCACATTATGTAGACTGAAAACGTAGAACACTTTTGCCACTACTCAGATCGGCCGGCATGTTTCAGGCTAAGCCTGCCTTATGTTATTTGCTGTCGGCAGCTACGATTCCAGTGGCTTAGGGTCTGGTGGATTATTTGAGACGGGCCTGGTATCGGAGATCCAAAACCGTGGCACAGAATTTGATTGAGCTCTAAAATTTTAATCGTAATGAATTGTTTGGCTGCTCTTTGTGGATATTACCTGATTTACACACATTTTAAATCTGTATTTGTTGTTTGTGCATTTTATTCTGTTAACGGTCTATGGATAATTTGCTTCCGAATAAACTTTTATGATGATGATGAGTGATAATAGTATGATGGTATGAACCAAGCCGGAAACTGACATAAACAAACAAAGGCCTTCTCCAAACTATGCCAGCAAAAAAGTCAAATGGACTAGGCAGGGCTTTCACGACTAATGCAACCACAAAATAGAATCAACTACCCCTGACACTAAGATCAGAAACAAACTACCTATGCTTTAGAAAAAAAGACCCTGCTTTTTAAATAAAGTCACCTCCTTATATCATTCTCTAACTGAGATACCGGCCTTCATGATGTCCTGAGCCAATTGCGTCTTTTTGTCTACATGGAACTTGCTCTGATACCCGCGGGCTGCAGCGCTATATAAACACATAAATAAAATAAATACTTTAATAGCCTGGCGATCACTTGTCTTGGCGGGCTTCCGAGTGGTGGTTCTCTCCCGGGCACCCTTTGGGCTCTCTCCACTGAGAAAAATTTGGACATTCCTTGGGGGCCCATCCATTCTTGGAGTAGCTGTTCGAGGAACCTCTGCCTTTTCTAGTAGTCCACTTAGCCTTACATAGTTTCGGCGCAAGCACCCCACTGCTTTGTCAATCCTGCTCTCTAGCACCTCTGTTCTCTTGAGCAGCATAGGGGTGTCTAGTTGTAGCATGCTAGGGCATCCTCCAGTTCTGATATTCGGCCTTTGGCTTCTTGGTCTCTGGTGGACTTGTTGTTTAGGTCCTGTCCCCACGTCCATCCCCACTGAGTCTATTCTTTTTTCCAACTGCATTTTAGATTCTTTGATTGCCAGTTGGATTTCTTGTGTTGCTGTAATTGTACCTTTGTTATTACTTGGTTGATTCCCCGGGTCAGGGTGTCCAGCGACGCCTCCTGTTGTGTGCACATCCATCTTCATATGGTGTCCTACTCGCTTGGATCTGTCTTTCTCTCTCGTCAGTTCTCGCTCTTCTAACTCCTGGATTCACAGATTCTGCCTGTTATTGCTTTCTGCACCACCAGGGTGAGCTTGCCCCCGTCCGCTCTTCCTTAGTGTCTCTGTGTTCTGGCTCCCTGGCTTTGCTTCCGTCTCCGTCATTTTTCCTACCTCCGGCCGCGCTGATCTACCTCTTTTTCCTGGTGCCTCCAGTGGCCTTGTATTGGGTGTCTCGGGTGCTGTGTGCTGCTTGTATCTCCAGTCTCCCTTTTACCCTCCAGCACTTGGGATGATGGGCCTAAGTTTCTCTGATTGGTCGCAGCTGTTAGGGAGTATGTTCTCACTATCTCCTTTTTTAGAGCTTCCTTCCTCTTTCCCTTCTAGAGGTTTGCTGCCTTTAACTATGTTTGCGTTTTCCATGTTATGTCAGGTTAGTTACTGGGTGGATCCCACTGTGGCTTGCTGCTGTCAGCTTTCCGGTTGGGGTTGTGGTGCTACTGCCCTCCCTTCCACGCTGATGTAGTTGGTAAGGTTGTGTCCTTTCCCCCCTTTTTCCTGCGTTTCACCCTGGGGAGTCGAAGTGGGTGCTGGTCTGCTCTCCTCTTCCCCTTACCCTGAAACACTTGTATATAGGCGCATTATAAAAGCCATCTCATATCATATCATACCATCCACTCCTCACTGGCCCTGTTAGAATCCTGGGGTAAGATCGTGGTTGTTCTCCTCGTTCCTTCCTCGGTGCAGTGCCTTTCCTTATGCTTCCCCCGGGGCTCTGCTCCGCATTGTGTTCTGGTCTGTCCTCTCTCTGCCACACCACTCCTCTTTCCTCTTCACTGCCACGCGGCTGCTGGGGTGGGTTCTCCTCCACACAGTCAGCCTTTGGGCTGAGGCTGTGATGCTGCTGCTCTCCCCTCCTAGCTCCTGTGTCATCCCCCTGGGGGTCCGCTGACCTCTGCAGACTGCTGGACCCAGGTCGGTCCTTGCATCGCCACACTGTTCCTTCTCCTTCTTTACCGCTGTGCGCCCACCATTTTTTATCCTCCTCATTTCTCGGGCCGTAGATGATTCTTTAATAGCTCGGCAATCCGGTTTTGCAGCCGTCTGCAACTCTTTCCGCATATGCCTCCCACCTTCCGACAGCTGCTGTGTGAATTTGGCTGTTCGTTGCTCGGTATTTCTGCCCTTCCGCGGTCTTTGTTTCTGGTTTCAGCACAGAACAACGTGAGGTGGACCAATTCCATGCTCTGTGCAACAGTGCCCCAACCATGCTCAGTTTTAACAGAGAAGACATGTGTCTTTGGCCTGTCAGTCCTTGCAGCCCTAGCGAGTAATCTAAAAGGACGTTGTCCCTCCCCATATTGCTGAACAGCCGCTTTCCCCAACAGAAACTTTACCTCACTTTGCGCCAATACTCAGAATTTATCCAACTCCTCCCTAATCTCCGTCTGCCTATCTGGCATATTCCTAGTCCCCAGTATCTGCCTGCATATGCCGCAGTAGTACCTCATTGTCTTCTAATTCCCTTTGAATTTGGCTCAGTATTCCAGACTCTTTCGAGATGCACGCCCCTCGAGTGACACACTTTAACCTTTCCCATAGCACTCAATATTAATCAACCGAGCCCAAGTTCTCCTCAAAGAATTTATCAATAGCATGCGCTGTCCCAGTTCGGAACTTCTCATTGGATGGATAATCCTCCACTTTTAAACACCCAGGGCGGTCTCCCAGCCCTCCGCCCGGCACCTCCAAAGTCATCACCACTGGCGCTTGGTCTGATAGCGTACATGCCAATATTGCGACCTCAGTCACCCAGCCCGCTATTGTGTCTCAAACCAAGAAATAGTCAAATCGCGATGCCAGTTGATGCACCGTTGGGTCGATCACAGCAATGGCCTATGACCCCCCCTCCCCCAGTTCTGTCGAGGTCTGGGTCCAACACTGCATTAATGTCCCCAGCCCACTTAATTGCCCCAAGTGCACTTATCTATTTGCCGGGCTATTCACTCCAATGTTTCCACTGAGTCCTGATTGAGCCCATAGCAGTTGATTGGGGTAATTGCCTAGCGTGTACAGTTCCCAGAACCATGACTACCCGTCCCTCCTGATCCTTAACTATCTCATTTAGGCAAAAGCCCACTGAGTTATGCACCGGTATGCAAACCCCCCTCGAATATGAGGAGTACAAGGAAAAGTAACGGTGACAACCCCACTTCTGCCCAAATCGTGCCTCCCATGGCAGTGTGAGATGTGTTTCCTGAAGGAACGCTATATTGACCTGGTGGCATTGCATATATAACAATACCTTACGGGACTTAGAAGGGCAGCTTATTTATTTATTTGTTTATTTATTTAGCGCACCTAACCCGTAGGTATCTGGGCGCAGGATTTAAAGTTGCAATTGAGTTACAGGTAGTTTCATTTACATTTGATGGTATATACAAAAATGAGGTGTAAAGAAATTCTGTTGCAGGGCATGGCACAGTTGTAGTATACATACATTTCCCTACATGAGTCGATACCCTTATATTTGTATCATATTATTCTTGTGAGAATAGCCAAGTTTTTAGTTTTTTTTTCAAAAGGCCCAATAAGCTGTCTCAGTTCGTAGGTCTGATGGCAAGGCATTCCAGAGTTTAGAGGCTAAGACTGGAAAACTCTTACCTTCGTTTTTTTCTAGTTTGTACCTGCGTATCATTAGTTGGTTGACCTGAGAGGCTCTGGTAGGTCTGTTAATTTGGTTCTTGTCGAACTTACAGTTCAGGTAATTAGGGGCTTTATTCGCCAGGCACTTGTGGGTTACTGATAGTGTTTTGAAGGCAATCCTGTTCTTCACTGGAAGCCAGTGGACCTTTTGTCTGGTAGCCGTAATGTGGTTAGATTTCGGGATGTTTAATGCCGCTCTTAATGCATTGCTCTGTAACACTTGTAGTTTGTTTAGTTTAAGGCAGCTAGTGCCGATATATAAGGCATTGCAGTAATCCAATCTTGATAATATGAGGGCTCTGGCCAAGGTAATACAGCTGTCAGAGGAAAGGAAAGGCCTGCAAGCTGTGATGAGTTTTGCTGTATAGGCCACTAAAGAGGGTGTAGCATTGATTTGTTTGGTTAGAGCATGTGTCGAATCTAGGTAGATCCCTAGACTTTTAACTTCTTTAGCTACTTTGATGGTAATATTATTGATAAGAAAATATTTGACTTGATCAGATAGTTTGTTTAAACGGTTTTGGGAGCTGAACAATAGTATCTCTGTTTTGTCGTCATTCAAACAGAGGCCCCGAATGGCCATCTATGCCTGTATAACTTGGTAAATTGAGTCTGTATCATAGGAGCCTGAGAGGGGTATGAGTATTTGGGTGTCATCTGCATAGTTAGTGTAGGTGACACCCAAACTGTCAAGGTGGTCAAATAGTGGCTTTGTAAAAATGGTGTACAAAGTGGGAGGGACGCCCAACCCCTGGGGGATTCCGCACAGAACAGATGCCAGGTCAGCAATAGCTGTCGGGCGAAAACTCTCATTGGCCTGTTATAGAGGACAGATTGATTCCATAAAGTGGCTTTGGCAGAGAAGTTTGCCGCTGAGGTCAAGTGTTTGCACAGGACGCTATAGTTGACCAAGTCAAAGGCGGCAGATAGGTCTAGTAGGAGGAGAGCTATGTTGCCTGTGTCCCATAACTCATCTATTTGTATTTTAAGGTCAATGAGAGCAGATGCTGTGCCATGACCTGGTCTGAACCCTGACTGCCTGGCCTAGGAGATTATTTGATTCGAGGTAATTTTGAATTTGGAGTTACACTGCCCTATCCAGAATTTTAAGAAGGAAGGGTACTGTGGTACTGTGGTTATTGGTCGATAATTCGTAGGTATATTTGGGTCTAATGTAGATTCCTTTAGTGGTGGGAGGACCAACGCATCCTTCAGGTTGGTGGGGACTGTATCTGTTTTGAAGGATGTATTTATTAAGGTAGTGAAAGGAGCAAGCTCAACTACTGCATCTTTGGGTGGCAGGGCATATGTCCCCCTGACATCTTGAAGGTTTGAGGCTTTCAATTATTTTCATCACCCCAGGTACTGTCACTGGAGCAAACAGAAATGGGGTGGTCTTGTTCTATATTCTCAAAATGTTGTTTAGAGGTAGGCCAAGTTTTTTAGTGTCAATCTTCTTTTGTAGGAGAGAGATTTTATCCAGCAGTGCCTTTTGGATATTTAAGCACCAGCTGGTGTCTTTCAAGCAATATTCCTGTGGGGTCACTAGGGTTTCTAATTCTCTGAGGATGGTAAATAATTAATTTGTACCTGATTTAGCATAGCTGATTCTTTCATTGTAGGTGTCACTGTTCGTTTGGTGGATAACGTTTCCGTAGTTATTAGAGGCTGTGACAAATTTGTCTTTATTAATGGAAGCAATGTTCCCTTAAATAATTTTTGTCTAAGTGCGGAAATGGTTGTATTTCGTGCAAACCTAATCTTCCATGTGCGCAACTCACTAATGAGGTAAGTCACTTTGTGAGCATGCATAGTTAGTGAGCTATAATCCCCGAAGAAAGTTTGGAAGGGAATTTCCACACCCAACCACTGTAATCCTTTATAAAGAAGAGTATAAGGTGAATCCTAAGCACTTTCCCCAAACATATAGACTACAAAAAAACAAATATTTCATATTTGATTATAAAGAGTGTTCATAAACCAGTCCAAGACTTCAATGTCTGCCACAGAATCTAACAAAAGTACTCCTGTGCAGAGAAAAATAAGTGTACAAAAAAGCATTGTATGCTCAGTATAAACAGTTGGTGTAGTTGTGGCTATTCATTTGTCAGCACTGCTCAGAGAGACTTTGCAGAATTTTGTTTGTCATTGGGAAAAACCCTCATATGTATTACAAAACCAAATATCACTTGTCATAACTGATGTGGCAGTCAAAAACTTAATACAGGATACAATGTTTGCAAAAGGAATAACGACAACTAAATGGAATGTGTCGGAAAACATGTCAGTAGGAGTTCTTGTGCCACTTTAATGAAGTAATTCAAGAGCAAGGAGAACGTGCCTCTCATAATTGGTGTAAGGATAATAGCTAAATCAGAATAACTACTCCACAGAATATTAGGATCAGAAATCCTTGTTCCTCTGCTAACCATCAACAATATATTGTTCTGTGAATAGAGCTGTGACAACACTTACTCAAAATCAGACTTTCAGCTAAGAGGCATATATACACCATCAGTATTTGCTCCATAAAAACAGGAAAACATGTTCAACAAAGACGCAAAACAATTAACATAAAGGATTTTACTACCTGCTTCTTCCCACAAAGCTCCATTGATATGTTCTAGTCGGGGACCAACATACCAGTTGCATAGGAAGGAACTCTTAATAATATTACTGATTACAATCTCAAGAGGCATTTTAAGGGGAAAGAACGTTTAAGAAGCATAAAGTATCCATACTGGCAAAGCCAGTTACTTTATTACTCGCGGGGAGCCCGAGAGCCCCAAATGGGAAAGCAGATTTAGGCAGTAACAACGCAGCATTTGGCATTTCCCATTTGGGGCTCTCCGAGAGCCCCAAATGGGAAATCAGCTGTAGGCAGAAACACTACGCGGCATGTAAACACAACCGCGTTGTGTTTCTGCCTGCTGTGGCTTTCACTTTGGGTCTGTGGTGCTCCCCTGGGAGCACCGGAGACCCAAAGTGATAGCCACAGCAGGCAGAAACACACGCGGTTGTGTTGGAAAACGCTGCGGTTTTTCTTTCTGAGTTTCTCAGGCCCCTCCGAGCCGGAGGAGCCTGAGAAACTTGGAAAGAAAAACCGCAGCGTTTTCCAACACAATAACGTTGTATTTATGTTTAGCGACCGCACACATAAATACAATGTTTTTAAAGCTGTGGTTTTATTTCTAAGTTTTCCGGGCTCCTCCGGCCTGGAAAACTTAGAAAAAAATCCGCAGCTAGTGCTTATTTTTTAAAAAAAATAAATAGCACTTACCGAGATTCAGCTGCAGCTTTCCTGCTCTGGTCTCCGGTCCCCGTCCTCTGCGTACATCACTAATGAAGGGAAAGCCACCCAGCGGTAGCTTTTGTTTACTACAGCTGGCTGGCTTTTCCTTCATTAGTGCTTGCTTTTGCGAATTTTGAGCTTGAATAGCTCAAAATTTTACATAGGAAGTTTTAAAATAGAGAATGCTAGTATTTTTTTTTATGTTGCCCATCTATTTTTTAAAAAACATTTTTTACTAGACCATGCCTTTAAGTGTACTTGCTTGCAGGTTGGTGATAGAATTCGGATCAATGGCTTCTGGATCGGGCCGCGGGGAGAAGCAGATGAGCAGGACTGGACACAGTGAGCGTTACGCTGCAGGAGTGCAGAATAACGCGAAGCATGTATTCCAGTTTGGCCGTGGCTTATATAGCCAGCCACACCTGAGGGCCCAACCACACCCAAAACACTAGTCTGCTTAGCTCAGTTCTAGGAACTGAGCTCTGTAACAGACCTCCATGTTGGATTAAGGTCCAAAACTGGTACTTGCCCTATTCCTGATAATGAGCCTGGCGCCAAAGGCGCCAGGACTGACTCCATGTATTCTTATGATGGAGTTTAAAGGCCCTTGGGGCCACTGTGAAGGGCTGTAGCCCCCCTGCTGCCAGGGGGCTGTTATACCTGAGGGGGTCAGAGGCATGGATCGTGACACCTGCATTAATTGCTCCTCACTCGCCATTGGAAACAGAACCGTCATCGTAGATCCCATCAACTATTAATCCATGCTTCCGTTTCATGGGGAATTCTCCCCTTAGTCATTAGTCCCTTGGCAGCAATTTAAGAAATGTGTTAGCCTTTTTCCGGTGTTTGAAAACACCGCACCCACCCCTCATATTTCACCCTATATTTGGCGGGGAAGAGCATGGCGTACTTCATGCCTCTCTCCCGAAGCCTCGTAATGTCAACATTAGTCTTTCTGGACACCTGCACTTTGTCTGAGAAATCAGGGAAGAGATGGATTGTTGCGCCCTGATAGAGCCATATTCCTTTTTCTCTTGCTTTCAGTTTGACCAGGTGCCTGTCACGATAATTCAGCATACAAGCTATTATTGGCCTGGCTGATACCCCGGAAACCGGCTTCCTCCCGCTGGAAATTCTCTGGGCCCTCTCCACAATGAATACTGCAGTGAATTCCTTGCTGCCAAGGACCTCCCGCAAGAGGCCCTTGACCGTGAGTTCCATATTTCACTGATCTACTTCTTTAGGCACCCCAATTATCCTCAGATTATTTAGCCAGGAGCGAGCTTCCAAATCTTCATGTTTATCAGCGAATTCCTTGAGAGCCCTGCGACCAGGACCAGTTCCTGCATGGCTGCGGATGATTCATCTTCAACCGTCGAGACCGGCCCCTCGACCTCATCGAGCCTTTCCCCATGCTTATCCAGTCGCACCTGCATGTGGTCCACCTTACTTGTTAGGGTATCCATTTTCCCATCTAGTGACTGTATTCCTGCTTGCAGCTGATTGAAGATAGCTTTAAAGTCACTAAACTCACCACTAGGGTGCACAGGGGGTGGGTTGAGAGACGCACACAGATGACTCCTCCACCATCAACTGATGCTTAGCCTGGGTAGACATCTCAAAGTTTAACATTGATTGCTGTTTACCAGACTTCTGTGATGTAGACATGTCTCTGTCCGCCTGCCTACTGCTCCACTCCTCTCGACAGCACCACATAGAGTATATTGTCAAATTGAACGGCACAAAGCAGAGCACCCCCCTCCCAAGCCCCCCACTCCCTCTTCGTCCACCCAGGTCAGTGCTCTCCCACCGTGCCCGCACCCTCTGGCAGTTAGTGTCAATTAATGTCAGTTACAGCAACCCCCAAAGTCAACAATCATCAGCAGGGGTGGGGGGCTGGGGCTGTTCCAGGTGCACACCATCGTTCCCCCCCACACGTCTCAGGGTCTGACCCACCAAATCTCCAGGCAATCCACCTGGGTGACATTGCGAGCAGTGTTCCCAAAAAATCCGGAATGACACTCTACTGTCAAATATCCACCAGGGACCACCACCTGTCTCCACCAGGAGTGCGTTCTCACCCACCAAGGGGGTGCCAATATGAGTGTTCCGTCACCTTGTGCTCCCTGTGTGGCAAGCCAGCAGGTTCCCCCCAACGAGGCTGCAGCCCCATGCCCCCCCTGCTCAGGCAGTCCCAAAAGTTCAGGTGCGTCTATTCACAGATTATGGGCACTGTGGTCCCACGTGGCCACTTCTTGCACAGGCCAGGCTTCACTGCATAATCCTTTTTTTGTGGGGGCCCGAGACAGGAAGGGCACCATCATAGTCTCCAGCCACGGATCTTCCCCATATCAGCCGTTAATGCCTCACCACAGGCACAGCAAGGTCCTTGCTCCCCAGGCCTCCACCGCTCCACTGACAGTCCCAACAAGGCTCTCTGCTGCTCCGTGCCTCTGTTTGTGCTTGCTTAGCTGGACAAGCACTTGCTGCAGATACAGCCGCCTGCACAATTGCAGCTCTTTTCCCACCGAGATCACCGTCCCTGGGGGTGCCGATGCGTTCCTCAGTGAGGGTCTGCACCCACTACAAGCATGGCATCAGCAGTCCACTGCACTCCTCTACGGGATATCCAATGACCGACCTGCCCCGAAGCACCAACAGCAGTCTCCCAACTACCCGCACCCCTTTGAATCCCTTAACCTACCCCCAAATGTACTCTTACTAAAAAAAATAAACTTTTTTCGTTATTTAGGTGTCTTTAAAAAAGTGTCTTGTTATTTTTAATTTTCATTATAAACACTGCATACCCCCTGGTCAGGCGTGGCTGAACAGATCCCATATTGCCACTGAGTTGAGTGGCTTTCCCAAGTGGATTTACAGGAGGTGGGGGCAAGTAGTGATGCCGGAACGCCGCTCCAAAGACACTTCTCAGGCTCTCAAGGGTGGGGTATCGACCATACTACTGCTGCCCTGGTCCCTGTCGGCAGGCTACGCTTGTGGCGTCTACTTTGACTCTGGGACTGCCATGTTGCAGATCTGGATATGGCGATCTCCCCCCTGGCAAGGTGTCGTGGGCTTGTCTGACCAGACCACGTCCCTCAAGAGTTTGAAAGAGCATTATCCTTGGGCACATAGTCAAGTTCTACACCCTGTGACATCCATTATGGTCAAAGATGAGCTGAAGAAGGTGTGCACTCAAAACAAGATGGACCCAATACACAGTGGCGGCAGCAGCGGCTGCTGGGCCTCCTCCATCGGAGGTCAAGATACTAAACACTGAGATCCCTTTACCTGCCCTGTCATTGGTTGATGTCATGGTTGCTATTGCAGACTCCAGGAACTCCATGGAGAGAAAGATCGATGGGCTCAGCTCCGATATCTGGCTTCTCCGCCACGACAACCACAAATTGATGTCCAGAGTGGGTGAGGCAGAGCACCGAATTTCAGACTCGAAGGACGCCCGTGCATTGGATCGCCACCTGTTCACAATTACCCAGAAGATCAGGGCCCTTGAGGACACAGTCGAGGATAGCAAGGGGCATTCACGTCGGAACAACCTCCGTATAGTAGGCCTGCCCGAAAAGTCTCAAGGCCCCATTATGAAGCTTTTCCTGGAATCCTGACTGACAGATTTTGTGAAACCAAAGACACTCTACACATTTTTCTCCATTGAGCAGCACACTGGGTCCAGACGGGCACTTCGATCCCTGGTGCTTAACTCCGTACAGTGATTGCAAGGTCCCTTAATTACAGAAACTGGGATGCTCTACTGCAAATGGCCCGAGGAACGGGTCCCATGACTTGTAACAGTGCTAAAATCTCCTTTCCGGACTATATCAGATAGGTCCATAGGGCCCGACAGTCCTTCGATGCTATCAAGATGCGCCTACACGCTCATGGGGTCAGGTTTGCCCTCTTCTTTCCAGCTATCCTCAAAGTGCGCCACAACGGAACAGTCCAGACATTTCAGATTCCCAGATGGCATGGACATGGGCGGACACACATGAGGCACTCAGGACAAATCGCCCGACCACCCACGGCTGCCCCGGGATCCTCGGGGCCCCATCGCCCAATCTCCCCTACCAACTACGGGGGCTTCACAATTTTCATGGAATACTGCTTGAACCCCCCAGAAGTAAACGTGCTTTGTTGATTCGGATGATCGAGTGAGTCAGGAAAACGATCGGCCGGCACACAATACTTGTGCCATACAGGCCCTGGAGGAGAAGGTGTCCCCCCTTCAATCTCTTAATCTCTCACATTTCTTCTTCTACATGTTCTTCTTTTTTCACCTGCTCCCTTCTTTCCAGAAAGGATCTGAGAGGTTTTTGGACACAGCTCTTTTCTTTGTCTGGTTCGAGTGGTGACTATTGAGTCACATGTTTGGGCAATGGATACTTCTTGTTGGGGTGAAGTATGGGGTGAGGGGCTGTCGGGGGCTTTGGTTTTTATTTTTGTTACGCAACACGTGGTGGTGAAACGATGTGAGGACCAAGGTTTGATACAGGGGAGGCTTCGAGTATTGATTCCAAAAGGTACACTTCCCTTCATCGCTAGACTCATTGGTGTTACAGGGCGATGGCTCTTCCTCTCAAGTTCACTTTTGTGTTTCAAACAAAACACTTTGGTTGTGTACACCGCTCTCTAGAGCGTGACGTATGTAGAATTCCTGTGGGACTCCCGGGTAGGTGGACACCTGACAGAGGGGAGGGGGGTGGAAGTGAATGGGGATCTGGAGTTGCAATTCTCTTTATTGCCAATGGTGATGAGTGGGTGGTGCATGTGAAGATGCCCTAACTCGAGGGTGATTAGATCACAGTTTCGGGGAGTATATGTTCTTACGGGACGTAGATGGGGACCACTAATGTATGCAAGAACCTTACGCTGATGTCCTCGAATGTCAACGATCTGTTTTCCCAGATTAAGCGGGGTCTGGTTCTTGAATTTCTCAATAGGTACCAGATGTGGCTTTCCTCCTTGAAACGTATTTGGCATGCTCAGACTGCGCTTTTTTCAGGTGAACTAACCACAGAAGTGCAATCCATGCAGGCTTTTCGGGGGGCTCCCAGGGGGTGTTGGTTCTTATTTACAAGTAGGTGCCTCTCCGGACCCCTTCTCTCCGAAGGGACCCCCAGGGGAGGTTTGTTCCGATTGTGGGAGTACTATGGGGACCCACTGTTGGCATCCTGGCTGTCTATGCACCCCCCCTGCTGTCCTTAGATCTTCTGGAGATCATTCAGAAACTCCTGCTGTCTCATCAACCTGACCTCTGGATCTTGGGAGGCGATTTAAACGAGATAATGAATCCATCGGTGGACATGTGAAGGGCAGAGATCCAACACTGCCCACAAAACTGCATACCTTCACAGCAGCCGGGACCTGTGTGATGTGTGGAGGGTGGTTAGTGGAGGTTCTAGGGGATTTTTGTTCCATTTCGGGGCGCACACTTCCATGTTTGGACTACTTCTTTGTCCCACAAACGCAAGTACACCGTGTTTCGTCGTCCAGGTTTTTAGCAAGAGGCATCTCCAGCCACTCCCCCCTCCTCATTGAACTGGAGAGCGGCGGACCCAAACCTCAGTCGGGGTGGCGACTCAGCATCTATTATCTGGGCTTCCCTGATATCCTGGAAGGGATTAGGGCCCAAACAGAAGAATACTTCACACTTAACACTGGATCGGTTGACAGTCCAGTGATGCTTTGGGAGGGCTACAACGCAGTGCTAAGGGGGGGAACTGCTGTCCCTGATCTCTGCTAAGTGTAAGAACTATTTGCATCAGGTGAGAGAAGCTGAAACCACGGCTGAGGAGATGGAGGAAGATTTCAGTCGCCAAACAGACTCACCCGCCACACATGGGCTTCTTCTGGCTGACCAGGATACGCTGCACAATATTCAGATGGATAACGCTAGACAGGCACATGGGGATAGGCTGAGCAGAATATATGATACAGGACACCAGGCGGGAAAGATGCTTGGAGTGCCGAGAGGAAGGTAATAGGCATGTCAGGGAAATAGTGGATGAAAATGGGGTGGGGCATGATGAGGACTCTGAGATCGTTGAATGTTTTGCGTGATATTACGAAACACTATACTGAGCTCCAAAATGATAGGTCCATAACAAACCCAATCTGCTGGACAATGTTGTGCTCCCCCGCCTCTCCCGGCACCATTCGTCTGACCTGGACTTAGAGATCATGGTTTAAGAAATTGTAGTGGCCACCTCTCGGCTTTAATCAGGGAAATCCCCTAGCCCCAACGGTCTCCCGTTGGATACATGGAAGAGGATTGGTGATAAGACAGTCCCACACATGTTAGATCTGTTTCTCCACAGTAAGAAAGCGGACACTTTTCCCCAGACATTAGGCAGGCCGCCATAGTTGTCCTTCCCAAAAAAGACAAACCCCCTGACTTAGGTTCTTCACACCAGCCCATCTTCCTTATAAATAGTGAACCTAGGATCTTGGCTAAAGTGCTCGTTAATAGATTGCTTCGGGTGATCGCCTATTTTATATGAAAGACAACAAAAGGAGGCTTACTACAAAGAAATGGAAATAGCTAGTCATGAGTGTTAGGCAGAATCCTGTGTAGTGCCCTTAGGGACCACTACACACAGTTAAGACTACAGGTGGCAATACAAGTTTTACCTTTGGTACAAGCCTGTACTACTATGTTAAAGTGGTAGCAGTAGCGGAGCAGCCAGGCTTATCTCAAGAGTGTATGAGCAGTAGCAGAGATTACACAAAGGGACCACAATTACTGTGACTCAAGCAAACACTGACTCAAGGTTTCAGGTAAAAAATATAAGTACATTTATTTTTAAACCAGTTGTTATAAACATGACTCTTCTATTCATTCGTAAAAGATACTACAACTAACCAGTTCACTTTGTACGGTATATTTCAAGGTTAAGTACCCTGTGTTTTAGTGGACCGGTGTTAAGAAACAAAAGACGTTACCGGGAATACACTTGCGATCACTTTTTGACGGTAATGACAGTTCGGTCTTACTAAATAAACGCGTATCTGCGGCAAGAAATGTTACCGGGGCAAAAGCACACTTAGCACCTAAGATACCCAGAGAGAGTTAGGGGCAAAAATCATAGGCAATACTTTTGTCAAGGCAGACAGAATCAGAGAACACTCTTAGACAGAAATTCAAAAGTCAATAGGCGGGAGCCAGTGTCAAGTGGAACTGGGTTCCTGTTGTCAAGGATCACACAGTCAGATAGTTCACGATTCGGCGGAGCCAGGAGTACTTAGATATTGTCAACAGAGGAAGCAAACGTTATAAGGAGGAGGGAAGACAAGGGCAAGCCTTGGAGACAAAGAAAAGGGATTCACCCAAATTCCTCAAGCAGAACACAGTACGTTATTCAAGGAAGAAGCTGGTGCCACAGCAGTTGTTCCTGGTAGTTTCCTGCAGACCCTCGGTTCCTGGAGCTTTGATCCGAAGGACGTCGACTGGAGGGGTCTGCACCACACAGGGCTGAAGCCGGCTGCAGCGACGGTGAATAAAAGATGTGCTCCTTAAAAACAGGAGAGGCTCTTCTGATGGCTATCCGGACCATTACAACACTGTGCAGCGATTTCGACCACGAAGAGGATCCTCTGGCTGTAGAAGATGAGCTGGTTATCCCCACCAAGCTCAAGGGAAGAAGACTCCGGACTGGATCTTCTCTGGTCGTCGAAGGGTAGATAGCTCAGGACTGCAGCAGGGCTTTACCGGGACAGGATAGTTGCAGCAGTCGACCTCTTCTCCGCTTCTCTTCGGTTCCTTGTAGTTCCATTGGCGACTCTGACTTTCAGAACAAGAGACCTGCCTTTTATGCGAAAATCCCCCATTCACACAGCCTGGCTGTCAATCACGCAGCAAGGGGGTTTTCAGGCCCGGACAACCACCTCAGCCAATCATGGCAAAGCACGACTTGGGTTTCATCGGATACCCTGTGCAGGGGGTGACTACACCCTTCCCTCACATTCAGCCCACCTAGACACCCAGGCGCCTAGAGGAGGGCTTCTGGGCAGAAGCCCGCCAAAAGACAGTGAACAAAGGAGGCAAACCTGGTTTGCCGTGCAAAGTAAAACACAAGAAGGACTTTGACAAAAAGAAATGGCGAATAAACCCAACCGGAGCCAAAAGAAAAAGCATTTGGTCAAGCACGTTTAAGTTCGAGGGTAATATAATAGCCTACAACAATACCACGTTTATATAGTATAATCGCGGTAGAAAAGTTTTTGTAGATACCACTGCCACCAGCCAAGTCTAAATGTTGAGAGCGAAACAATGCTCTAGGAGGTATAGATAACGAGGGCTAAAAATTAACCCTTTCCAGTACTCCATGTAAGATGGGGTGTACTGGATCTGTGGTTAAATGACTAAGTAAAGTTAATGGCAACTTTACCCTTTTCTGAGGGACAGTAGTCAGACTCAGAAATGTAGTCGGTGGGACGTCTAAAAGACAACCCTGCGTCACTGCACTGAATTTGCTGTGTAACACACAGAAGAAGGGGGGGTACTGAAGTGGTGCACTCCAGAGTCCACAATCACAAAAACAGATGAAATACACATGGCAAAACACAGGTAAAAGTGGAAAGAAAGGGGTACACTCTTACCAAGTGCAAAAATAACTCCAGAGATCCAGCAAAGCTGCTTGGGGACTCACTAGGTAAAGGAAATTAGCTATTGAATGAGAATTCTCCCTAACAATGAGGTCAAAGAACAATGTTTATTAAAGACTGGGGTCTCAGCACCCCACGATGCATGCGTACAGACACTGTGGGAGGAGAGCCCCGAGCCACTAGAGACAGGTATATATATACAAAACAGAATCACATACGATGCACTTGCCCAGCCCCCTCATGTTATAGGATCCATAGGGTTCATGACCTTCCCACGTAGATGATATTAACAAGACAAGACAATGTTCTTACATTTTCCCCCGTCATCCTACTGCCAATTTACTCTCTGGGAACAGGGTAAAACAGTGCATGGGGCATATCATGTTCTCTGGTACAAGGTAACATTTGCTGTACAGCTCATCTATGTTGCTCCTGGAGCCTAAGATCAGCCTGCTCTAAAGCTTGGGAATAGGGTTTTCTCTAGAGGGGCATGGTTCAGATGCACATTATTATAATTAATGTTTCAGTGGAGAAAACATGGTCGAGACAGGCACGCACCTAACTTATAGATCAGCTACGCTTCTGTAGGGACTTCAAGGTTCTACAGTGAAAGACAAACAACACACTGAGCAGAATGTGCATTCCTGTCTTGAAAGTGTCTGAAAGTTCATGCCGCAGTCTTTTACCATGTTCAGAGCAAAAACTCAGAACGAGTATGGACTGGACATTGCATCCAAGATGGCGAATAAAACAAAATGGGAACCTGAACACCATTATTGTGACAATAGGTTTTTGTGTAATGCGAATGTGCTTAGGCCAATATGCATACCTTATAGGACACTAAACTAAATATATTTTCACATATACATCCTGCCCATTGTGGCTTTCTCCCACAAAAATCCACCCGTATGAATATTAGGCGACTCCATCTAGCCATAGGCCGAGCCTCAGTCCTCCCCAAGCCTTTAGCGCTTCTGGCGATAGATTTTTAATAACCTTTTGACAATAAATTGTTTTATATATAAAAAAAAGAAACCTCTTGAAGGATACCCAAAGCCATAGAAGGGTAAGAACAAAACCTGTGTGCCTAAGGTACTCATGGTTCCACATCTGTATAAAGGGGTTACGTAAAGATATCCATTCAGCCATCTTTATAGAAGCTGCTTAGTGCCAAGCAGGCAAATCGCATCCCTGCTGGGTTTATCATGTGTCTGCTCTTCAGATGGGGCTGGGCCGCTCACTGGCAGTTCCTAAGGTGTGACCAAGCAGATGGTACGTTTATCCACATTGTATGGGAGTGTTCGCTTATCCTTTGCTTCTGGGACAGGGTCCTGAATAAACTTACTGGGATAGTTGGTGAGCCGATACCTGCTGATCCCAAGCTGTTGTTGCTGGACATTTGGGGTGCCCACTCCTACAACCGATTGGGACAAGCTACTGATATCGATCGTGGATATTCTCGCAGCAAGGAATATAGCCATGGTTTTGGGGGTGTTCGGAGGTGCCTACACGAGGCAAATGGGTTTCTGATATGGATGTGTGCATGTCTTATGAAAGGAGAATATACAATGCCCTGGGATGCCCAACCCAATCTCTGAAAATATGGCGTAAATGGGAAGAGGCTGGCTGATGGGATCCTGTGGCGGGATGGGAAATATCCTTTGAGTCATTTAAGTGGTGGGTGTGGGCTGGAGATGCACCTTACCCCGTTTTGCCCTTTGTTGATTTCTATTCACTCTGTATCAAGTCAATCACTGTATTGTGTCTGTTTTGGTTGATGCATGTCATGTTTTGTTTAAATGACAATAAATTGTGTTATTAAAAAAAAGAAACCTTTAGGAGGATACCCAAAGCCATAGAAGGATAAGAACAAAACCTGTGTGCCTAAGTTACTCATTGTTTCACAGCTGTAAAGGTGTTACGTAAAGATATCCCTTCAGCCTCAGCCACCTTTACAGAAGCTGCTCAGTGTTAAGCCGGCGAATCGCATCCCTGCTGGGTTTATCATGTGTTTTTGATGACATTCCGCTGCACGCTAAGTAGTACCAGGAGAACCAACTGCAAAGTATGTCACACAATACATAACTGTGATGTTTATAAGTAATCTTTTCATTAAATATATTTTAAATACAAGGTAGGGCTTTTGCTGTGAAACAGTACTTCAAACTACAGCAGGACATCTAGATCTATACCGACACATTTCAAATTGTTCCCATGTATTGTACAGTTCAACCAAGTCCACTGAGTTAACAAACATTTTAAATTGACTTAAACGCAAGCTGGCAAGACCATAGCCCAAACCACACCCACAAAGGTAATATTGTGCTGGAACGCCGATGCATTGCTCAATTTTACTCTTCGAGCTTTGGGTATTTACTTCATTGCTGTTTGTTCAATTGTTCAAAACAGTTTGTACGACTTAATTTGTTATAAAAGGTGCCTGCATTGTGCATCTACGTGGAATGATGTTGCTTCCCACACATGGATGTTCAGGATCACCCCTATCTATTACTTCACTGTGAGAATGCATAGCCGAATATTCCAAGAAATTCTCTGACTGTCTTTACTCTACTGAGGTGTTTATGCCCAGACAGAGTTTACAAACTTCACTTGTGGTATTCCTATGTTTTTATGGTGTTCCAGACAAGGGACTGGAGGTACATCGGCTGAAGCAGGTAACTAGCCTTAATTCTGTTTTGCTCCCTGATAACACCAGAGATGTAACTTTGACAAGGGGGTTGAGGTTTTTTATTCAACATTTTTATAAGATGTGCCCGTACCACTTGCATATATTTGATATGTAAAGTTTACCATTTGACAAGACCGGATGTAGAAATGTAGTTATGTTGCGTTAATATTACAGACCAGTCTAGGTACTTCTAATAAAGTGGCAGCAGGCAATTTGTGAAAGAAACCAGATATTAGCATTGAAACAAAAATTCCTCGTTCCAACCGTCTCTCACTTGTGTCCAGTTAGCAGACAGCTTATGTTCTTCTCACTTCCTTTAAAAGTGTTCTTACCTAACCGAAAGTAGACAATTAGCCATAACAATGACCTCTAGTGCACTCAACTGAACAACACACTGCCTTTGCCAAATCTTGGGCAGCAGAGATCTGAAAACACTCATTCACTTAACATAACCTAGAAGAATACAGAGGAAGCAATAACCTTCTAATCCCTGCAACTCTAAAAGCGTCCCTACAATGTAAAATGGGGGACAAAATGGGGTCAAGGGGTATAGTTTGGGCAACGCGGACATAGTTTGTTGAAGGGGTGGAATCTGGTGATGGTGGACTAATGTTGCGCGGGTGCGCACCAGAAGTGAGCCCAAAGTGAAAGGGCTGTTTGGCTGGAACCTCTGCCGAGAACACCTGGCGCCTGCTTCATGCGCAGGAAGAAGCATTACGTATCTGCCATGCTGCAAAACTTTTGTGATCCAAGTAATTACACTCGACTTTGGACTTTGATGTCTCTCTGGACTTTCTCTCTTTGTTCTACAGTAAACCAAATATTTTTTTACCTAGATTGCCTGCCCTTAACAGCCACCTGGCCCCGCCCACATCTACCCAGCAACCTTACTTCTACCATGGGTGCGCGCCCCAGCGCACCAGAAGTGAGCCCAAAGTGAAAGGGCTGTTTGGCTGTTCGGGTGCGGCAGGTGCAGGGGTGCCTTGAGGAAACGTAAGGCTGTGTTTAATCTATTTGTGTCCTGCTTCTCATCCATTCTTAAGCGGTAAGCAATTGAATTGTGGTGTGTATTCGCCTATGCAAATTAATCTCCCCGTCTCGCACAGTGTTCTGCACGGTGCAGAAGTGTGACATGGGCGGATTGCCCCTACGTACACTTATGTTCAATCAGGGATATTATATGATCCATTCGGGGAAACTGCCTAGGGTGGTTAACACTGAATTGTTATTCATACATTCAAAGCGGCCACTTCAAGGTTAGACGCAGGAGGCGATTGGACTTTTTTTCTTCTTCATTTTTTTTAAAACATTTTTTTTCATCACGTGGCACAAAGATTACCACAAATACTTACATGACTATATTAATAAGCCACGGTCATGGAAAGTGATCTTATTTACCTAATTCATTGTTATTGAAATTACAGGGTTGGCCTGGGGTTACTGAGATTTGCTCGTGGGGGAATCCAGCTGTGGCTTTCTATTTTAAACGCAGCAGACTGTTGATTCTGAGTATATGCATCTCTGGTACTGATACTACGAATTTGTATAAGCATGTGAATGTCCCATGCTGCTCTACAGGTTTTGACAAACAAAGCTAACCCTATAGTATGGTGGGGTCTTTGAGGAGTGGTAAGATCTGCAAAAACCAGCCCTCCAAGAGGATTTTGACACCGAATAAAATGAGTGGTACAGGCAATGCTTCCACTTTGGAAGTAAATACTTCGAAAGCAACACTTTCCCTGATAGAATCACCTAATTTAGGTATGGATGATACAACTCCCGGCTTCAAACCTAATAACAACCATGATAATCCTATTCAAGAGTTTGAGCTGTCTTTCATGCATGCGTAGGCACATGCCTCCCAATACGGACCACGCAACAAACAATGTTTTGCCCTCAAGATGCGCATGACTAGATATATCAATCCAGCAGAGCTTCTTGAGCATGCGTGAAGCAACCTCACACTCTAATATTCTTAATTGTGAAGAGGAGATCCCATTTAAACCAGTGTCTGATACCTCCCTAATGGCACTGGTTGTAATGGCAGAACTCGACAAAAGAGTTCGTTTTTCATTAGGTCCCTCCACCCCAATAAGTGCGAGAGGTGGCGCATCGAGAATGTGCATTTTCATAAATTCAAACAACTTGATATAGCACCATCTACCCAAATTATTCAACATATGGCACCCCATCTGGTGGAGTTACAGGGCATAGATAATCAGGGGCAGGTCGACTCTGCTCCATTAGAAAACTCTGTATATAATCTTGAGTCACATATCTGTTCTAGCCTCACCCACCCTCGACAATTTCCCCCTTATGAGCACGAAGCCTCCAATATTGCCTCCCCCCTCCAATGGATTATCATCATAAGATCTACTGACCTCTGAAACATTTCTCCCGGTGTTGACAAGGATATTAAATCTCCTTGATAAGGGACATGATGGAACCCATTTTGAGATACAAGAACTCAAAACCACCTTAGCTGAGGTTGTGGCAAAACTGAATAGATTAGATGGTTTTGTATGTGCACAAGAAACGTTCAGGACTCTTTAACGCCGCAAAACCTATGAACATGGCATTTCCCAGTCAGAATACCCAAAGTGTGCAAACACCCTATATTATCACATGTGATAGATACCCCAAGCTAGTACACCACTCAACTGTTTGAATTCCAAGGGCAAATCTTATGCTGAGGTCTTATCTAAGGGTTTGCCGGATCATCCGCAAGTTACAAGTGATGAAATCGTAGAAGTAAGAAATGCAATGAATCTCAATAAAGCTACATACTTTTAGCGTACTATTAAAAATAATCAAATGGCTCCTTGCTTAAAGAAACTGAAGCATCCCTCTCCGAACCTAGGGGCTGCAAATTTGCAATGGACGACCAATCCTGATAGTCCATCCGCACTTAGAGAGGTTATGGAACTAGAAGCGTAGGCTCTGCAGACAAACGTTGAAGCCCAGGGGGACTCATTTAACTCAGATGAGACTCCATCACATAGACATTTTGCATCCCAACAGGGAAAAAAGGATGTACTCTAGGGCCATGAAGAAAAGAACTCTGCAATATCAGCAGCTGTTTCAGGAAGGGCAAAAGACTAAAAACCTACCCTTACCAAAAAATAAAAAAGCATCATTCCAATATAGAAGATATCTGCAACCTATCCTTGGAAGGAGGAGTGTTGGACTTAACCCAATTGGACGAGGAAAGTAAATAGGCTCTTGAACTTAAGGAAAATCCTCCCAAAATTATTTAGACAGATGTGGAAATTATTAAGAATACGAAACAAAACATAAACAAAAAAGGGAAAAAAGGCCCAATCGATTCTGCTGCAATTATAGTAATTGAAACACAAGGCATACAAATATCAGCATAAAACCCGATTGACTGTGCCTCTCCATCTCCAATAGATGGATCCACAAAAAGGAAACTGAAACCAACAATGGAAAAGGGAGGTAAAAAATCCTTGCGAAGATCTTGGCGCAACTTGATAAGTAAAGAAGTTGCTGCCTCACTGAAATGTGAAGGCGCCGCAGCCAATGCAGAAGAACATGTTCATCCAGAAATAGTTGGATCAAGGGTGGGGTGTGGGGAACCTTTAGGCACCCTCTCTGAGGCTACACTCTCGATGTTCTGATCTCCTCTGACCTTCCCCTCTCTGTCCCTCTCTCCACTCCTCTCTCTTGGAGTGATCACTTTCTCCTATCTTCCCACCTCACCCTCCCTACCCCCCAGGTCAAGCCACCTCCATCACTGCCACCCACCTTCTCGGTCATCTGACCTATGAAGCGCGTGTCATGAGAATCCACCTGAAGCCCAAAGTCAAGTGTAACTCCTGGTATGACTCAGATCTCGTCACCCTAAAACACAAGTGCAGGGTGGCTGAGAGAAAATGGCGTGCTTCATGTTCATCCTCTGACAAACTGGCCTGCCGCCTGTTGCAAAGGCAATACTGGCTCTATGTACTCACCAAGAAGAGAGCTCATATCCAAGCCCACATCTCTGCAGCACCTAACAACTCGGCTGAACTCTTTAAATTCTGCAAGGAACTAGCCAATCCTGCTGCAGTCTCTACCTATCCTGTACCTTCCCGGGCCCTCTGCACGGCACTGGCTTCTCACTTCATTTAAAAAACTCAGGACATCCTGTCCTCACTCTCCTCCTGTCGCCTCCCTCCATCCCCTGCTCTTCCTCTGGCCCTTCTGCAGCCGCTCATTCTCTGCCTTTCCCCTTTTCTCTGCTGATGATGTTTCTAGACAAGTCTGATCTATGAAAGTCTCATCGAAACCGGTTCACCCCTGTTCCTCCAAAACTATCAAGGACCATATCGACTCCCTGGCTCCTGCCCTGGCTGACTTCTGCAATCACTCCTTCGCCACTGGAGTCTTCCCATCCCCCTTGTGCACCCCCTTCTTAAGAAACCCTCTGCCGACCCCTCCTGCCTGGCTAACTATCGCCCAATCTCCACCACTCCCTTCCTGGGCAAGCTCCTGGAGAAACTGGCCATCTCCCAGCTCAATCTCCACACTGAATCTGTTGGTTGTCTTCATGACCATCAGTCTGGCTTCAGAGCTGCCAGAAGCACGGAAACTGCTCTCCTGTGAAGACCTGCTCTCCAACCTTGACTCCAACATACCGTGTGTCCTTATCTTGCTTAATCTCTCTTCTGCCTTCAATACTGTTAACCATGCCATCCTGCTCAACCGTCTCCATGATAACCTGGGTATCACTGGTCAGGCTCTGGTGGGGCTGACCTCTTTCCTCTCCAACCGACCCTCCCAGGTCCAACTTGGGTCCTTCCTCTCTGATATCTTTTTCTCTACTTGTGGTGTCCCCCAGGAATCTAACCTCTCTCCCTGGCTGTTAAACCAATGCCTGGCACTCCTAGCCCACTGCATCGCCGCTCTCTGCCCCAATTTTCAGTGCTATGCGGATGATACCCAGCTTATTTTCAGGCTACCCTTGGCCTCTTCCTCTCCTTCCCTCATCTCTGACTGTCTGCTATCCACGAGTGATGTGCCTCTAATGACCTCTGCCTTAATGCCAGTAAGACTGAGATTTTACTCATTGACACACCCACTCCCTCCTTCCCTGCAGCTCTTTGGCCGGCCTCTCTTGGCCCTCCTCCTTTTCCCACCTGCATGGCTAAAAACCTTGGGGTCATCTTCGACTCCTCCCTCTCCTTCTCTCCTCGCATCTCTGACGTCTCTAAGAAGTCACACTACCAGCTACACCTCCTCAGAGGTATTCTTCCTTTCGTCTCCTTCCCCCAGAAGCTCACTGTCTCCAGAGCCCTGGTTCCCTCTAGACTGGACTATAGTTACAGCCTCTACTTAAATCTGCTTGCCTCTACTCTCCGCCCTCTGCAACTTATCCAGAACAGGACTGCAAGACTTGTCCTTGGCCTCAAGCCCAGGGATCGTATCTGTCCATGACTGAAATCTCTGCATTGCCTCCCAATGGCTGCGAGGATTAAGTTCAAAACCCTCTGCATTGTCCACAAGGCCTTCTGGGGCCTGGGGCCGCAATACCTTTAACTCTCACTTCCCAAATATCTTCCTTCTCAAGCTCTTTGCTAATCTGCCTCCAACTCCCTCAGGGTCAGTCGCTTCTCCAAGCAACGAGTCGGTGGTAGACCTCTCTCCTCGGCAGGGGGCCTCCCTCTGGAACAGCCTTCCTGCCTCCCTAAAACTTGAGGAGAACCATCTCCGGTTCCGGAAGCACCTCAAAACCTACCTCTTTGTTTCTGCTTTCTCTCCTGCTTAATTCCTGGTTGATACTGACTGTTGTTCTGTATCCCTTCAGTCCCTTCAGTCCCACTATCAGCACTTATGTCTGCTCTTACTTTGCACTTGCCACCTTCTGTGCCGTTCGATTATCTTATTTATTCTACTATCCCATGTACTGCACTTTCCCCTCTCCCTTCCCCCACGCACTTTTTCCCTTTTGCCCTTCCCATACACTTGTGCCATCTGAATGACACCTGGCCTAGTAAGATCGTTGTCTGTCTTCCCTCTGTTCCCCCTCCCTTGCCTAGTCGCGCCTCAAAACACTTTTGTATAGGCACGTTATGAATGCCATATCATATCATATATATATATATGAATCATAAAGGCAAAAAAGAGAAAATAAACAAAGAAAAACACAAGCAATAAAAATATCTTTACAAAAAGTGAAGAACCAAAAGTTGTGGGACAGAAAGTGGGAGGAGGTATCCAGCAGTTCTTTATTAGAAACATCAAGAATAACGAGAATACCCCCTGCTCAGCCACAAGAACCCCAAATAATGAGCAATTCTAATGTTAAGACCTTGACCGCAGAACAAATTTGTGCTACAAACTAGGCTGATACATCGAGCAGTAGGGCTTTAAAACAGGGAGACCCCAATGGCCTGGTGGAGGAGTCTCCTGATCTCGAAGTAGGTACTATCAAAATTCTCTCTGAGGATATACAAGTTTTTTGTGGAACAAGCACGATCCAATCCTATGCAACTCGCTTCTAATTGTGGTACATTACAGCATCTACAACCTTTGAGGGACTCAATTAGAACTAATAAGGAAGCAAGAGAGGGTATTGACCCACATTTACCTACTAAAGGAATTAGGCTGCCCTCCCATGACACGAGGAACAGTGAAATTAGAGCCCCCCAAAATCATGTTTCCTGGTCCCAGGAAAAGGGTGACTGGGAACTCGACAGGGTAATGACTCCAGCTTCCAAATTACCTATCAACACTAATGTGCTGGAAACCACTATGCTATTTCGCACGGGATCCAAACAATAGAGATTGCAGCTCAGGAAATTACATGGGGAGGGCTCAGGGCTAATTTATCTGGCAACATTACAACTGATAGAAGTATTGCAGATAACATGGAAAGGGGGACCGGAATGTTGTATTGCCGATAACATGGAAAGGGGGACCGGAATGTTGGTGGGAAATGGCAGCGACATTGGAAAACGGGGTGGAACACAGAATGGAAGCAGAGATCAAAAAAACACCTACAATCGAGAATTTGAGGATGTGTTGTGGAGACAACATACTATCTTGACGAGCCTAGCGTGACACTTCATTTTATGCTACCATATGGGGGTCCATAATCACTGAATTGAAAGAGGATCCTGTCACTGTTTGACGAAATCCCTCGCTTTCTCTCGTTGTGTCAGGAGACATAAAACTAGAGGACTATATCCATACGGAGAAATTTGATTATGTTCGGATAGTCTTCTACTCACGTACCCTCTACAAACGTGTACTCTCTGAAATAGATTAATTTAATAAATAAGAGTATGATCTACTAAATTATAGCCAAGGCTTTCTGACCCCGAGGAGGGGGGGGGGCAATTGGAGGACCCGAGACAAAGCCCCGCTGCTACTATGGAAAAACAAAAGGAACCCCACCAGTCTTCAGGGTCTACTAACAATTCAGATGTAAAATGGTTAGCTCTGACCCTACGAGAATCAATCTCCAAACTACAGGGGCCACTTAGCAATCCCCATAAATTACTTTATTGTCCTAAGATTCTAGAGGTTCATGGTTTTTATGGAATTCTTTGGAAGTGTGCCCAATACTTTCGGGATGCTCATTCTTATGCATCGAAGAAACTTGGGCAATTTATGCTCTTTCTATTGACGGTTATATGATGCTCCAAGAATTTGCCTTGAAAAACCCTAAAGGAAGCGCTTCACGGGGCCTCCTGATTGCAGTCAGAACTGACATCGAGGGGGAAATGATTAAAGGCTTTAATATTTTTAGTGGGTGTATCGCGGTACTCCTTGAGTTTAAGCCAGGCCATACACCTCTGCATCTCATGATCATCAATATCTATTGGTCTCCTGATAACAGTCTGAAGGAGGCCCTGGCACTCATAGATGTTGTTATTCTAGAGTTTCAAGAATTGTGCCCTGATTTGAATATCATCATTGCGGGGGACCTAAAATCTGATCTTGGTATAAAAAAGGGGGGACGCCTCGGTAGACCGCAGTACAAAAGACACAAATATCATGTACATTCCGTATAACACTCAGAGAGGGTTGTCAAGGAAATGACTACAGGAAGAGAGGTGGTATTGCTTCTTTAAAGATTTGGGTTTGTACTGCGCAAACAAACTATCGGCGACATCCAGTGCTCCTTATACATGGACTAATGGATTACTGGTGTCGACTATTGACTATGTTTTTGTGTCTAGAAAACTTTTCGATATGATAAAATCATTTTCCCTAATCTCTACTCTGAAGAGCGACCATAAAATCCTAAGGATGTCTCTTCTCTCGGAGATGCTTGTCTCTAAACTCCTCCAATTCCCTTATATTATCAATTAATTGAACCTGCAATAGGATTTCATGGCATAAGGGAAATGTGACCAAAGTAAATGCGTTTTTTTTGCGTGATTTTAACTCTTCCGAGTTTAGTAAGAAACTAACCATATATACCCATAATGTATTCGACCATTATGTGGAAACTGTCATTGGGAAGGTTCCTAGCCTCAGGAAAACAAAGAAGGTAAATGCCAATCATAGACATACCTTCTGTGAAAGTGTGAAGCAGATGAAAATGGACGGAATAAAGAACTTTGAACATCCCTAGCAGGGGAAGATTTACAGATTGATCTATCAGCCTTGACTAAAAGGGTCAAAAATAAATGGAAGAGCCGGTTGAGAACCCTTCATGCTTCCCTGTACAGAGGGACGGTAAGGAAATGTTATCAGGCCTATCTGACTTTACAGCCTGAAAATGTTGGACTTTGATTAATAGAGGGGTAGAGTTTCAAACTAGGGCCCAAACAGTTACCATCTCAGAGGACTCATGGGGAGGGCATCTTGGTACACTACACTCCCCCTCAAGATTGGAATGGGCACCCCCTACACCCCCATGTTTGTCAATCTTTGTGCCACATTGAATTTACACAGGCAGATAAAAAAAATTGATCTCCCGAGCGTCCTCCTCTCGTGCCCCTGGTCCTAACTTCCTAGCAAATGCTGTCTTGAAAGGAAATCCATACCCGACAGCTGGCATCTATCGTATATTGTGCCTGTCTACAAGACGGGCGATAGAGGCTGTCCATCCAACTACAGACCCCTTGTCCTTCTTGACGCTGATTCAAAGATTTTTCCTGGGCTGGTATTGGGGCACTTACAGGAATGGGTGGAGCTACATAATCCTCTCTCTGTTTTCCAGTTTGGCTTTAGGCGCAATGTGGGGAAGGATGTGGAAGGCCTACTCCTAAATATTATGCAAGAGAAAGCATGGAGGCCTGGTAGTTTACCGATATATGTAGCCTCTATAGATCTTATACTAGCTTTCGATCTGTTTGACAGAACCATACTCTGGAGGAAACTTTTGTCCTTCGGGATGCCTGCTCATCTACTATCAATTCTTTATCATCTACATGAGGGCTCTAGAATTAAAATTCGTCTGAATAGCTCGGCAGCCTTATCCCAATCTATTTGTGTCCTGAATGGCCTTTGACAGGGGTGTATATTTGCCCCTACAATCTTCAGTCTGTATATTGTAGATGTTGGCCCAACCTTGGAGAAAGTGGCCTATGCCTCCCCCAAGGTGGAAGGAAAGAAGGTATCTTGCACGGTATAAGCGGCCGACGTTATGATGTTTGATCATACTCCAATAGGTCTGCAACGCCTTCTATGCACCTTCAGAGAATATTCAATGGCTAACTCACTAACCACAAACGATAGAAAAACTGTTATTGTTCGATTGACAGAGAGAAACATTTCCTTCAAATACTCCTGGTTTTTAAATCATGAGAAACTAGCTGTCAGGTCTGCCATCAGATATCTAGGCTATCCCATTTACGGAGACAAGAAAAAGTCCACTATCGAGAATTTCTGGAAAGGAAAGTGGCCCCCATCATTGTGCAATTAAGAAAAACAGACTTCAGCCGTGTTTGCGTCTTTATAAAAGCAAGTCCATTGCGCAGTTCTGCTATGGTTTAGAACTTGCACCGCTTTGGTGCAGACAGGAATTATCAAGATACGAGTTGGGCGATTTTAAAATCTATTCTTAGATGTCTACCGAAATGTGTCCTTTTACCGGCTATTCGATATGAGCTTGGTCTCTTTTCTTTGGTAAGCATTGTAGAATGGCGTTGACTCTCCCTTTATAGAAAGTTGACCACTTGCAAAGTAGAGACTCTTTATGAAATCATGGGGAATGGCTTGCGTAATGGTCCTCTTGCTTGTACCTATCTGAGCAGAATTGAATCAGAATTTCATGAAATCCTGGACAATTTAGGCGTCCCTCGAGAACTGTTAACATCTAACCATTTAAAAAGCTACTTCAGTACAAAGACTGGAATAACAGGCTGGGGCTGGTACTCAGATCTAAACTATTTGGCCATCTTGTCTCCCATTATAAAAAAAATGGTCACAATTGAACCCTACCTTCTTAAATTTCCGGACACATCTTGGTTACAGGATTTCATGCGTTTCAGGTTCAACGTGCTGGAGACGGGAGAAATTAAAGATATTAGAGAGAGAAAGATGGGGAACACCTCTCCTTGTAGATTCTGTAACCAGGAGGATCTCACTGAAATATTAAGGCATCTGTTAAAGGAATGTGCAGTTTTAAGATCTGAGCAGATTAGCAGTTTTAGTAAATATGTCTCTAACAGTGAGTGCATTTATTTGAATCTCTTGTGGATGAATATGTTGCAGAGGAAGAGGGTACATCTGCAAATTGAGGTTGTAAGGTTTCTGAAGGATATCTGCAAATTGAAAGGGGCAACTGTAAACAATTAAAGTACAGGTTCTGTTTATCTTAAAAGTTGAATCTAAATTTAAAGGTCCACATCTTAAATGAAACGAAAATTAACTGAAGAGACGGCGTGTTTACTAAAATTTGAATTTAAATGATCAAGTTTTAATGATATGTGGGGGGCGCTGTTGAGCAGCCTGTAAAATGGCTGCCCTGGCTGTGGTGCTCCGTGCCCACACACCGTCTATCTGAATCCATCGGCGGCTAAATACATCATCCTGTGCTGAAAATGCATGCTGCGTGCAACCGGGTTCTCAGGCTACATTCTGGTCAAGTTCTGGCGAAAAACGGACACTTATAGCCCTGATACGGTGAATTTTCAGTGGGCCTGCCCTCGGCCGCGTTGCTGGTGAGCGCCGCACGCCCTCTGGTGTGCGGCTGCCTGGTGGAGTTTGCCGACCGCTGCCTGGGACACGAACTGCTGCGGACCCTCGGCTCGCCCCTGCATCTGTGTCTCCTTGGGGATGTGGGGGCTAGACTTCCCCTGCCGCGTTGGGCTGCCCTTGGTGCTCAGGCGGGCACCGATTGCTGTGTGCTGGCCCCCCCTCCCTCAGGCCTAGAAACCTGTCCGCTGCGGCCATACTTTGCTGCGAGGCCGGGGCCTGCCACCGCGGGAGACTGGCTGTGTGCTGCCCGTGGCCCCTGCCTGTCTCTATGCTGCGGGTGGACCTGGAAACCCCCCCCTGAAGTGGATGCCTTTGGGCCGGGGGGGTGGCCCCTTCCCGCGCACCGGCCGGGCCCGGCGGACTGCAGCACAGGTGAGGAGTTGGGGGGCCGCCTATCCGGATCTGCCTCCTCCCCTTGCTGTCAGCCTTCGGGCCCCCCCTGTTTCTCCCTCCGGCGGACACGCTGTCCTCTGGGCTCCGGCACTGCTGCTCTCTGCTGAGAGGCGGGCGGGTGGAGGCTGGTGCCCCGATCATCAAGGAGGAGCAGTTTGTGACTTGCAGTGGACCGCATACATACTTCTGCAGGTGCCGTGGCCATCATTGTGCTGGGGGGGCTGCCCCGGCACTGTCTTTACCTGTGGACGTGTGCCACCAGACATCCGCACTGTCGCGGACCGCCCGTGCGGGCTCCACTCCAGGCCTCTCGACCCACACATGCCCCATGTGAGCCTACTGGGCAACCCTACACTACTCCGCCCTGCCTGGCCCCTCACACCATCTTTCATCGGCTGGTGCTGTCTTCCCCATCCCGCTGTGTGCATCTTGCTCTAGTATCCTCTCTTTGCTGTGCCCTGAGGCAGGCAGACTTCCTGTTGCTCTCAACGGCCTGGGGTGCTTGAGTGGCACTCCCTCCCCGCGGTCAACCCTGCTGGTGCCCCCTTGGGCCCCATTGAGTAATATCCACTGACAAGTGGCACCTAGGATTTGGATCCTTATCCTGCATCTGCTTCTGCTCTCCCCTTGCTCCGTCATCCCCTGTACCTGGAGGATTTACCCACCTGAAAGCATAGGCGGCACCTATCTGCAACTACACATATCCTCTGTCACCTGCAGGATGTCGAATAGGTCTCGGGGAACTGCCAAGGCTGGGGCTATGGATAAATTCACTAAGCCAAAATCCAGGACAGAACAGGGGGCCACCTCCACAAACCATGACGATATAAAAGCCTTTCCGGACCTCCCCCCCCAGCCAGATCTCACGGCATTGATGGAGTCCATGGCAAAGAACTTCGCCTCATTCCATGAGAAGCTAGATGATATAAATTCGAACGTGGCCTCACTTAGGACGAAGTTGGACCAGCATGGCACTAGAATAACCGACGCTGAAACCAGAATTGGGGCAAATAAGGATGGCGTGCTCACCCTCCAAAATACGGTCACGGAACTGGTACGCGACATGAAGACTGTCAAGGCCAAGTGCAATGACCTAGAGTCGAGGTCACGCAGGAATAATATCCGCATTGTAGGAGTTCCGGAGTCCGCTCTCAAGGGTCGAATGGAACTGGCGGTGGAGTCCCTCCTAAAAGATCTCTTCGGTGACACTCCGCTTTCCCCATTCTTTACATTTGAGCGAGCACATCGTGCGCTGGCCCCCACCCCAAGCCAGGCGATTTCCCCAGGCCAATAATAGCTAAGATACTCAACTACAGAGACAGAGACCACATACTGCGCCTCTCTCGCGAGAAAGGCGAACTGAAGATGGATTCACAAATTATCAGAATCTTCCCTGACTTCTCTGTGGGAGTGCAAGCGGAGCGCAGACAATTCAATGGCGTGAAGAAAATGCTTAGAGAAAGGAAAATTGAATATGCAATGCTATTCCCGGTGTGCTTGAAATTTACCCACCATAACGAGCTATACTTCTTCACGGTTCCAGACGAAGTGGTGAAAGTTATCGAATTACAGATCCCGCTGAGAGACCCTGTAGACGACCCCATGGACAATGAGTGAAGTGGCCTGCACTTCCAATTTACGGGAGGGGACCCCCCGGGGTGCTTCTACGGCCACCGACACAAGTTTCTTTTTCCTCCAACGCTACAACACGTCATGCCATCCACGAAGACAGTTTCTATCTGCTTTCACCACAGGCGGGCTGGGCTTTGTCCTTGCTCACACCACCACTTGTATGTACTGTCCCCCCTGGCCTGGGACCCCCCCCCTAAAAGGCTATCATTGACGTGACATGCCATACGAAAGGCATCCATATCTCTGCTTGTCAGCGACCATCCACCATAATGTTTCTCTTGTTACACTGCTCACTGAATTGCCGCCATTGGATTAGCGGTGCCTAGTGCGCCGCTCTATCTGCTACATTGGGTACACGGCAGTGGCAACCCCAGCTGCAATTGCAATGCCTGCTTTGACTGTTTATCAGTTTTGCCCCTGTTGGGCAAGGGGGCTGGTGCTGCCAAGTTGGGCACGGCACTCCAGCACCTGTGTTCCAGGGAGGGAATATTGCACTGCTGGTTGCGGGTGGGCCGTGGGGGTGGGGGGTGGCAAAGTTCAGGGACGGTTTAATGGAAACGGCATGAAAGCGGGGACTACGGTTACATGCGGTTACAGTGCAGCATAACTCCACTATTGTTATCGACATGGTTCTAAATGGTAACAAATATCACTGCAGAAAGGCACTAAACGACAACAAATATCGCTGCAGGGATGTTCCATAACACTGCACTTTGTCAATTAATATTATGACTGGGGGTTAAGCAGCTTTACCAAATCCTACAGGATCACTGCTTACGCCCAGAGGCACGCAATTAAAATACTCCTCCTTCAAGAAACACACGCCCTGGGGTGCCTAGCGACGTGCCGGGCTCCGACCTGGGGCACTAACAGATACTACACAATATATTCATCCCAGTCTAGGGGTGTGCTCACCCTGGTCCATAAATCAGTCCAATTCTTGTTGCGCACTAGTCACATTGACCCTGAGGGCAGATATGTAATCCTTCATCGCATGCTAGCCAATGTGGAATGCCTCCTAGTGAACACGTATGCCCCGAATTTTGACACCCCATACTTTTTTGATGAAATGACCACCATACTCACAAGATACATCGGTGTCCCAATCATATGGGGGGGGACATGAATCTCATCTTAAACAGTGAGCTAGACAGATCTGGCATTGCCCGCAGAGCCATATCACGAGCAGCCAACAGATTACATACACACGTAGCCACGGTGGGCCTCATAGATGTGTTGAGAGTTCTCCACCCACAGGCGAAGGAGTACACTTTCTATTCATCGGTGCACGACAGCCTGTCAAGAATAGGCCTGTTTCTCATATCGAGCGGAATGGTGGGCAAGACAATAGACACGCAGATACTACCATGCACACTTTCTGATCACTCCCCGGTAACGCTGCAAATTAAACTGGGGCATGATCTACCTCCCCGCTCTGCGTGGCATTTCAAGTCCGAGGCACTGAGAGATATAGTCTTTAAAGCTGAAATCCTGGCCGACATTAACACCTTCTTTGATTGCAACAGTAGATATGATACATTCAATGGGGTCCGATGGGAGGCGTTCAAGGTCTTAATAAGAGGGATGTGCATCTCTAGAGAGGCCGGGGTCCTTAAAGATATTAAAAACAGCCTACACCGGTCTGAAGCAAAGCTTAAAGAACTTGAGAGGGAATACACCACTGCCCCTTCCCCGGCCACACTGGCTCAGATAATATCAGAGCTGGAAGCCTTTGAGGCCCATGCCCAGAGGGAGATACAATACTATGCCCGTCCCCTGGCAGCGCAAAAGTACGGCGAGGGAGACAGACCGGGAAGCTCACTATCCAGGTTGGTTCATGCGGAAGGGGGCAGGACCCGCATTGACTGCATCAGAGATGCAAATGGCACTCAACACTGGTCCGACCAACACATTCTTGAAACGTTCACTGCTTTTTATACAGCTCTATACGCTCCCCACCAGGAGCACAACATACAGGATAAAAATCTTCTTTAGATCAAACCCCCATGACCCTTCTCTCCCGAGCAAACCAGAGATCAGCTGGATACTCCGTTCACCCTAGATGAGATTGCAGAGGCTATCTCGCCCCTGCCTAAGGGCAAAGCACCTGGCCCAGACAGGCTCACCTTGGAGTTTTATCAAGAGCACGTCGCCATCCTTGCACCCAGACTCCTCGAGGTCTGGAATGAATCGCTTGGCCTGGCCATCCTGCCCGAGTCCATGCGCGAAGCCATCATAACCGTGCTCCCTAATCCAGGCAAGCCACTGGACGAATGCGGATCGTACAGACCTCTATCCCTAATCAACACCGACACAAAAATCTTTGCCAAGAAAATTGCAAGTAGATTCCTCCCCATAATGACCTATTTAGTTCACCCAGACCAGAGTGGCTTTGTCCCCGGTCGGTCTGCGGCCCTCAATATCTACCTGCTGTTCAACGTTATGTCCAGAATAGATCCCGAGGCCAGTGCAGTGGCGGTTACCCTCGATGCCCAGAAGGCATTTCACATGGTTCCTGGCGATACATGTGGGCCGTGCCTCACAAAATGGGAATCGACCCTTGTATGATCTCATACATCAAACCTCTATATACCAACCCGGTGGCCAGAGTCCTAATTAACTCCCAAGTCTCGTCTCCCGTCACGCTCCATAGGGGCACCCGCCAGGGCTGCCCGTTCTCCCCAATACTGTTCGCGCTGGCTATCGAGCCCGGTGGTCGGTCAAAATCTCGAAAAAAAAATCTTGACTAGCAATAAGGTAAAAAAAAAGACAGAAAAAAAAGTCGAATTTCTCTTTTTTTAATTATATATTTATTTTGGGGTTCGGGATTTTTTTTAAAAAAAGGAGGTTTGGGGGAGGGAACCCCCCCCATTTCGAATAAAAAACGTCATTAAAAAAAAAATGTGACTTTTTTCTTCTCGGTCTTATGACCATAAACCATCGAGCCCATGTCTGACAGTATCAGAGACAAGCATACCCGAAAGGGTAGACGTCTGCAGGACACCCCGGAAATAATTTCACTGTATGCCGACGATGTGCTTCTTTACATCAGAGACCATCTGCCCATCTAGACCCAATTATTTGTGATATAACTAAATTTGGCACATTCTCGGGCTTTGCGATAAACTACACTAAATCTGAAATATTTCCGCTCACCGCGGCAACTTCCCAACCAACATGCGAATTCCCCCTCCTTTGGTCTCCAGACGGAATCAGATATCTTGGGGTTCAAGTATCCCTCTCCAAACCTTCGCTATTGGCCGACAACTACACGGCTGCGGCACAGCTTGCGGAGACCCGGATGTCGAGATGGGGCAACCTCGCGCTCTCTTTATCGGGCAGGCTATCCCTAATTAAGATGATAATTGTGCCCAAACTGCTCTGCATCTTTGTAAACGTCCCGATCTGGCCTGGGAAACAATACTTCAGGAGCCTGCACACTGCATGCGCCCAATTCCTTTGGCACTCCGGCACGGTTCGCAGGAAGTGGCAACAGATGGTTCTCCCATATGAAAAGGGGGGCTTTCCGGCCCCTGACCTTACTAGATATTGGATTGCCACACAGGCTCAACATGCCACGCATTGGTATGCACATACAGACCCTCCCCCACATGTAAAACTCGAGAAACTAGCAAGTGAAGAGGTCAACACTCTGTCTCTTATTCTCCACCACACATACCGCGCTGACGCCCCGGCGGACCCAATGGCAGCAGAGACCATGGCGTGGAGACGTCTAATGCAGCCCCGCCCAGACCACCGTCCATACTATAAGTGGCTGCCTACATGGCAGTTCCCAGGCCTCAGCCCCACTCATGATAAACTCCTGATGTGACACAGGCACGATCTGGGCTACCAGGCACTCTCCGACTTGTATCCCGATGGGGAAATTCATCACCCCCAGACATGGCGGCCCGGGCACTCTGGCTCGGTGATAGAATTACTGCAATACTTCAAGTTGAGGGCAGCGGTCCGCGCCATGTGGCCCTCCTATCCCGACAAACCCCCAGACTCACCCTAAATCCACTTCCTAACCATCTCAGCAGGGGTCAGGGGCATAACATCCTTTCTATATACAATGCTGCTGGAGAAACTCGATGACGCACCCCAGACACCACGCGACCTATGGAGTGGGCGAACTGGGCATGACTATTACTGATGCTATGTGGGGTAGGATGTGCATACATACACACAAGGTCTCCCTCAACGCCAGATTCAGGTGTATGCAATATAAGCTCCTGAATCACCTATACTACACGCCGTGCAGGGTAGGGAGGTTTATGCACGGCCAGACTCAGACCTGCCCGAGATGTAGATCCCCAGAGGCAGACCACACTCACATGTTTTGGTCTTGCGAAGCACTGGGCCCGTACTGGGAGGCCGTTACAGTGGCCCTCTCTGAAATTACTGCGATCCATTTGTCTCCTGACCTGCTAGCCGCTCTGTTTGGTCTGTGGGATGGGCCCGAGGCGAGGAAGGTGTCCAAGTTCCTGAACATAGCTACCATGGTGGCCAAAAAATGTATTTTACAGTGCTGGAAGCGGCGCTCTCTCCCATCATTTGAGATGTGGCTGAGGGCCCTCACCTGGACCCAAATGTTTGAAGAGGACTACATCAATACACTCCCAACGTCCTCTCGCCCCAAGAATGTATGGTCCGATTTTTGTATCTACCTAAACAATAAGGACAATATTGAACTGCTCTCCTCCCCTCTCCCCCCCGCCACCAGACGCATAGATTCTACTACCCCTGATGTGGGCGGACTGTGAGAATTATTGCCTGCCCCTTCCTGTGAACCCCACCATGCAATGTCAATCGTGTGTCTTCACTGTTTCCTGTCATGTGCACTGTATTGTTGACCTGTCCTTTCCTCATGCCAATAAAGAAAAGATTTTTAAAAAAAAAGGTTTTAATGATGTGTGTGCTATGTTTTTCTGGCATTTTGTGAAGATGCTAGTTGGATATTATGAAATTTTACAGTGAAAAGTAGGATATGTTTTAAATGTGAATTTATTCTTTCTGTAAATATCAATGGAAATATTGTCAGAAATACTGTTAAAGATATTGTTAGAAATATTGTCAAAAATACAATGTCAGTTTTATTGCTTTGTGTATACATTTTGTAAAGGTTACTGTGTAACCACAAATAAAAAATAAAATTAAAAAAAGTAATTTGGGAGGGGGGGTGCATACACCTAATTGGGCCTAGGGCAGTATAAAGCCTAAATATGCCACTGCACATCCCACTCCAGAAAGTGTAGTGGTGCAGACAGTTGTTTATACATCTAAGGATTCAGCGTATCCTTCCCTTTCACCAGGTAGGGACAATAAAAAATACGATGCCTTCGCGAAGGAGGTTTTCTCAGCCGGGAGTATGGTATTGAAAGCAATCAATGCCTCTTGCGCTCTGATTAAATACTCCTATACATTTTGTACCATTGTGGCGGAGGCAGTAGATAACACCCCTGAGGGATGGCTTTTTTAACCTGATTAATGATGGGAAGGAAGCTTCAATAAGGTTTGGATGCAGCTGACTGTGTGGGCAGACCATGAGATCCAGCACAGTGGCTAGGTATTATGCATGGCTACAAGAATCTAGCTTTGCTCCTTATGTTCAAGCTAGGCTGTTAGACATGTCTTTTGACGGGTCAAATATATGTGGCTCCAAAGCGGATGACAGTTTGCAAAAGCTGCAAGCTTCCAAAGCCAAAGCAAAATCTCTGGGGGCGACAATTCGCCAAAAGTAGGCAGTTGGATGGGGAATTTTTTTTCGTTACTAATCTTCCCTCAACCAAAGAGGTAGAAGCCAAGCCATCCAAAGACAGGGCTGAAGGAGATTTCCCACTCCAGCTAGAGGGCACGGATGAAAAGCTGTCACTTCATGCCTGCCTTCAACTGCTCCTTCAAACCCAAAACAACTCGGAGCACTAAGTCCACAAAACTCCAGCGGGAGAGAGGCTGACTCAGTATTTAGAAGAATGGTACTCCATTTCTTCGGATTCATGGGTACTACAAACCCTATCTCAGAGTTACTGCCCCCCATTCTTGAAGAGGCTTAAAGATTGCCACCCTTCTACCCTGTGCATACATCCTTTTTCGGGCCCCAGATCCACTTCTCCTGCATGGCATTCTCTCGCTGCAGAAAGGTTCCATAGAGAATGGTACCTTTAGCGGAACTGAATCAGGGTTGGTATTCTACTTACTTCCTAGTGCCCAAAAATGAATGAGGACTACGACCCATCTTGGACATGAGGCACTTGAACAAGCTCCTCAAGAAGGACAAATTCAAGATGGTCACATCCATCTCAAGCACAAGAAGCACCTGAGGTTCATGGTTTGATTGATAGTACTCCCTATCAGTATCGAGTGCTACTTTTCGAGCTTGCTTCACGCCGAGGATCTTCACCAAGTTGATGGCAGTTGTGGCAGCTAGTCTGACGAGAGTGGGTATTTCCACACTTCTCTTACATAGACGATTGGCTGATCAGGGCATGTTCTCCGTGACAGGCTATGAGACATCTCAACAGCACCAGCCACTTCCTTCACAAATGGGGCTTCTCCCTCAACTTCAAGAAGTTTCAAGTGACTCCTTCTCAAACGCTTCAATGTATTGTAGTGTTCCTGGAGTCATCTTGAGGGAAGGCTTTTCCTCCCGAGTTAAGGGATTCTCATATCCTGCCGATTTTTGAGATTTCAGAAAGCCCAATATCTACCAGCCCTCAACTTTCTAAGGTTGCTGGGCCTCATGACAGCCTGCATTTTCCTGGTGTCAGAGGCCTGACTGAGGATAAGATTGCTTCAGTGGGCTGTAAGATCCCAATGGTCTCAGTTCTCAAGCAAGATGATGTACCTTCTTCAAGTCCCGAGCAGGGTAACACAGGACCACGTGTTGTGGCTCCACAAAGAGAACCAGTTAGCCGGAGAACCTTTATGGCAACCTTGGCCGGAGATCAGTGTAGTCAAGGACTCCTCCCTCAAGGGCTGGGGCGCACATATGAGCGACTTGACAATGAGCAGCATATGGTCCCCAGTGGAATCAAGTTTACATATAAACCTATTAGAGCTGAAGGCGATCAGGCTGGCACTGATGGCCCACCTGCATTTCATCCAGATAAAGAATGTCCTGATAATAACGGACAAGACAGTGGACGTGCATTACCTCAAGAAGAGAGGTTGTGTAGGGTCACTACTTCTGTGCAAGGAGGCAGTGCAGCTCTGGTTTTGTGCGTTACAAAACGGGATCTCCTTGTTGGCAGTTCATTTAGCCAGGAAGGAGAATTTGACTGTGGACACTCTGAGAAGGCGGAGCTTGATCTCCCGCGAGCAGGAGTTGGCTCAGAAATTCCTCCTAGAGATACTATCCATCTGGGAAACCCCTCGGGTTAATCTCTTCTTGTGCAGTTTCAACACAAAATGCAATCTGTTCTGCTACAGGGAAATTCCCCAGAGAGGAGCGCAGTGGGACATGTTCATAGTGGATTGGGATTTTCCACTTAATTACGCATTCCCACCAGTCCCTGTCATCTCTCAAGTCCTAAGGAGGTTGAGCAAGCTCTGGAAATCCATGATCCTGATTGCTCTGGATTGGGCAAGGAGGACGTGGTACCCGGATCTTCTGCTCCTGGACATGTCCATCTGCCCTCCATTTCACTTTCCCCAGAGAGTGGATCTATTCTCGCAAGGAAGGGAGTTGTCTTCTCCACACAGGAATCAGGATGCTGAATGTACACGCATGGGTTCCGAAATGCTAAGGTACAAATACTGGGACCTCCCGGAAGACGTTATGGAGCTGTTTCTTTTGGCCAGAAGACCTGCAAAAAAAAGCTCTATACCACTGCAGTTGGAAAATATTTTGCAGCTGATACATGAAAAAGGGTCTAAATCCTTTTTTCTGCAATACATCTATGATCCTTTCTTTTTTGCTCCACCTGGCCCAACATGGTTTGTAGGTGGCTACCGTAAAGGATGCCTTGCCATGCTGTCAATCTTCAAGCGCACGCCAGAACGGGGTCCGTACTTCAAGTTACCCATTGTGATTCATTTTTGAAAGGTTTAACTTAACACCTTTCCACCAGTCCCCTTTCTGGTTCCAGCCTGGGACTTGAATTTAGTTCTTACATTCCTAATAGGGGCTCCCTTTGAGCCACTTCATTCCTATTAACTTGGATTTCTGACATGGAAGACTATATTCTTAGTAGCTATTGCTTCAGCTCGTAAAGGTTAGTGAACTGCAGCTCCCTTCCACAATGTGTGAGGCAGTTGTGACTGATTTTAAAGCCTGGTGAAGATCCATTAGACTGTGCTTCATACTATCCAATTTCTTTGGCGACTAGGTTTAGCAAAGTGTTAGCAGACTGGCTGCTTCTGTTTGTTTTGACCCTCGTCCATACAGACTAGTCTGGTTTCATCCCTGGGAGGTAGACCTCATTAAACCTTTGCGATACTTGCTCAGATTGACCATAAGGTGCAGGCAGTGGCAGCACTGCTTGACATAGAGAAAGCATTCAACTCTGTTGAATGTAGTTACCTATTTGAAGTTTTGTGGCATGTGGGCATCCTGCAATACTACTTGAAGGCGGTGGGCCTGCTCTATGTGGGGGAGAATGCCTGGATAGGTCTGGGTAGCAAGTGGTCCAGGTCCTTTGATCTGGGCCGCAGAACCAGACAGGGATGTCTTCTATCGCATATTGCTTTTTGCAATCGCGATAGAGCCCTTGGTGGTCCGACTGCAGGAGTTTCACCTTGTGAGGGGCCTGGCGATGGGTTATGCCAGAGAATTAGTATCTTTGTATACGGATGACGTGATTTTGTACTTTAAAGGTCCGGCAGCTAATTTGCAGCCGTTGTCACAGGAGGTGGCAGAGTTTGGTCGGTTCTCGGGGCTTAGAATAAACTGATCAAAGTCGATCCTGTTTCCCACTAAATGATTCTACTGTTAAGCCCCCTGGTATTCATGGTTTTAGATGGGAACAGACTTCAGTGACGTACTTGGGGATGCGGGTAAGTCAGAATGCCCATTCTCTGTTGTAGGATAATCACTTAAGGTACTTCCATAATCTCAGGACAAGAGTAGAAGGATGGTGTAGGCTGCCCCTTTCGCTATTGGTCCGGATTGCGGTTGCCAAAATGGTAGTGGTTCCCCAAGTTGATCTATATCTTTCAAAACGTCCCTGTGTGGCTGGGGTGTAGTTTCTTCGCCGAGCAGAAGACGCTGTTAACTAAGTTGGCATGGCATCTACGGGCCCCTTGTATCAGTTGGGATCAGTGTTCCCTCTAACCTGTGCGCATGTGCGCTTGCCCAGCTTCCTTCTGGGTGCCGCTCAGATGAATTTTAGCAGCGCACACAGACAACTTCCACCTTCTCAAGAATTAATATGGTACAAGCCACAGCAGTTACCTGACATTTGCTTTCTCTCAAAATAAAGCTAAATTGTACTAACTAGTGTTGATATTCTGGTCCAGCCTATTTACATTACCCTACTAAGCAAGCGTGGCCTTAAAAACCTGAAATAGAGAATACACCATAAAAGGAGCATGAAAAAGTAGCTCTTTGAACATAAGATCTTACTAAGATATGCCTGTACACATAATCCAAAGAACCTTCCCTCCCCCACCCATGATTCACATACTTGACTACCGCACTTGTCCATTATGACTCCAACTTCCGCCCATGTCCACATTTAGAAATTACTGGACAACTTTGAATCTGCTTACTGTGGTTCTGCGAAAGGTTACCAGACTTGTACCTACATCCACCTGTCTTATGTTTGTTGTAATATGAACAATCAAGCACCAGAATGTCTATTACTCATGATCCTTAGCAAAAGTATCATCCGCACTATGGGACCGAACTGTCAGCTCAAATATCAGATACAGACTGTAAGTAAGAAGGCTACCTGGATGTGTAACCTCATCCCATGCTTCCTATGCTTTTGTACATATGTCACACACAGGCTTTGAAGCAGTACCTTTGCAATGCAATATAAAACTCAAATACTAATTTGCCTTTTAAGGATTTTGAGTAGGAAAATGTCATGCACAGTGTCTCCTACTTTAGCATTGCTAACCTTAGCCTATAGGTGGAGAGCAAGATTGCAATATCATTTACTTGGTTACTTGGCCTGCAAGGGATAATGAGTATGGACTATGCCTGGCATTACTCGTAAATAGTATTAGAACAACGGATATTCAGGCAGCCAGAATACTTTTCACACAATCTGCATGCTTTCCAAGTTTTCAGACTTGCATTGAGCAAAGACCATGACAAATGATATGGTAACTCACTGCTATAAAAAAAACGGTTTCACTGAGCACTTGTATAATCCTACAGAACAATATTAGGGGAAGGTATGTTGTAAACAATCTTGCATGCACTGCAAAATAATTGTGTACATGCAGAAATGTAACATTTTGTTAAACTGCACATAATATCATGGTGAGGCTTTAAATATGTTTTGCTTGCAAAGTATTGTGATTATGCAAATATCACAGTTTTACTGCTACAATTCCTCACTTTTTACAAAGCCCTGTCAACCAGTATTGAAGGCTAGCCCAGGAGCCGAGGAGAGGTACGATCGGAAGGGGTGTTGGAAGGGATGGCACAGGAGGATGAAAAAGAAATCAGCAACTTTCGAAAACGAGATTGGATGTTTCGGCAGTAGAGTGAAGTGAAGGAAATGTGTTTGTTTGCTAAACTAAAGGAAACTGTAATAACCGGCTAGGAAACGGCACCTTCTGTTTCTTTCTGCTCAGCTGTTGAGGGCTTTCCAATATAATCATGTGTTCTGCGTTTATTACCTTGAGCATCCGCATGAATCTTGTTTAAGTGATAACAGTGAATTGCAGAAGAGGGGTCCCTAGTTACAGAAGAAGGCACTCAATCTGATGTACCTCTGAGCATTGCTACTATTAACTTAAACTGCAAATATATGTATTGTTCTTCAGCGACCCCATAAGAAACCTCAGTAAGGTTATTGTTGAATTTTGTGTAGGCTGTGGTGAGGAAGGGTGGGCAACACTATAGGCTGTATTATGTGCCCTGTCATTTTCTCTTCCTATGTCAGGGTTACAAGCAGGGCTCTGAGAAGATTTTACTCCCTACTTGCAATCAAATGATTTTTCAGCGAGTAATAAAGTAACTAGCTTTGCCAGTATGGATACTTTATGCTTCTTAAACGTTCTCTCCCCTTAAAATACTTCTTGAGATTGGACAGTAATATTATTAAGAGTTCCTTCCTATGCAACTGGTATGCTGGTCCCCGACTAGAACATATCAATGGAGCTTTGTGGGAAGAAGCAGGTGGTAGAATCCTTTATGTTAATTGTTTTGCGTATTTGTTGAACATATTTTCCTGTTTGTATGGAGCAAATACTGATGGTGTGATTTTGAGTAAGTGTTGTCACAGCTCTATTCACAGAACAATATATTGTTGATGGTTAGCAGAGGAACAAGGATTTCTGATCCTAATATTCTGTGGCACAGTTATTCTGATTTAGCTATCATCCTTACACTAATTATGAGAGGCACGTTCTCCTTGCTCTTGAATTACTTCATTAAAGTGGCACATGAACTCCTACTGACATGTTTTCCGACACATTCCATTTAGTTGTCTGTTATTCCTTTTGCAGACATTGTATCCTGTGTTAAGTTTTTGACTGCCACATCAGTTATGACAAGTGATATTTGGTTTTTGTAATACATATGAGGGTTTTTCCCAATGACAAACAAAATCTGCAATGTCTCTGAGCAGTGCCGACAAATGAATAGCCACAACTACACCAACTGTTTATACTGAGCATACAATGCTTTTTTGTACACTTCTTTTTCTCCGCATAGGAGTACTTAGATTCTGTGGCTGACATTGAAGTCTTGGACTGGTTGATGAACACTCTTTATAATCACATATGAAATATTTGTTTTTTTGTAGCCTATATGTTTGGGGAAAGTGTTTAGGATGCACCTTATACACTTCTTTATAAAGGATTACAGTGGTTGGGTGTGGAAATTCCCTTCAACACTTTCTTCAGGGATGATAGCTCACTTACTGTGCATGCTCACAAAGTGACTTACCTCATTAGTGAGTTGCGCACATGGAAGATTATGTTTGCACGAAAGACAACCATTTCCGCACTTAAGAGAAAAATTATTAGAGGGAACATTGGTTGGGATACTCTGATTCTCCCATGGGACTGTGGTGGCATTGCGCACCAGACGTGGAGTTTTACTTTTTGGCAGCACAGATGTACTTTGTCTCATTTTGGATGCCGGGCGCCCCTACTACTCCCATGTATGTATAGAAAAATGCTTGGTGCGCCCTGTCGCACTACAGGGGGTCCTGGTATTGAGGAAAGTGTCAGATAAATGTAAATTCAACCTTGTGGCATGCACATTGCATGCATGAAATGGGATTTTGAGGTGATTTCATGTTGATATACCTTTTGATCCAGGTCTTAAGCTATGGAATATTGATTGCCTACCTCTGACATGTGATGAAGCTTTGGTTCAGGAGTGAGGGTGTGGGGGGATATAATTCATGGCAGATTTATATCCTGATGGAGTAATTGTCACACTGGACCAATTCACTGCTAAGATGGGCGAAGGGTTCCTCTGTAGATTGCAATACTTCAGGATTCGGGCCGCCTTTAGAGAGTGGTCCCCGTCGTTTTCTGATATGCCTCCCACACTTCCTATGTTGCAATACCTACTCGGGTCTCCTTTCGCAAAGCGGGTGTTCTCTACACTGTATGGGTTAATTCAGCAAGACTGAAGTGCAGGCATGGGCGTAATTATAGGGGGGACAGGGGGTTTTGTCCCTCCCAACTTCTGTGACATGCCTTTTTGTCCCCCCCAACTTTTGGAGGGAGGGCAGGGGGGGCTGCAATCATCAATTATGTAATTGGACAGCGCGAGCCTGGCTGGGATGCCCAGCAAGGCTTGCGCTGTCTCATCACATAATGCTGAGATGCCTGGCAGCCGCGCTGCAACACATTCAGGGCTTGGGTGCCCTGCATGGCTCAGTCCCTCAGCCTGGCTGGCCTGACTCAAAGTCAGCAGCCAGGGTGCGGAACTGTGTGTTGCAGGACCTGGCGCCTGTGCTGCCATTCTAGCAGCAGCACTTTCAGGGGCTCTGGTGCAGGGAATCGTTTTTCCGACTTTGTATTAGTGCGACACACACAGGAACTAGGAAGCTCATGCAGCTTGCTGGTTCCTGTCTGGAGGGGCTTGAGTGCGAAGAGGTTAGGTTGGTGTAACATGAGACGTGTCCCGGGCGGCATTTGAAAGCAGAGCAGAGGTTGTTTTTTTCTTATTTTTAAATGTTTTTATTGTGTTTGTGTATGTTGGTTGGGGGGCTGGGATGCAGGTTGACCTTTAGTGAGGTACGTGTCCCATATTGACAATGTGAGCAGAGCTCGCCAGGTATGAAGACACACTAACAATAACAAACGTATTCTCTGGTGCAAGCCACAGCTCTGCAACGCCTCTAAAATTAGTCTTGCCACTTTTCAGATGCTACTAAAGCACCACCATCCTAATTTCAAAAAGAAGTTGGCGGAAGGTGTGCCCTCCCCAAGTAGAGTGGAAACAGTCATGCTGAGAAAACCTGTGACCCGAAAAAAATGTTGTACTCTACAAATTCTTTTGAGTGCTATAAGCATTCCAAACAGGGTGAACTTTTGTTAAGCAGTTTTTGCTCTAGGAGCGCAGAAGGAACCGTATGAAATTTTGTGTTAAAAGCACACTTTTAGGAGCCCTGTTTAATTTTTCCCCCTGCCGCCAAAAATAATCTTCACCACACTGGCAAAAAGTTTTTCGAGTTTTGCAGACACTTTTTCAGGACGGTTTGGTGCAAATTAGTAAATGGGTGTCATTATTCAGGTTACAGGCCACCAAAAACTGTTTCACTTACCAAACTAAGAAGGGAAGTATCCAGAATTGAAAGAGTGGGGGGAGTGGGCAGGGGAAGCAACGAAATGCAGTGTGTGGAATTCCACATGGTCTCATTGGCGCCCCCAAACCGCCCACCCCCGCCCCAATCTACTTTTTTGGTAACATTAGTGGAAGATGGCATTTTAACACACAACAACAAAACAAAAGTAAACCCGCAGGATCATTCCAGATGCAAGAAACTCATCTATTAGAGCTCTGTCCAAGCCGTCTGAGGCAAAATACATGCAAACTTCCTAATTATTATATGGATTGCATCAACAGAAGTGACGTCACAGAAAAGGACATTGCAAGGCGCATCATCAGTCCTTGATACTTGGAGGCACCATGCAAGTGACTTTAGAATAAGTGGCCATGAATAAGCCAAGTGAAAAATAACTTTGTGGTGCAAACTACCTAAATTGCACTTTTGTTATATGTGGAGCAACTCTATAGTCATTACGCTTTTCCATTATAATACCATAATACATTAACATAAGCTTTGAAGTGATTCAGAGTCACTTTCAGAGCTGCAGATACGGCACAATGTGATTAAGTGATTTGCTCAGGATCACACACTTGGTTAAATGGTGGAACTGGGATGTGGACAATTTAAGTGACGCGCACATCTTTCCATATTTAGTTGATATAGATATTTATTAAGGTTTTACTTTACATTTCATGTGCTTAAATAATTATTTATAGCAATGCCCTGGAAGCAAACCACATTACATAATAAACTAGCCTTTCATAGTAAACTAACCATACACTATATACATTGTCATAGAAATATGTTGAGCAATGGGAGTATGACTTTAGTTTTATTCTCCCCATACTGCATGCAAAGTCACAATAGCATCATGTAGATTAATGTGAGCCTAACAAATCCCCCTTCTCACTTCTAATCACTCCCTCCCATTCACATTTCTAAAGGAACAAATGTCCCTGCTAATAGTACCACCCTCCCTCCCATCAGTGCCTGCTCGTTCACATTGTAATGCTCTGTTGATACAGAGCAACGTGAGGACCCTCTGCTGCCCGGAGCTCCTTAGGACATTGTCCTGGCAGCAGGACACCTCTACCATTCAGAATGGGTAAGGTGTCTTGTTGCCAGGACAATGAGCGTGCTGAGCAGAAATTGCTCAGCACGCACATTGTCCTGCCAGCGACGCCTTTGCCGTTGGGCACCCTCTTTGATGTGCCAAACGGGAGAGGTGTCCCAATGGCAAATTTCCCAGTCTGTCTCTTTAAAGATCCACGGGGGCAGCTTCCCCTTAGCCCCGTCTCTCCCGCTTGGTACTCCACCTCTTGGAGCCATTTGAACAGAGGAAAACATACCTTAATTTTAATATGTCAGAATCTTGTAGAAAAAATCTATCAGCACATACACATATAAGGTGCTGTGCAGAAGCCAAGTTTGGAGCTACATGGCATTTAAAAATTGATACCATGTATTCTTGGTCACGCACTGCACTGCATTAACTGATGGCTTCTGCCTTTGAATGAAAGGAACAATCAAGGGAATTGCTGACATTCCAGTGGATCTGTTCCTTTCGGCTATGGCTTCATAGTTCAGCTAGGACAAGTCAACTTAGCCCTACATTTCAGGGATCAGGCGGTGGTAAAGTCTGGTCTGCTCAATGAACGTTGCGCCACTGTTTCCGTGTGTTATTGTATATGTACATATAAAGGTTGTGTGCACACAGTGTATGTCAATGGAGGTGCTGGGTGCATTTGTGTGTGAGTAAGAGTGTATGCAAGCATATCTGTGTTGACCTTTGTGTCTGAATGAATGATAAATAATGCATTGTTTGTATGTTGTTCTACATTGTTCTATTGGAATTAAGTTTGTGACTGTTATGTTGTGTCACTGGGTGCGTGGCAGGTCGGCTGGAGAAGTGTGAGGGCCCAATTGATTTTTAAAGATAGGCCACCAGTCTTATGAAAGTTATAACAGAACGTCATCAATGGACTCTTGTGGTGTAGTAGTCTAGTGTTATCCCTCAGGGATTTAGGTTGTTTGACCGAGGTACAAAATCACGGCACAATTGACTGTTGCTGCGAATACATTTTTACCTCGGTACAAAAAAAACATACCCATGTCCCCCCAAACCGCCAGTACAACCATGAACCCCGCTACTTAACTTTTCTCCATCCGCCGCTCTCCTGTACCCTGCAGCGTCCGATCAATCCATCTAACGCAGGTTGGATCTGACATTGCAGGGTCCCTTTTTCTTATTTTTTTTTTGGGTCCCCTGCCACCAATGCTGAGGAAGCGGGGGACACCCCTGTAACCCCCAAAGTAAAAAATACTGAACAAGAGGGGCAGGGGACACCCCCGCAACCCCAGCTCTTCATGTTCGGTAACAATTTGGCCAAAACGATCCCTAAGAGCCAGCACCCTCCCTCCCACCACCACACCCCTGTCCCCCCAACATTTTCAGCAAAGTTACTCCACTGCGTGCAGGCCACGCTGGGAGGAGGATGCCGGGGCTGCCGTTACAGACAAGCAGTGGGCCATGCTCTGCAAGCGCACGCACAGTGGTGCTTTTAACACAAGGCTACAGTTGATTCAATTTAAGACCCTACATACGGCGTTCCTCACTCCAGCTCACCTTCACTTATTTAATCACACTAAGTCGGATAGATTCCTGAGATGCTATGCTGAATCCGCTGACTTTATACATATGCTGTGGCTGTGCCCTAAGCTGCAGGAATTCTGGGATGGGGTGGTGGTGGCAGTCTCAAGTATGCTCGGCCAAGATATACTGTGTGAATTGTGCTGCATGTTTAGCTGACTCCCGAGAGCACCGAAATACTGTTGGAAATTGCTAAGAACATGCATGATAGCCGCACAGAGATGTTTCCTATTGCGGTGGACCAGCTCGACCCCCCCCCCCTAGGAATACAGTCTTGGCGTGAAGACCTGGTCTGGCTTGGTGACACTGACAAAGAATATGGCTTTCTGTGTAGACAGCAAAATAGACCCAAGAACATATGGGGTCTTTTTGTGTCTTACCTTTTGGCTCAACGCTCCGAGTCAGATCTGGTGGAGGCAAGGCCTGTGTGCGGCAAGTAACTGGATTGTATACTACGCAGAGCAGCTACTGCTGTGCTACAGAGGGAAAAAAGAGCAAGGCCAGCCTCCAACAGTTTATGTATTTCCCTGCTGTCGATCTGGAGGTAATCTACTTCCTTTTTGTTTGTTTCCTGTTTCTTTTGTATTAATTTAATGCTGGATGGTTTGAGACGTGAATCTCTTAATAAATGAAGTTTAAAAAAAAAAAAAGGTTAGCAAACTGAAAACCTGGTCTTTTAAACCACCATTCACAATCTTCACTAAGGAGAAGTTAATACTGAGGATGTTAGTCCTTCCTTCCTTCCCAAAGTCGTATCAGAATTCCACTTATTCCAAAAGGTAACTATCAACATTGTACCCTCCACCTCATCCTTCGAAAGAAGAGGAGTGATTTCACAGTCTAGACCCAAAAAGGGCTCTCAGTTTTTATAGGATGAGCAATTTCAGACTAGACTATCAATTGTTCATTGGTTACACAGGCCACAAACTAGGGCAGTAGCCAAACAGATGTTATCAAGATGGATAATACTATATGCATTTTAGAATGCTACATTGACTCTACAAAGGAAAATACCATTACAGAATATCTGTCAAGCTGCAACTTGATTGTCCGTTCATACTTCATCCAAGCATTACTGCCTAGATACCCTGGTCCTTCATAACATAATAGGGTAAAAATGCATGAGTATGCTTTTCCCGCCACCATCACAAACACTGCTATGGGAGCCTGTCTAAGATAAGGAATCGGTGGGTGGAAACAATCCATTAGAAGAACACATTACTCACCCCTGGTAATGTTCTATCTGATGGATGTTTCTCACACAGATTCCTCATTGTCCTCCCTGCCTTCCCCGCTAAGAGCAATCTCTCATTTGTTCTCTCTTTTAACATCTTCTGCATTTCAGAGGGCTATCATCTAGCTGGGAAGGATGTGCCTTAAGGAAGCTAGGCTTATTCCACCAGATTTCTGGTGGCCACTTATGCCCTCGAGATGGCTCCGTTTTGGTCATTTTATCAGGCTGCTACATGGACTTCCTTGCACATATTCGCCAAGCACCACTGCCTGGATTCCTCATCTGTTTATAATGCCATTTTGGGCTGTGGTTGCTCCAGAGTTTTCTGGTAAAGGTGGTTGTTTTTCACTATCCTCCCTCCTCTGCGGTTCTGTACTGCTATGGGAGTCTGAGTCTATTTAAGATGGGGAATTAGTGGGAGGAAGGACTCTAAAAGAACAACAAATTACTTACTCTTCAATTTTACCCCTCATGATAGATACCTGTTCTCCACTTGCTGTCATGTGATCGCTCAGTTGCTCAGTGCTAGACGAAAGGGTGAAATTGGGGTCATAGGGTGTCACTTGGTCCATCCATACATAATGCCCATGGCACCATTTCCAGCCTCATGCGTGTGCATTGTCGTCTTGAAGAACCAGGCGGAGCTGCATGGCTCCTCCTGGTGGCTGAAACAGTTTCCTGAGGCAGTTGGTGTTGGAAGATATATATCTCAGATGAGGAATTTGTGGGAGGTAGGACTTATCCATCCGGAGAAAAAAAAAAACATTACTAAGAGGTAGTTCATTTGTTCTTATTTGGTCTTCCAAGTTCTTATCTCCTAAAGAAGACAGTCATCACCATATGCCACATGCTGTCTTCACTGTTTGTTAAAGGGACAGTGTCATCAGAGTCCACAGTTTGTGTGGAGGCTAAAGCACCGTACTTTGGATAAGACTGATTACTCACATCCCATATAGTCTCCCCCAGTTATAGGGGCTGTGTTTTATGTGCTTATTTTGTGGGATTTGACCATCAAGTGCAGGAAAGACTTGTATCAGCTGTAGCGGTTTCTAGGAGTATTCATAGGCTGATAGGGACACCTAATCTAATAAGCAACTATAATACAAGAATTAAAACAAGAGATCAGAATGAGAATGGGGAGGATGTGAGTGGTCAGAAATGAAAGCCATGTCATGTTTTTGGTTAAAGACCTTTATTAAATGTAAATGAGTTGAGAAAAAGTGCCTCTGACCCTAATTTAAAGAGGAGTTTCCCTACTTAAAAAACCGAAACAAAGGATCTACCTCAGCTTACCCTCCATACTGAATCTGTTGGTTGTCTCCATTACCATCAGTCTGGTTTTAGAGCATCCAGTGGCACGGAAACTGCTCTTCTGAACACTCCTGAAAACCTGCTCTTCAATCTTGACTCTAACTCTCCTTCTTTCCTCATTCTTCTCGACCACTCTTCTGCCTTCGACACTGTAAACCACAACATCCTGATCTCCCGTGTCCGTGATACCCTGGGCATCACAGATCTGGCACTGGCGTGACTTACCTCCTTTCTCTCTGACCGTCCTTCCCTGGTGGATCTTGGGTCCTTTTTCTCCTCTATCACTCTCTTTACTTGCGCGGTCCCCCAGGGATCTGACCAATCCCTGTGGTTCTTCAATGTCTTCATGACCCCCTGGGTTCACTTGATCTCTGCCTTCACCTCTAACTTTCAGTGTTCTGCAGATGACACAGAGCTCTCCTTCAGGCTACCCTCGGCCTCTTCCGCTTCCTCGCTCATTCCTGACTGTCTGTCCACAGTTCAGTCTTGGTGTGCTGCTAACGTTCACTGCCTCATTGCCAGTAAAACAGAGATTGTCCTCATTGGGACCCCTTCCCGCGCTTTCCCAAATTCCCACTGGCCGGCCACCCTTTGCCCTGCGCCCTCACTTACTAGTGAGGCAAAAAAATGTGGGGTCATTTTTGACTCCACTCTCTTCTTCTCTTCTCACATCTTGGACATCTCCTCTAAAAAGTTCCACTACCAGTTGCACCTCCTCAGGGGTACTCTACCTTTTCTAACCTTCCCCAAAGGATCACCCTCTCCAGAGCCCTGGTTCTCTCTAGGCTGCACTACTGCAACAGCCTCTTTCTCAATCTACCTTTTTCTACTCTCTGCCTGCTACATCTCATCCAGAAAAGAACCGCAAGATTTATCCTTGGCCTCAAGGCCAGGGATTGCATCTCTCTGGCGCTGAAATCCCTCCACTGGCTCCCCATGGCTGCTAGTATCAAGTTTAAGACCCTCTGCATAGCCCACACATCTTTCTGGGGCCGGGCCGTGCACTATCTACAACGCTCTCTTCCTAAATACTCTCCTTCTAGAGCCCTCCGCTCGGCCTCCTGCAACTTTCTGCGTGTGAGCTATTTTTCCAAGCAGAGATTTGGAGGTAGATCTTTATCCTCTGCAGGTGCCTCCCTCTGGAACAGCCTCCCTTCCTCTCTCTGCCTTGAGCCAGAACTCCTTAAGTTCCAGAAACTGCTCAAGACCTTCCTTTTCTCTTCCTCTTTCTCTCTCCCTCGCTAACCCCCCTCTCTTTCTCTCCAGCTTCACTCCTCCATCTCTCCCCTAACTCTGCTCGGTTCTGCTGACTGGTTGCTTGGCTCTCCTCCAGAGCCTCACAGGTCCCAGACTCCCCCGCCAGTCTTTGCACTTGCCTCCGGACTTCTGCACTATGCCCTGCACTACTGCACTTTCAGCTTTCGTTCCATGAGAGAGGTAACCCCTACTGCACTTCATCATGTGTTCCATGAGGGAGGTAACATCTCTGCACTCAACCCAGGGCCCTGTTGGAATGGGTGCACTTGTTTCCCCCTACCCCTCCCTTACACCTCCGTCTGTAGGCTTGCATGGCCCGAATTTACTAGGCCTAGTAAGTTCTGTCTTGTACCCCTTTGTCTCCCCTCCCTAATCTGGCTGCACCTGTTAGACTACATGCACTTGCACTAGGTGAAATGCCGTCAGGCCTAGTACGCTAGTTACTTTGTTAGATCATTCGGAAACTTCAAGGCCTAAGAATGACCACTGTATTTCCCTTGCACACTTCCTTCCTTGAAACGCTTTGAAGCAGTTCACTTGTTTACAAATATGATATGATATGGCATTTATAACGCGCCTATACACAAGTGTTAACAATTACAATCTGTATTTGTCAGGATGTCCGAAATTGAAAAGCCGTCCTTGTGTCCAAATGTTCTATCCTAACCCTCACACTACAAAGAAAATAACAAAGTGAAAAGGGAAATGTCTTTAACCTGGTATTTGCAAAAAGTGTTCTTAAATGAAAAAGGAATAGCTCCAACGTAAATGCTTAGCAAAATGGAAAAGTCTTTAGTTCCAGAAGCTGATTCCCTTCCTCTGAATTCTTCACTGCTATCACAAATGTCTCTGGGTCTAACAGTTCTCAGTGTCTTTCTTGGCACACAACAATCCTGTTAGGCAAAAACTGTTCAGCCTTTTAAGTTCTTCTTACCAATAGTTCTTTCTTTAACACCTGTTCCTTCTTTAACAAACACTGTTTCTGCTTGACACTCCTTGCAGGTTTCCAATTTGCCTGGTATACTCTCCTGCCAGGACATCGCTTGTATTCACAATTGCCTGGTGTACTCTGCTGCCAGGACTTGTTGTGTACTCCCAACTGCCTGGTGTACTTCCCTGCCAGGACTTCTCTTCTGCTCACAACTGCTGGTGTACTCCCATGCCAGGACCTCTCTTCTTGCACTTTCAACTGTCTGATGTATGCTTGCCAGGACTTCTCATATATTGTAGTTCCTCTTTACATATAATTAGTATATATTTTTCTTAGCTTGGTATATCAACTTGTTTCACTGTTCTTTTAAACTTTCCCAACATTTTCATTAATTTCTTATTGGGTTTCGGGTTGGCACTCTGCTCTTTCGATTCACAAGTATTCTTCTTATTCCATTTTCAGTAATTTCGCAATGTTCAAATTTTTCTGCTCTTCCGATTCATGAACAATCTTTTTATCAGTTCACGTTCCGTAACTTCACAATGTTCAAATTCTCTTTGGCGCGGTCGCCGCAACTCCTCACGTTCCCAACTCCCCTCAGGTTGACTCGCCGGCTCTGTGTAGCTTTGGTCTTGCTTGCGCTTACGTGCTGTACCTCTGCCGCTTGCTTCCCACTCTGGGTGGCTGACGTCTCTCCAGCTTCTCTCATGGTTGTTCTCCTGCACGCTGGCTTCTCTTCAGCTCCCTGTAAGTACAAAGCTGCCTCTCCGAGCTGCCAGATGACCAGGAATCCTCTCACGGTTCCTGGCGTTTCAATGGCACGCCTTGCTCGCACTACGTTATTTTCCTTTTCTGCTGGTGAGCTCTTTTGCTCTGCCACACTGGATCGCACCTCCTGCTTCCACACACCGGCTCATGCCTCTGGCTTCCGCACACTGACTCGTGCCTCCAGCTTCAGTCTGCCTTCAATTGAAATGCCACGTCTTCTCCTGAGCTATCTCTAATAGTTCGGTTAGTCCAGCGCACTGGTGTTTCCAACCAACAACTAGCACGCTCATTAAGCTTGACACTCCTGCTGCTCTGTATCAATTCCTTCATATTTCTCGTCTCAGTACTTGGGTGGTTGTCGGAATTGAAGTCCACTGTGTAGGGGAGGCATGGTATCACAAGCAGAGACTGACACAATGGGTACAATTTGTAAAAACTTTGTTTAAATGGTTGGGATTAGAAAAACTCCTATTCTGCCCTATGACTAAGATGCGAGTAGTCTCAACCATCAAATAATAAATAACGCAGTCCTAGTGGAGTCTGTCAAATCAAAATGGCCTGTGCTAACAAAAACCTAATGCCTGCCCTATCTCTTGTACAATAAGCATGAAAAGGAACAATGTCTGCAAAAGGAAAAATCTATGTTCAAATGATAATGTGGTTGAACCAGCTCTCCTCCCCACGTTAGGCCTCATGGAGTGAGGCGATCCTTGTAGGCAGGATGACACACTCTGGCTCGGTTTTCAACACAATATATATAATTCAAAAAGCCGTGGATCGAGGCCCGTCTGGCCTTCCACGCTCGAGACTCTTTCTTCCAAAAACGTTCTTAAAAGATCCACCTCTGCCTGGCTCAGACCTTTCACCACACAGTTCTTTTAGATCTCCCTCCGTCGGGCTCAGATCTCCTACAATAAAGTTTAACACAAGTTGCAAGGGGGGTTCACTTCGGGTCTCCCTCTGTCAGGCTCGGACCCCTTTCGGATGACGAAGGCTTTGGAATGTGCAATGCTTATTTGTCAGACCACTGCAGGACCACTTCGACTCAAAGTTCTCTGTGTTGCTTTCACTCTTCCCTTCTCTAGGAATTAATCTTCTTCCTTTTACTGTTAATTTGCTTTCTCGCTTTAAACAAAGTACCTATCACAGAGACTTTTAAGTGGGTTACTTCCTTTCACCGGACCACTCAGTTACTTAATATCGCTGATTTCCCGGCTATTTTTTACATCAAAGTTCATTCACAGGTCCACCTTTCTTCGCGTCTCACCCACACACGTGCAGCCTTCACTTGTGATATCATATTGCTACTTAATTTATTTTATTTGAATACTTGTGTGGCATGAGACTGGAACCACTGAGCGCGTGTCAATGTTCTATATCGGATGAAACTAATAAGCCTATATGTAAAGGTTGACACTATAAAGTGGCTCTGGTGTAGATGCTGCGAGCAGTGGTGAAAGTTTGGACCCTATGCCCAGGCTAACCAGCAACAATTTCAGTGCAAGGCTTTCACAAGCACACTGAGCATACACATGAATCAGTTTGCATTAAGTATTTAATGCAATGGAAGATAGCCAACACGTGTTTCGACCACACAGTCGTCTTCTGGGCTGAGCTGGAATCTATACAGCCCCTTCATTCAAGGGTAATACAGTATACTGTCTGGCATAACCCGCAAGTGCGCTGATCGCTCTCGTCCCTGGCTGCTTGCCGTGTCTAAATTGCATTTACTTTAACACACACCGGTCTCTCAGGTCGCTTGCCAACTCACTGGCTGCGTGTGCTTCTTTCTTGTTTGGCATTTAACGTTTTTCGAGTCAAGGTTTCTACCACAGGCTTGACATCGCCTCCCCAACTCTGCCGTTCACCCAGGAGGGTCGTTGGCGTCCTTGAAACACAATGAAATCTTCACTTGTGGGATCTGGCGTTCTCCACGTATCTTTTGCAGCCTTTTGGAAGGCAATGACCTCCAATAGGGAAGCCTTGTGGTTTTCGGCCTGCTGCTCTCATCTGTTGGTCTGTCGCTCTGCTCCAGTAGTTGTGTCTTTGTCCTGGAAGTTCTGCTCGTTCTCGTGTTCCGCCTTGCTCTGAGTGTATCTTTGGTTTCTGCCTTTTATTCGTGTGAAGAGAGCTAATTGGTATCAGGTATATGCACTTAGGATTAAGTGCCTGACTTTTTCTGACCCGATTAGCGGGACATGGACAGTACGATGTATGCAAGTCATGGTTTTTATTCTCAGTCATCCTCTTCTTCGGCCCAGTGTTTGTGTAAAAAGGGGCAGGGAGTTGGGATCTCGGAGCATCCTAAACATAGGATGGGTTTGATAAACAAAATAAGGGTGAATACCGCATCTCGCCATCTGCTATCTCACCCCCCCACACCCTGAAGATCCCTCACCCAGGTGATCCTCCCACACTGGTCCACCCCCAGGGTCTGGATCCAAAGACGATGGCTGTGTTGTGGCCACCTGAGAGAGACAGAGACACAGAGAGAGAGAGAGAGAGAGAGAGAGAGAGAGAGAGAGAGAGAGAGAGAGAGAGATCTCCCCGGGGATTAGCGGGTGAGACGCCCTCAGGTTTCTCACACCTGATATTAACTGATGACTTAGGTGGTTGTGCGAAACTAGAACTGAAAAGGGTTTTCTTGGAGCTTTTACTCTTTGGTTGGCCAAAAGGGTGTTCAGAAAAGATTTCTTTATTTTCCCTATAGGGGGAAACATATGCATGGAAATAAGTCATTAGGGTATTCGGTAACGGGGGGGAGGGTCTTCCTCATGGGAAAATGGGGACTACCGCACCTCATTCAATGAAGCCATGACATCTCCCATTTGATCCTCCCTCATATAGCCGCCCCCAGGGTCAGGATCAGGTAGCGGCTGCCGACGCCTGCCCACATGGGGGAAAGTTATCGCCAGGGAATCCATGATGGCTTAATTGGAGTCATCACAGGGATGAGTCAGAGTCATCAAGAGGGGATCGATAAAGTGAGATTAATTTGCAAAGTAAAGCAAAAACAGAAAGAGAAAGTCAAAGCGTTGCATTTCCACATGTACCAAAAAAGAAGGGCGAAGACTTACTCCAAATGTATATTGAAAAAAAGTCAGCATGTAGAAACCCCGGAGCACTTAGTAATGAATTGTGAAGCTCTGAGGGAGACGAGGATTTTCTACGGAAGGGTTCAACTCTTACAAGTGCAGAATGGTGGAAGTGTATGCTAATTGGTGATACGTCCAGGGTGGTTATTGCGGTGATGAAAATGCTTAACACTGTGCTAACAAAGTGGCAGGGACCACCTATGACTGAGATTGATGACTAACTGAACTCAGTTGATGAACTCTGATTTAACTACCTATGGTTTGGTTTGATGTATTAAATGGGAATGCAGGGGAATAGAGTGTGTTGCTGTTGGGTTGTAGATGCTCTCTGGAAATGTAATGTTAAAGGTTTATTTTAAGTTGATGATTGTTTTTACATGTTTGACTTCTAACCAATAAAACATAAAAAACATAAAAAAATAAAGGGAATAAATGGGATTCCTCGAACTACAAGCTCATCACTTTATTAGACGCAGATTCAAATGTTTTTGCGTCTTTCATTTTAAGGCAGGTTATAAAACCGAATCAGACAGAATTTTCTGTGGTAGTGGGGGAAAACATTGGCAGGTGTGGGGATCGATCAAGTGCAGAAATTAACCCGGCAAAAAGCAGTCACTATAATCTATGCAGTAAGAATTGATTTATCACTGGCTTTCGATAAAGTAAACAACATTTTATAGATGAAATTAAGAATGTGGAGTATGCTGACCATCTGTTGAATATCCTTATATATCTACATTCCTACACAGTATTAAGAGTTAGGTTAAACTTGACGGGAGAAGCAACACAGGAAATTCACACACATAATGGACTGCGTCAAGGGTCCATATTAGCGCCTTTCCTTTTTAATTTATATCTTTCTGATATGGATGAGGTATTGTTGAAGGCTGCCTTTGTATCACCAATGAATTGGATAACCTATGCGGATTTCATTATTTGATTGCCTTTGTATATTGTTTGAAGGCAACTATCAATCTTCGTAAACCTACCCGGGTACAAACGATCTTGCTATAAATACAAATAAAACAAAGGTATTGAGGTTCTTGGCAGCTAAGAATAAAGGGAGAGGCAAAGCTGCTGGATCTAAGGGCAAACATTGGAGGTTGTGAATGAGATTTAATATGTGGGTTTTAAAATATATGCACAGTGGAATAAAATGGGTGTAGTTAATTATTTTAAAGTTTAAGCCAGGTACGTACTTTCGCAAATGAAACACTTTCATAAGCATTTTGGGAAATTCTCACTCCTACCTGTTTTAAAGTTTTATGAAGTGAAAATTATACCATCTGTTCATTTATGGCCTCAAAACACATCAATCGTTCGATCTTGATTTAGATTTTATTGATGGATTGCTTTGGAAAGGAACCTTATCTTTACTACAATCTACCTCTATGACTGCAATTTTCGTTTAGAGTTGGGTACGGTATTGTTAAACATGAGTGCTGTGGAAATGCCTGCTGTTATGTATAAACTTTGTCAATCCACCTCAATATTCCTAATGTGGATATTTTAATTTAAATTTAGTGAAGACGGTAGCTCTTATGTAAATGAATATGCAGCTCAGTTAAATAAGACCTGGATTCGGGAACACATAGCCACCATTGGAAGTCAAGATCCCAGGTTCCCATTGGCTGCCCACTGGCAGAATTTGCATCAAATGGATGACAAGAGGGCTCTGAAGTTCATAGGACTGCTGAAAATTACCTTCGGCAAAAGAGGAGGAGACAGGAAGCTGGTGTTGAGGCAGATGGACGCTAAACTCATATGTAAAATGCGGACAATAGAATGTGGTCTTAACAGTGACCATGAGATGGGGCTTTTCTTATGAATATGTTTAATCATTATTTTGTTTTTTCTGGAAACTTCATTGTCAAGAAATTACTTTATCGTTGTTTGTTTACCCAAGACACGGGCACAAGAGTCCCAGGCATGTCTCAAGGCTCAAAGCATGAATGTAAGTACTATGATTTGAGGTTCTCATTCAACAAAAAGTAATTTTTCATTGGAGTTTTGTCTATGCAACATGCAGAAATGGTGTGTGAGCATGCTTTTGCTATGCTAAGAGCATGCATAGAACAGGGTTTACTAGAAATCGCTTATACAGTATAGGTTAAGAGGCTTTACATATATCGTGGATACACTAAGGTAAAAACATACATTTGGCTAACTATGGCCTTAAGCAATGACACAACACAGTTACGGGATGTAACTTTAGCATTGTCACCAACTAACCAACACAGTACTCATGTACATATGATATAGAGTGAATGGTACATGCATTCAACCCCACACTCGGGTCCATATGCACTTTCCTAATGCGTGATTTAACATTTCCGTTAAGCGTATACAATGACCGTTCCATTACACACCTTAAGGCAACATCAGTTTTATTTGCAACAGTATGGAATACCATTAATTAAAATATATTCTTATAAGGTATCGACCTTTTCATGAAACATATCTTATAGGTCAGTCTGTTATCTCTTTGCAAATGAGATGGGGAACAGCCAACAGATATTTCCCCAAGATAAGAAGCTATGCCAAATGCTCATGGTTGTCATTACTAAGGAGAACAGAATTACAAAATGCATACAGGAATTATCATTCACCCGCTAGGACACTGGGTATTCATCACCCAAATTAATCCATGAAGGGAAATCCAGTCAAGGATCTAGATTTTGGTATAAGGTGAGGAGCAGGTTAGCATTACTCATTTGGACATAAGGGCACTGATAAACAGGTGTCCATGTATAGTCACAACAGTGGTATACTACCACTTTTTAAGGTTCAGTGCATAGATCAAACTATGATGGCTTCGTGGGATCATCACATGAATGATGCATCAGAGACCCCATGTCGTTATTATGTTATTACCACAATGGGGTTGCAAATTGACACTACCACGTGGGTCACTGAGAACATGGCTCGGGTACATTACCATTGACAATACATTTGTTTTTGTTGACACTTTTGGATTAGACTACCAACAAATAACACTATTTTTCTAACCACAGCTCCTGAGGTGCTAACTAAATTTGTATACACATGATATATCAGTGACATCCAACTAATTTGCTATCTGTTTTCTCTTTATTCTACCTACATTCCGTTACTATTCCCTCTATTCCAACCCTTTATGTCCTTCTATTCTTTACCTACCCTATTTGTTTTACTAAATTCCTTTCTTTTCATTTTGCTGTTTGTAATTGCATTGTGACACATTTTTTACATTATGCAACATAGCATTAAATACTATACATATACCAAATGATATTCAAGGCATAAGATTGTGATTAACTTTACGTAATTAGCCCAGCCTAGAGAAAGACCAAGGTGCGGTCGAAACATGTGTTGACATAATGGGCATGTGCCAGAGGCACTTTAAATAAAATAATAAAGAGATAGATGTGGCTCAGTCAACAAATGATTTCTTTTGATCTCACTTATTGGATTTATTTAATCTTTAACTAAATATTAAGTTTTGTGAGGTGAGGACTTGCGCCAAATAGAGAAGCCAGCTAGTCATTCATGTAAATTTCAAGGTATTGGCTTACTGTTAGGCACTAAGAACAGCAGTCCACATCATACTAGAAATGTTCATTAAGCACAGCAACACCAAGCACACCCCAATTTGTCAACAGTTAATGAAGAGGTTTTGATATTAATGAGGTTGGAAAATGACTCAGCTGTATTAGCTGTACATACAAATATTTGTGGAAGTACCACTGGTGTACCACATGTGCAGAACTGGGAAATTACAAAAGATGTAAAGACATTGCAGAAACACACATTCAATTGGGCAGTTTGGCACCTTATTTAATTAGATATCCTTCATGGCAATTTTTAAGGTTCGATTATGAGGTTTCGATTTAACATATTACAGACGAGAGAAAATCTTAATCTGTGGAAATGGCAAGGGTGTGCGGCACTTGTGCCTTTATTGCTCGAAAGAAGTAGAAACCTTAAGAAATGTGTTATACTGTGAACCATTTGGAAATCTTCTGAATATTGTTTTGAGAAATATGTGGCAAACATGAGATTATCATTGTGGGAATTATTGTGGGAAATAGTGTTTAATACTACCTTGTTTGCGCTATCAAATGCATTGATGCAATTTTTATAAAGTAAATGTAATATCTATGTCGGAAATTGTCTTTTAATTGAACATTTTTAAACCTTTTGGATAAAAGATTATTTTAGTATTTATTATGGAATTTTGAAAATATGTTTAATGTATTAAATGTTTGTGTACAGGTTTAATGTTAAAGCAAATGACAGTACAACAAAACAAATCTGGACTGTTCCTCTTGTGAGCAAGCCCATGGTTTGTTTCATGTGACTGTTCCATTCCCTGTGGCAGGGAGTAAAGGAGGGTGACTAGAGGACCTTCCCCATTCTATCCCTTGGCAGAGTATCTGCTAGCTTGAGGATACCTCCTGCCGCCTTAGCCATCTTAATAGGTGTACCCAGAGTAAAGCAGGGGGCTTATTCACATGGGCCTGCAGCTTCTGGCTGGGGCGGGCCAGGTCTTATAATGAAACAAGACTTGCTGGTTTGATTCTGAGCTATTGCTTACTCTCTTCCAGGAAATGATTTACGATATGGAACTAGCAAGGAAAATGGCTTCTGTCCAGCAGGGCTGCCTGAGGCCCAGGGATCACCAGGGGCACTTCCTATTCAATCTGTTCCAAGAGAGACTAAAAGCAACTGGAGATGGCCGTACTACAGGTGACCAGCTGGCCAGACATCAAGAATTGCTTATGTTAAGCAGGTAAAAAATAAACATATACCTTTTTACTCACAAGGTGTAACTAAAAGACTTTATTGTTAGATTGCGAATCATACCCAACTGTTCCTTTGCTGTTGCACCACAGCTGTGATTCGATTGGATACACTCAGCGCAGGACATGCTCAGTAAACACGCGCAGTGACTGACTAACCTACAATTTGCCATTTAAAAATCCTAACTCTATTAACAGGAATCATAGCAGCAAGATAATCAGTATGTTTGCATAAAGCATGTAACATATTGAATTCAATGCTTTACAGCCAGTTCTGCCCTGGGGAACCAGTACCTGGAGCCTGGTGTGCTCTGCTACAGTGCTTGACCTCTGCTTAGGGCATCTTTTCTTCTCAGCCTTCACTGATCTATAGTGGAATCTCATAGAATGCTGAATGGGTCTACTTTTTATAAAATGGAATAAATAATGCACTATGACGAAGTGTGCTGCTTAGCCATGAGCGCTTGTAGGGGTTGTGTCAGGAAGCTGGGCACCCGCTACCTCCCACATGATGTGGGTCCTGGGGGTTGTATGTGGAGGATCCCTTTGCCTCCCCACCACCCCACGCGCTTTGGGCAGGGGACTGTTGCATTAGTTCTACTATTGCTGCTGGCCCAATCATTCCATATGCGTGACAAAGACAACCACCATGGCACACATTGAACCCATAGACAACAGCCCAGCACAGGAGTGAGGCTCTATAAAAGCCAAAGGAGGCCCCTACGTGTTAGTGTGTCCAAACAATCTATCCAAATAGTTCTTGACTAAATCCCCACCTCTTTGTGGATTGTAGACTACTTCTAGAACCATAAACTTGATCTCTGAAATGTTGTCCCTTTTCAATAAAGTGACGTGCTACATGGGATTTCAGGCACGTTGGATTTATGTTCTATCCATCGCGCTCTCACTTTCTTTGTAGTTTATCCCGCATAGAGTTGGGCATATAGGCATTTGATTGCCCTTTTTTATACAACTTTTTATTGTTTTAAAATAATTACATAACAGAAAAACATATGCCATTGCTTGGTTGTATTGTAGTTTATTTATATAGCGCATGAGCCCTGAAGCAACTGGGCACATTTCTTAGGTACATATTGTTAGGCAGAATCCTGTGCAGTTCCCTTAGGGAGCTCTACAGAAGATTAAGACTACAGGTATGAGCAATAAATCCCTTTTGGTATCAGTCTGTACCACAAAGATTTAGTTAGTAGCTGTGGCTAAGCAGTCAGACTTATCTCAATAGGGAGATGAGCAGTATTTGGGGTTTACACAATAGGGCTACAGTGCTATGGCACAAGGAAACACTGACCAAAGCTTTGTATTAAAAAGAATATATATATTTATTTTACACACTTCTAGTTCAACACATTAATCACAGTTAATAAGGCAAGTTAAAATCAGTCAAGAAAAGTATACACAACTCCCTAGTTAAATTGTAGACAAGTTTGAGCAAGAGTGAAAACTGAGCAAAACGGCACAGTGAAAACCAAACACAAATGGCACTCTAGCAATTTCTCACATGGGGGGGAAAGTACAAGTTATGCAGAAATATGTTCTTAAGCACCTTAGCAATACTTCCCAATAAGTTTGTGAACAAGTTTAGACAAGGCAGTACTTTAGTATAGAGAATACTTAAATGAAAACTGAGCAAAATGGCACTTCACAAGTTTTAAAAGTGGGAAGGAAAAGGTGGTTATAAGAATTAGGTGCACCAACACAGTTCTAGTTGAGAAGCAATCTAGAGAAGGCAGTTCTAACAAATTCAGCCAGAGTCAATAGGCCTGTGCCAGAGTCAGTGGTACAGGGCATAGTCAGTGGTACAGGGCAAGGACCCAGGAGAAAAATATTCTTGTAGCTGCAGTCAAGTCTTTGGTTAACGATTCGAAAAGGTGGGTGCAGAAGGTTAAAGATAATGTTAGACGAAAGGGGCGGCCAACCCAACAGGTAGGTAAAGGATTGAAAACACCTTTATTGCTACCACACAGAAAGGGAGGCCTGGCAGAAGAAGGTACTGTAATATGAAGAAGAGGCTCCTGTGGTGGCGGTTGTTCCTGGTAGTTCCTGCAGTTCGGGGGATCCAGCAGAGGAAGAGAGGCTCTCGTCCTGGAGGAAGGTTTGAGTTACTGCACTACCCAGGGATGAAAGCAGCCGTGGTCCTGCCCAACAAATAAAAGGTACGCTCCTTTAAATCGCGGTCCGGGTGGATGGCTGCATGGCTATCCGGCCTCCAAGTGCAGGGCACTGGCGATTCGACCAAGGCAGATCCGCGAAGGTGGTTGGCCCCACCAGCTCAAGGGAAGAAGGCTCTTTCAGATGAAGATATCCTCTCGTCGTGTGGAGAAAAGTGGAGAGACGCTGCAGCAGGGCTTCACCGGTGGTTCAGTCGTTGCAGATGTCTTTGGCTTCTCTCCTCTTCGGTTCCTCGGTTCCAGTTGCGACGTCTTGCTCTTCCAGTCCTCAGGACCCTGCTTTTATGCAGAAAGATCCCCATTCATACAGCCTAGCTGTCACTCGCACAGTGGAGTGGTCATCTTGGCGGGAGACCCTCCAGCCTTTCAGGTTAGAGTGCGACATGGGTTGCTGCGGCAACCCCATCCAGGGGTCCTACTCCCCCTCAACGGACCCAGACCAGACTCAGTGGCGCCGAAAGGAGGGCTTCTTGGCAGAAGCCTGCCAAAAGGACGAACAAAGGATCCCCAACCTGGGTTAGGAGTTTAGAGAAAGACACGAGGAAGAATTTATATTAAAGTTCTGGCAAATAAAATCTACCGGAGTAAAGTTAATAATAAAATAAACCGGCAGTATGTTAGAGGCTGTCGGAAAAAGTGGTAGCCTCGAACAATGGGAAAATCCCATAGGGAAATATTTGCGGTCGAATATTTTTGGTAGTAACCACTGCCATCATCCAGAAACTTTTGAGAGAGGGACTGTACGGTACCCTGAACACCAGGGAAAAACTATTAACCGTTCCCAGTACCTCCCTAGTAAGATGGGTTGTACTGGTTTAGTTCATAAAAATTGACTAGTAAAGTCAATGGGTGTTAGACTCTCATTCATACGCATGCAATGAAGAGACGGAGCCTGCTCTGCCGTGAACTTCCTTTATTCACACCCTAACACCAACTGCCGTTTCCCTCTCCAGCCACCTCCCTTTCCGCTTTCCTCTCGCTCTTTCTCTGTTGGTGCTCTTAAAGGGGCAGTGTCCCTTTGTTCATGTACAACACCTCCCCCGTTCTTAAAATGAGAGTCCAGTTACATCTGTTCGATGAGCCTCACTGGTTTCTTTATTGTCCTAGGGGGTCTCCCTGGTGATTCTCGACTTTCGCCGGTCGATTCCACTGGGGATTCTGTTTCCTCTTCCTTGCTGAGGTTCTTGTCGGGTGTCTCTTGTGTTTCGGGTTCTTCCAGATATAACTTCTTGAAGAATGAGGAGTTGCGGGTAATGTCTCCCAGTTCTCCAGTCGCCGTGATCATGGGCCCCTTGACGGCTGTAATGATTCGTGGCTCTGGGTTGTATCGGGTGGTCGTTTTCCTGCGTTGTGTTTGTCGCACCAAGACGGTTTGCCCGATCTCTAGTTGTTCTTTCGCTCTCCTTTTTGCGTCAGCCCATTGCTTGGCCTTCCTCTTCTTTTCGGCGTCTTGTTCTCTGATGGCTAGGTCTTCTTCAGGTGTGTAGTCCTCCCATCAGTGAATGCGTGTTCTGGGTTGATACCTCATCATGAGTTCAGCTGGTGGCTTTCCCGTTGCGTCGTGTTGGGTATTTCCGTAGCTTCGGAGCATGCTGCAGATGGCTTTCGGGTGGGGCGTCTGCTCTGCTACTGCTTTTTGTCTGGTCAGTTTGATGGTGGCCATAAACCGTTCCACCATCCCGTTGGCTTGGGGCCAGAGTGGTGTAATCTTTTGGTGGTGGAATCCTAGGTGGCTTGCAAAGTTTGCAAATTCCCGTCCTTGAAAGGGAGCTCCGTTGTCGGTCTTGACGACATTGGGGATGCCCCATTTGCTGAATAGTTCGTCCACTATGGGTGCGTTCTCCATAAATGACGTTGAAGGTGTTTGTTTAACAAAGGGGAATCTTGAATATTCATCTATTATTACTAATAGATAACCTCTCTCTTCTAGAGGTCCATAGAAGTCCATTGCAACTTTTTGCCAGGGTCTTGTCGGGAGTGTGGTTAGTTGCAGAGGGTTTGGGTTTGGTCCTTTCGCTGCCAGTTGGCAGGGTCTGCAGTGTCTGAGCATGTCCTCTACTATCACGTCCATGTAAGGGAACCAGACATAGTTCCTGAGAAATCGTTTTGTGTTGTCGATTTCCCTGTGGCCTTCATGTGCCAGCGTTGCTAGGGTCTTCCTTAGGTCCCTCGGTGCTACTAGCCTCTTCCCACGTAGCAAGAGTCCTTGGTCAGTGGCTATGAGTTTGTTGTGTATCTTGGCTAGCCGGTCAAGTTCCTTCTGGTCTGCGTCCTCCTCTTCGGTTCCTTTTGTGTGGCGCTGTAACGCTCACCTGGTTTCCACGGGGGCGCTGGTCTAGTCTGGATTGCTGTGGCCTCTTCTAGCGTGATGCGCAGGACCCAAAACACCGATTGGACAGGACCTCCAAATCGTGCTTGCCTGGCTCGTAGGAATATCCTTCTGCAGATGAGAAAGGGGATTAACAGTCTGCAAAATAGTGTGCTAGCTCCCCCTTTCCCCCTTCCCCCTTCGTTCCTATCTAACTTCCTCCAAACCCCGGTTTAAGCTCACCTTATGGTTTGGAAGGATGAACTCTCCATTCTGCTTCTGGTGCAGGGGCACGTGTTCGTCCAGTTACTTCACTGGTTTTCAGAATGGCGCTGGCAAAATCCACTTGACTTTCCTGAGCGATGCACCGTAAGTATGAAAGTTCAAGTGAGGCCCCCTTTATGTTGTCTTTCTAACCTGTGATCTGTCCTTTATTTCAGGTGCAGAATGAAGGCGATGCGTCGAGGGGTTAAACTGCCGAGGTGAGTAGTGATGAGGGCGATCCCTCTAAATGTCCTTATCTACCTCCCCACCAGTGGAGAGGGCAGGAGCCCCCACACCCACCCACCAGGAACGAGGACCCAGCGACGAGGACCCAGCGACGAGGACCCAGTGAGGAGGTCCCTGCACGGAGCATGCTGCACCCACGCAGCAGCCTGCCCCCCCCCCGCTTGCAGCCACCAACAGATGCTACATCCAGCCCTGCCTGGGCACCCCATCATCTCCACGGCACCCCTGGCCCCCAATTTCTCCCTATGACCGCACGCGCCGACATTTACCTTTTCCAAAATGTCGGGCGCGATGCGGCACGGAAACGAGGCTGAGACGCCTCCACGTTGCTAGGCAACGCGTGTTTGTATTCTTATTAAAATACAAACATCCGCCGGCAGGCGGAAGAGCCGGCGGCCATCCGAAGGCCTCTTAAGGCCAGTCGAGCCTGTTTGCTCCTGTTTGCGCTCTGCGGCGCTCCTGGAACCAGCCCCACTCCCGACAGTGTGGAAAATCAGCCTTGGATCAGCACAAAAGGAGCATGGGACCCGCACCTCTGCCCTCCCTGCTCTAGGTAAGCTACTACTGCTACCGTGCCGCATAATCGACTATTAGTTGGAACTCTATACCTCCATGTTCCCACACATAATGCAACTCCTCACTATACTAACTAAATTCGACTCTAGGTTACTCATTCACCCCCTGTGCATTCTGCTAGTGACCCATTGCCTGCGCACCCTGCTATGTTTTGTGCCTGAATCGCCAACATCAAATCTAGGTGACCCACTGCCTGTGCACCTTGCTATGTTTTGTGCCTGAATTGCCAATATCAAATGTAGGTGACCCACTGCCTGTGCACACTGCTATGTTTTGTGCCTGAATTGCCAATATCTAATCTAGGTGACCCACTGCCTGTGCACCCTGCTATGTTTTGTGCCTGAATTGCCAATATCAAATCTAGGTGACCCACTGCCTGTGCACCCTGCTATGTTTTGTGCCTGAATTGCCAATATCTAATCTAGGTGACCCACTGCCTGTGCACCCTGCTATGTTTTGTGCCTGAATTGCCAATATCCAATCTAGGTGACCCACTGCCTGTGCACCCCGCTAGCGACCTTTACTCTTGCGCCCTGATTACTATAATCAAATTTAGCTGACCCACTGCCCGTGCACCCTACTAGCTACCCAGGCTGATGCTGTGTTTGCATTAGAGCACTGCCTGCCTGCACTGGATTATTGCTCCCAGTCCAGGTGCCTAGACAGCTCACTGAACTCTAGCTCTACCCACCCAGCACCCACTAATATAATGCTAGCATTCCTCACCATCATCATGTTCCCTTTTTGCATAGTCCCTAATGTTACACCATGCACCAGAGGACACTTCATCAAGGTTGGCGATGGATTAGTTAGACCAGGTTGTCCACGCCACTTCCCCATCCCCTGCCCCACCCCTTTCCTCCCCACACTCCCCCCTTTCCCCATACCATCTCCTCAGGCCCGCACCATGCCCATCACCATCAAGAAGGCAGCAGCCTCAGACATCCCGTGCCTTAGTCCCAACCCGCCTACATACAATCACACCATACCCATCTGCATTAACGACACAACCACACCCATCCTGGGCATCGAAAGACTCAATAGACTCATGTCTAGAACCAAAATGTCCCTACGAGCTAACTCACTCACCACTTCACCCAATACACTGATCAAACCAAACACCACGCCCACTAACTTCCAACACAAAAGATTCCACAACGCACCACTCAAACACCTAACCAATAACAAAACCGCTGACTCTTCCCCCATCAAAGATAACACACCACCCCCTGCCCCTACCTCCACCCTCAAAACTACACTCATCAATGCCCGCTCACTAGGTGCCCATGCTATAGATATCCATGACCTCATTGTAGACCAACACCTTGATATGCTGGTGGTCACTGAAACCTGGCTTCACCCAGCAGCAGGACCACTTCTAGCCCTTGCTATTCCCCCAGGATTCAGCATCCTGAGAACAGACAGGATAAATACCCAAGGAGGCGGAGTTGCCATAATAGCCAAAACCACCCTGGAAATCAGAGCATGCCCAATAGAACAGATACAAGGTTATGAACTCCTACTAGTCAAGTATACCTCCAACCCCAAAAGCACCACCAACCTACTAGTGGTGTACAGATCACCCAACAAAAACACACACCCTGACTTGGACATCCCACTACTCCTAACGCCCCTCATCAAGCCTAAAACCAAATGCATAGTCTTCGGTGACTTTAACCTAGGATACAATGACCCCCTCGACTCAGAAGCATCTACATTTTATACAGCCATGTCAGAGATGAACTTCATACAACTGGTAGATAAACCCACCCACTCAAAAGGAAGAACCTTAGACAGGCTTCTCACTCTTAATTCTCTAGTCACCATTGACTCCATCCTCCCACTCAAATGGTCAGACCACTATGCAATTAACTTCACCATAGACAATGCCAGTACCGAACACATCACCCCTAAAAAACCAGAAACATTTGAGACTAGAAATATCAAAAAGCTCTCTTCCGACAAACTCACTCCAGCCCTGAGTGCCTCCTTTGCCCATATGGTTCTAGGCACCAACAACCCCTCCTATCTAGTAGAACAATACCAACAATGCCTCACCCAAACTATCGACCTACTTGCACCCATCACCACTAAAACCCGTAGACCTGATAAACGCTCCTGCTTTTGGTTTAATGAAGAACTTATAGCCTTAAGACGCACTAAAAGATCACTTGAACACCTCCATAAGAAAAACAACACCCCAGAATCGGCATCAGCCTTCGCTGAAGCCAACAAAACTTACAAATCAGCAATAATCACTCAAAAAGCCAATGCCTTCAACCTCCGCATTGCTAACGCGTCCTCAGACAGCAAAGAACTCTTTACCATTCTTAGAGAGCTCGAAAACCCCTGTCAAATCTCAGCACCTTCAAACGCTAGCAAAGACTGGTGCACCACCATTCAAAACGCACTCTCATCCAAAATCCTCCTACTACAAAACAAAATCGATAGTAAAAAAACACTCCTAGCTGACAAAACTCCACCCACCATATCAACGACCATCTCAAACGCCACTACTGGTCCCCCATTCCAATTCTCACCAGTGACTAACAAAGAAGTTTTCGACACTATAATGAAACTCAAAGCCTCCAACTGCAAGGAAGACCAATTCCCATCCCATCTAGTGAAACTATGCGCCCCCACTCTCACACCTATCATCACTGAATTCATTAACACCTCCTTCCTCACAAACACAGTCCCGACCAGTATCAAAAAAGCTTGGGTGACACCACTTCTAAAAAAACCTTCCCTGGACCCAACAATACCCACTAACTACCGACCCATTACAACGGTCCCATTTCTCCTAAAAATAATCGACAAAATAGCCTACTGCCAAATTCAGAACCACTTGGAACAACATCACCTACTAGGAGACCGCCAGTCAGGTTTCCGTCCCAACCATAGCACAGAGACAGCCCTCCTTGATCTGAAGATCCAAATGGATGCCACCAGAGAAGCAGGTAAACTCTGCCTTCTGATGCTCTTGGACCTCTCGGCGGCCTTCGATCTGGTTGACCACGACAAACTCTGTAACACTCTAGCAAACAACTTCAACCTAGCTCAGAACGCTACCAACTGGATCAAATCCTTCTTGGCTGACAGGACTTCCAGAGTATCCATCGGCAAAGAATCAGCAGACCCAGTGTCTGTCCCTGCAGGTGTACCGCAAGGCTCCTGCCTATCCCCCACTCTGTATAATGCCTACACCAAGCTATTATTTGCAGCCTTGGATGCTCTGGGTGTCATCTATACTAACTTCGCCGATGACACCCAAATCCTCATTCCGCTCACAGGCAACCATGAACAAGACTCCCTCCTGGTTAACCAAATCTACTCACTCATCCAAAACTGGATGGCTAACAACAGCCTCTGTCTCAACGACGACAAAACCGAGCTCCTCATACTAGGCTCCTCCAGCAAAATCAACACCCTTGAGCCCGCCTTTAAATCATTTACCATCGATGGAACCATAATCCCTGTTCTTAAACAAGTCAAGACCCTCGGCGTGTACTTAGATGCCACACTATCCATGTCTAAACAAGTAAACACATTAGCCTCATCCACTTCCTACACCTCTAAACTCATCTCCCTCAGCCGTAAATTCCTCTCTACCAACAACTGTGTTACTCTAGCCAGAGCACTCATACTGTCTAAGCTAGACTATTGTAATATCCTATTCCTTGGCACCTCCAAAGCCAACATAGCTAAACTTCAACTCATGCAAAACAAAGCCCTCAGAGCAGCTCTAGGCATCAAAAAATCTGAACATATATCCAACACCAGAAGAGACCACCACTGGCTCCCCATACAAGCCAGAATTCTATTTAAAACCCTGAGCATCACCCACAAATGCAGGGCTAACAAAGCGCCCAAATACCTCAACAACACAGTCATGATGAAGCCCCAGACCAGACTCCTCAGGTCCAACAAAAACGCCTTCCTTGAAACCCCCAGATACAAAAGAGAGAAAGCAGGGGGCAGCAGCTTCAAAACACTGGCCCCCAGACATTGGAATGTGCTACCTACCCACATTATGAATGAAACATCATTCCCCAAATTCAAAAACCTTTTGAAGACTTGGCTCTTCAACAAGTTCTAACTGAACCAGTGCACTAATCCCCTCCAATCAACTATTTTACCTGACTGCTTTGTATATTAGTGTATATTATTGATTCCTATTATTGTACATTTTTGATTGTTATACCTTTACACCTCTATGTTCATTCTAAGATTGCATTATCCCATTGTCTGTAACTACGCCGTGATACCTCCGGGTCTGGGCGTATAACAAATGTAATAAAATAAATAAAATAAAATAAAATCATTCCCCAGAAATGTCTCTTGTCCTTTCCCCATAAGGGCCGGGGTACGGTACCTGCCAACGGGGCGGCGCCGACCCGAAATGTGGAAGAAAAGCCGGTAAGTATTATGGCTGTCAATCAGGCTTTCCTTCTGTGTTCCTTCTGCTCACCTTTTGTTTCTTCCTCTCTCCCCTAGGTGCAGAGATGTGGCGTCCGATGCCGACAGCCGCGATGGAGCCGGGAGATGTCTCGAGGACAGGTGAGTGAAGCGTGGCGCTGCAGCGAGCAACGCAATGCTTTTAAATGGAAGTCTTTCTTCAGGGATGCTGGCGAGAAGATTCCGGATGCAGGTAAGAAGTTTGAAATAGTCCTTGGTTTTCACCTTTCTCTTCTCTTCCTTCCTTGCAGGTCTTCCAGGTTCGAGGCGGGCGTGGCTGGAGTCCAGGAGCAGGAGCAGACACGGTGAGCGTTAAGCTGCAGGAAGCAGAACAACGCGAAGCATGAGCTGCTGTCTGGGTGTGGCTTAAATAGCCTCCAAAGAAGTCCCAGGTATGTATCCTTCCCCAACTAGGTATGTATCCTTCCCTGGCCACGCCCGTGTGAAAAAATAGTCCCTTTCAGGTCTCAGGGAGGCCTGAAGCGTGCAGCATGGTCTGCATCAGGTAAGTGCACAAAACACCTCCCTTTATGAGCCTGGAGCCTATGGCGCCAGGACTGATGTCCAACATGAGCCTGGCGCCAAAGGCGCCAGGACTGAGTCCAAAGAGCCCCTATAAGGGGCCGCTGGGCTTTTACCCGAGGGCATGATGCCTGCTTCCGGGGGTGCTGGGCCTGGCCTGGTGCTCCGGGGGTAGGCATCATGACAGGCGCTCCCTCCATTTGTTGGAGCGGGTGAGAGAGACAGCAGCTCTGATTGTTGGGTCCGCTTGGCTCTTTTCTTCGAACGTTGCGGTTGAGATGGTAGGAGGCATGGCATTTGATGACAGGTACGAGATATATTCAGTGGCCTCATGAGCCAGGGTGTCATCTTTGTCCAGTAGGGGGTGTCTGGATAGATAGTTCGCTGGGTTTGCGTCTCCTCCTGGCTTGTGGAAAATAGTATAATCGTACTCTTGCAGTCTTATCCCCCATCGCTCTATGCGGGTGGCATTTTCGTTTTTGGGGTTCCCAAAGATTGATATTAGGGCTTGGTGGTCCGTTACCAGGGTGAATCTCCGGCCAATGATAAAGTGGTGGTATTTCTCGCATGCCCCTACTGCAGCTAGGCTTTCCCTCTCTGCTTGAGAGTAGGCCTTTTCCGTATGTGACAGGGCTCGGCTGGCGTATGCAACTATTGCGTGATGGGCGTTGTCTGCGGAGTCGGTCTGGGCAAGGATGGCTCCTAGCCTTACTGGACTTGCATCGACCGTAATGATGGTGTGCCAATCCGGACGAAAATATGCTAGTTGTCGATTGCTGGTAAGGCCTTCTTTTATTGTCATGAAGGCTTCCTGGCAGGGTGCATCCCATATGAATGGTTGATTCTTCTTTAGGAGGTTGCGGAGCGGGTCAGTTGTGGCGTAGTTCGGGAGGTAACTGTGACTGTGAAAGCTGTAGAACTCCTTCGTCTTCCCTTCCCTCCACACTCTCCTCACCTGAGTCCTCAGAGTTGCCTGCGTTCTGTAGATTCCGCCGGCTCCGGTAGTCCCGTTCTTTTTTAGGTAGCACTTGCCTGTCTCGGTGAGAAGCCACAGTGACAGCTGACTTGACAGCCGTCCTGGGGCCCCTTTACCGGGAACAGGCCGGAAAAAAACCCACAAGTGGGAAAAACCCTTAGGATACTTCTGGCAATGAGGTAGGTGTCGATCCAAACTTGAATACAGTAGGACTGGAAACAGATGCGAGGTCCGCAGGGTGGAAACACCGGAGGGAAGTCCAATACGACACCAAAGAGAGGTGGAGGAAACCAAGCAACTACCGGCCAAGGATATGACAGGCGCGGTAAGAAAGAGAGAAATACAGGAGAGAAAACAATGGACAGGGAAAAAAGGGAAAACTGGAGAGCCGCGAGTGAAAAGAGCGGCAAAGAGGGAGAAAAAGAAACGCCCGCCGCCGAGGCGGCGAGACTGGAAAGAGAAAGCGAGGAAGTGCCGAGGGATCGGCAAGGAAGAGGCTGCAGAAACAAAAGGCCGCCGCTGAAACACAACGGTTGACAGGTACGTAGAAAGAACTCTAATCCCAAAGAGAAGGGACGAGCAAGCAGAGCAGACCCACCGCACGGCAAGGTGAGCAGAGGGCAAACGCAGGGGGAGCGCAAAAACCAGGGCCGCTGGAGCGAGAATCAGCAATAGGTTGAAACGCAGCGACTGCCAGGCTTGAAGGGCAGATAAACTCCCGGCAGTGCTGTGATTGGCCATGAATTGATACCAGACACAAAGAGGGGACTAAACCGCTCTACCTGCCGGATAGCCTCCAACGTGGAAGGAGCCGCCACCCGCGGTAGCGATTGCGGATGACAGTAACGCGCACAGTATCCCGCCATGCCTAACAGGGAGCGCAGTTCTGCAGTGGTCATAGGTGCTTGGAGATCGGTGATGGCCTTGATCTTGTCCGAGTCAGCTGTTATACCTTTGTTCGAGAATATGTGGCCAAAGATTTGAGGCTTGTCTTATTGATGTCGCACTTGGACTCATTGAGAGTCAGTCCTGCATCTTGTAGGATGGAGCAGATGGTTCTTACGGCTCTGTCATGTTGCTCTTGATCCCTTCCAAATATTAAGATGTCGTCACTATAGTTTAGTGCGTTCATCTCTGATGCTATGAGGCGTCTGATGGTCTCTTGGAAGATCTCTGCAGCAGACAATATGCCGAAATTTTGCCTTTTATATCGGAATAGGCCATCGTGCGTTGCAAATGTAGTGATGGGTTGTGATTCTGGGTCCAGGACGAGCTGATGGTAGCCCTGGTTGAGGTCAAGCGTTGAGAAGAACCTCGCTTGGTTTAGCCTGATCAGCATGTTTTCCAAGCTTGGGCCTGGGTGCCTTTCCCTTTGAATGGCGGTGTTCGGGATGCACATGTCCATGCATATGCGGAGGCGACCGTTGTCCTTGGGAACGATGACTATTGGCGATACCCATGGTGTTGGCCCTTCTGCTTTCTCTATGATGTCGTTGAGAAGAAGAAGTTGGATTTCTTTTGATACCTGTTCCTGAAGGTGGAAGCCCACTTTGCGTGGGTGCTATGGTACTGGCCTGATGGTATTGTCAATGTGTAATTTGATGCGTGAGCCTTTTAGCATGCCCACTCCTTCAAATAACCTGGGGAATTGGCTCTTGAGGTCTTCTTTCGCCAGGGGCCTGTCTATCATTGCCCTGATGGATTCGTGGGGCAATGGTAGTCCTTCTATTACTTCCGACTGGTCGTAGTGTAAGTCAATCAGGGCGAGGGCATTGGCTGTCCGGTAGCTGAGGAGACAGCGGCCGACGGATGGGCTCCTTATAACATGTATCGTGGCAGTTACTGTGATGTTCCTGTGCCTTAGATCACATTGAAATTTTCCTTTGGAAGTCATAGGTTGAGACGCTCCCCATTGAAAGATGTGTGTCTTGGATTCTTGCAAGGGGTATGAGGAGGCTATTTCACGGTAGATATCCTCGTTCATGACGTTTACCGTCCGTCCCGTGTCGACGATGAATCTGTTTCTGGTGTTTCCCATCTGGATTGTGACTCTGGGAGCCAAGGTGTATTCAGCTTCAACACTGAGGAGGCATACGTACTCTCTGTTGTAGCCATCTTGTAGGTATTGAGCATGTTCATTCCCTCCTAGCTGATATTGTGGTGGGGAGTTGAGGTATGGCTCTCTGTCTTGCCCAAGGAGGTTTGGAGTTTCCGCTTTGTATGTCTCTTCGTGTTCCAGGTTCTGCATGAAGTCACTCTAGTGGATGTCATATAGTTTGTGGTCTTTCCTATCTGGCTCGATCTGAAGTCCCTCAAGGGCTCTTACGGTGTTTGGGCGTTGATAAGTATTCGTGGGGAATGACACGTCCCTGTCTGTCTGGCGATGTTGTTCCCTGTGTGTCTCCATCATGCTAGTGGCAGGCCGTGGGCGTGTTGATCCTCCTTCCGGTAGTAGTTCCTTGCACATCACTTGGAAGTGGTTTTCCATTCCGCATCTCATGCAGCGTTGGCCGATGGCAGGGCATGGACCTCTGTGTGGATACTCGAATCCACAGCGATAGCATTGGCGGTCGCTTTGTGTCCGTTGTGTCGGGTACCTCGGATTTATCCTTGTCTGTGGAGCTGGGTGTCGGGTGTAAGGGTGTATTGCTGCTATGACTTCTCCTTTCTTGGGGTTCCCAAATGCTGCTGCCTGAATGTCCATTCTCTCGTAAACTCTGGGTAGGTCCAATACCTCTTTTAGGGGTTTCTTTAGGAGGTGTTTCCGGAACATCGAGGATACGCAACCTTCTATTATGCGTAACCTTATGGCTTCTTCGTCATTAAAGTTGGCGAAATCGCACTTCGATATTCTTCTTTGAAGGCGAATTACAAATTCCCCTATTGATTCGTGTGATAATTGACCACATTGGTTGAACGTGTATCTCTCATAGTCACGATTGGGTGAGATGACAATTTTCTCATTTATGGCTTGCAGGAGTTTTGCATATGTGGTGCGGTCCTGTAGTGGAATCGTGCGTATGTGTTTTTAATTTCCCTCCCTGCGACGTTTGCAAAGATGCTTAGTATGTTGGGAGGTTCTTGTGTGCCAATGGCACCCACAAAGTCCTCGAATTCCTCCATCCACTCTTCCCATCGTTGGCCCTGGTCATGGTGTGGGTTTAATGTGAATGGGGCGGGTCTCCTCATTAGGCTTGCGTGAGAGGAAGGTGCCCCTGGTGGCGGTGGTTGGGCATTGGGGTCCGCTGCATCCGGGGCCTACATGATGTTGCCGCTTGGTTTGCTTTGGTTGGTTAGGTGGCACGTGGGCGTTGGTCACAGTTAATCTTGGTGCTGTGGCTTCCTGTGCAGATCTTACATGTGAGGCACAGGCTTTCTTTCTTTGTTGTGGGCTGATTTGGCTGTATGTCTCTTTAAATGTCACGTGTGGGGAGACACAGGGTTTCCTTCTCCCTCGTGGTGTGGCTCACTCCCTTGTATTTGAATGTCACTTGAGGAGACACAGGGTTTCCCTCCTTCTTTGATTTTGGGAGTCCCTTCTTTGTTTTGGTTGATTTCTGTTGTCTGTAGGGGTGTCACTCATGGGAGACACAGGGTTCCCCTCTCTGCTGTAGCAGTCTCTGTTGCACAATTGCTTTAAGTGTAACGTGGGAAGACACAGGGATTCCCTTTCCCCGTAGCGTTTCTTGTCGTTTTATTCCTTTGGGTGTCACGTGGGGAGACACGGGGATTCCCTTCTGCGTGGCGTTCTCGGCGTATTATCCCCTTGAGTGTCACGTGGGGAGACACGGGGATTCCCCTTTTCCGTATTGTAGTTCTCCCGTAATATTCTAAATGTCACGTGCGGGAGACACGGGGATTCCCTTTTGGTCTGACTGTGGTTCTCCCGTATGTGCTAGAATGTCACGTGGGGAGACGCGAGGTTCCCTTTCCCCGACACCTTACTTGTTGTGGTTGCCGCGGTCCAGCGGGTCTTTCCACATCGTGGTGTCGGCTCTTCTCTCCTGGGCACACGGGCCCCTCGATCCTCCAGCGCTCTCAGGCCTGCTGCGTAGTGCTGAAGTGTCGCAGACGCGTTCTCCTGCTCTCCGGTCCTGCTGCGTAGTGCCGGGGTGTAGCAGTCCCGCTCTCCTGCTCTCCGGTCGGGCTGGTCCGCCGCTGGTGGGCCTTCTCTGCAGGGAGGCGCACGGGCCTCTCGGTCAACGTTGGGCCCTCGGGCTCAGAAGGTCGCTTTCTGCTGGTCGTTCGTTCGTTGGTTTCCTCGGGTTGCCAGGTTGCTGTGGAGCTCCACGATCCTTCCAACTGCCGGGCTCGCGGGCCCTCTGGCAGGACACACAGGCCACTGCTCGGTGTCAGGGCTCACAGGCCTTATAGACTTGCCGGGCTCATGGGCCCTATAGCAGGGCACACGGCCCTTCGCTCCCTCCACGGGCACACGGCTGCCCTCTCACTTTGCTGGGCATACAGCCCTTTGGCAGGGCGCACGGGCCGCTGCACACTGCTAAGGCACACAGGCCTTTCCAAACTGCCGGGCGCGCAGGCCCACCAACAGGGCACATGGGCCGCTGCTCTACTCCGGAGCACCTCGCTCCTCAAACCTGATGGGCTTTAGCCCTCCATTGCTGCCGACACGCACGAGTTTGTCGGCCTCGTCGCCAGTGTTAGGCTCTCACTCTCTCTCATTCATACGCATGCAATGAAGAGACGGAGCCTGCTCTGCCGTGAACTTCCTTTATTCACACCCTAACACCAACTGCTGTTTCCCGCTCCAGCCCCCTCCCTTTCCGCTTTCCTCTCGCTCCTTCTCTGTTGGTGCTCTTAAAGGGGCAGTGTCCCTTTGTTCATGTACAACAATGGAGACTTTACATGCCCTGGGAGACAGTAGTCCGTCCCAGGGTATGGAGTCTTTGTTTGGAGGTCACTACGACACCCCTGTGTCACTGCACTGAAGGTGCTGTATAACACATGTGTATAAAGATGGTTCCTATGAGGGTGAGATAAACCCCATAGATATTAAACACAAAAAATAGCCTAGAACTCACATAGAAAATATGCCTAAGAGTGGGAAAAGGAGTCACACTCTTAGCAGGAGAAAAAAACAAACCCTTAAAATCCAGCAAAGCTGCTGGGGGACTCTATAGGTAAGGGAAATTAGCCATAGAATTAGAATTCTCCCTAACACATATAAGGAAGCATATTTACAGTTACAGGCATAGTAATTGACATCATTTACAAGCAGGGTATTTACCCAATTTACACAAGGCACAGTGTATTTACACAGCATAGACAATTGGAAAAGTGAATATTCACAGGGAGTTACAAGTGTACAGGGACCTACAACGCGGGTGGTTAGTTTTCATTCAGAATGAGCCAAGTTTTGGCCTCTTTCCGGAATTTGTGGAAGGGAGGTTCTAGTCTGATGTTAGGAGGTAGTGTATTCCAAGTTTTGGCTGCGAGGACTGGGAAGCTTTTACCCCCTGCTTTTTGCAATTGAACCTGGGTATGATGAGGTAATTGGAGTGGGAAGATCTGGTTTGTCTTACTGAGATGTTGAGTTTGAATTTGTTGCAGAGGTATTTAGGTGCTTGATTATGTATACATTTGTATGTGAGAGAAAAGAGTCTTGAATTTGTTTCTTTGGTTGATTGAAAGCCAGCGAACACTACATCTCATCTCTGAGATGTGCAGTGTTCTGGGGGAAATGAGTTGCTGCTCTGAGTGCGTTGTTTTGATAGATCTGTAGTTTGCGTAGATTGAGCTGACTAGTGCCTAGATATAGTGCATTGCAGTAGTCTAGCTTGGTTAGTACAAGCGCCCTGGCCAGAGTGATACAATTGTCAGGTGTCAGGAAAGGTCTGCAGGCGTTAATGAGCTTGCATGTGTAAGCATTAGTAGATGCTGTAGCATTGATTTGTCTTCCTAGCGAGAGGGTGGAGTCAATGTACATAACTAGCGTTTTGACGTCTTTTGAGACTTTGATATTATTGCCGTCAATATTGAAGGTATTGCATTTATTGTCAAGTTTATTGAGTCTGGCTTAGGTTCCTAGTAAGAGAAGCTCAGTCTTGTCGTCGTTGAGGCAGAGACCGTGTCCGCCATCCATGCTTGGATGATGAGGTAGATGTCATTGAGTCGCCGTGAGTCTGTGTCGTGGTTGCCTGTGATGTGTATGAGAATTTGTGTGTCGTCGGTGTAATTAGTGTAAGAGATGCCCAGATGGTCAAGTTTGTCAAATAAATGCTTTGTGAATATGTTTTAGAGTGGAGGGGAGACACAAGAGCCTTGCGGGACCACACATGTGACAGTCAATGGGGATGCAGAAGCCGTTGGTGCAAACACTAGTGGTTCTGTTGCTCAGAAATGATTGGATCCAGTTAATAGCATGATTGGAAAATTGGGCTGCTGAGGAGAGATGGTTGCAGAGGGTTTTATGGTTGACGCGGTCAAACACAGCTGATAAATCTAGTAAGAAAAGGAGGGTAAGGTTGCCTGAGTCTTAGATATTCTCAATTTGGGTTACTAGATCTAACACAGCTGTTTCGTGCTGTGCCTAGGTCAGAATCCGAATTGGCGTAGCCCTAGCAAGTTATTGCTTTCTAAGTGGTGCTGGATCTGCAGATAGGTTGCTCTATCGATAATCTTCAGAAGGAAAGGTACAGTGGTGATTGGTCTGTAGTAAGAAGGATTATTGGGGTCGAGGGATGGTTTCTTGAGAAGTGGCATAATCCATGCGTCCTCAAGGTTGGCAGGGATTGTGTTGGTCTTGAAGGAGGCGTTGATTAGAGTGGTGATAAACATAGCAATCTCCTTAGCTGTTTCTTTTATGATAGGTTCGGGGCATATGTCGCCCATGCATCTGGAAGCTTTGAGGCTTAGTATTATTTCTTCTACTTCTTTGACCCTAAGTGGGGCGAATTTGAATAAGTCGAGTTGGTCAGGAGGTGGTGTGGGTATTGTAGGTGAGGGGAGGTTGTTTATTAGGTTCGCCTTTTTAGTCTCCATTTTTCTTTGAAGGAGCTAAATTTTGTCTGACAGTGCTTTTTGGATGTTCTGACACCAGGAGGAGTCCTTAGTGGAGGTAGTAGGAGGAGATGTTGGTGATTCTAATTCTCTGAGTATCTTAAACAGTTCCTTGGTATTGGATTTGGCATTATGAATACGGTCGTTTATAGGAGTCCGATTTGGCCAAGAAGATGGCAGATTTGTAAGTAGCAGAAGCTGCTAGGAAGTTTTCCAGCTAATTTCAGCTGCTCTTTTGTTTTTTCGCAGTGTTCTCAGTTTTGGGGTAAACCAAGTATTTAAGTGGGCAAGGGGTTTGGCTTTGCGGAGCTTTTGAGGTGCTATTTTGTCAATGGCATTTAGAAGGGTAGTATTGTAGAGGTTAACCAGATGAGTGGGGTCCTCGTTAGGCTCGAGGGCAGTGTCCACCTGTAGGAGCGGTTGCAGAAGCGGGAGTAGCTTGAGGGCTGTTATGTTCTGTGTATTTCTCGCTAGTCTAGGAGGGGCTAAGGTTTTCTCATGGTTAGGGATGTTTCTGGGGAGGGAGAAGAGCATGGCATGATGGTCAGTCCAGGCGAGAGGATGGTTAGAAGTGATAGTTTTGTTACAATTGCAGATAGCGATCCAATCTAGTTGTCTCCCTTTGGAGTGCGTAAGTTGTGCGAGTTGTTTAGTGAGGCCTAGTTCAGCTATACTATTGCTAATCGACCGTGTGTTCTTATCGTTGGCATCATATAGCCCAAGGTTAAAGTCTCTGAGGAGGAGGATTTGTGAGCTTGTTTTAGCATTGTTGGTCAGCAGTAGTGAGAAGTCTTCTTCAAAGGAAGAGAGTGGGCCAGGGGGTCTGTAAATCAAATGGGATGTGATGGTTTGCGAGTGTGATAAAGGCAATTTGAATGATAGGTGTTCTGCGGATGGGAGTGTTTGGCTGGGAACCTGTCTGAGGCCTAAGGAGAATTTAGCGATAACGGCCACGCCTCCACTTTTGGAAGAAGTTCTGTCTTGTCTGATAATAGTATATTGATCTGGGATAGCTAGTGATAGGAGGGGACCTGAGGCGTGTTGAAGCCACGTCTCCGTGATGGCTAGGAGGTCTAGGTCATTGGATAGTATGAGGTCGTTTATATCAAGCGTGTGGGCTGTTAGTGACCTGGCATTGATGAGGCCTCCTTTCAAGGTGGACTTAATGTTTGTCCGTGATAATTGGTGGCTGATGTTTTTGGCTGGAGTACTAGGGATGGGATGTGGGTTGCTTGAGATGTTAGCCTTATTCTGGTCTGCGTTATGCAGATGCATCAGGGAGAGGTTGGACGTTGACTTGAGATGTCTTTTATTGAATCTGTGTCCTAGTCTTGAGTTTCAGGTTGTAGTGGGACAAGGTATATTAGGTGTAGGTTTCCGGGTGAAGAGATTTATCCATTGTTCTGGTTTGAGGCTTTGGTCTTGGCAAAAGGTACTAGTTGTGGGTTTTATAATGGTTTGTTCAAAGTTTGGTAGGAATTCGGTGGGATTGATGTTGGCTGAGCAAGGCAATGTAGTAGCCATAGACATGGTACGGCTGCTTTCTGTCTCCTTAGACAGGCACGTGTCTTTAGCTTGTTCCATTGGTGGGCTGTTGTAGGCTTGGTAATCCATAGTGTTTGAGGGACTCTTGCATGCGCTTAGGTAAGGTAATAGAAAGCAAGTCATCAGGCAGGGAATATCCTGACTGAGTTGGTAGGCAGTAGGGCCATGGGGGAGGTTGTCAGGGGCGTAGGTGCAGCAGGTAAACGAGAATTCTTGTGCAACCTGAGGTGGTTGTATTGTTGATGCTAGATAGGACGGTGGTGTTATTAAATGAGTTGAGCGAATATCAGGGTTGGCTGCTTTGAGTGTGTGTTTTTGCAGTGAAGACAAGGTTTACATGGGGATGTCGATCTTGAGAAATAAAGTGGGCCAGTGGTCGAATAGGGCAGTTGGCAAGTAACGGTGATTATAGAGCACTTAGTAATGTTTAGGCATTCATATGGAATACATACAAATTGGCAAGCAATTGGCAAGGAACGAGCAAATGCATGAGGCAGTAATGGCATAGGTTATGCAATCATGGCATGACTAGTCGGAAGATACATTTTCGTTAACAGTGGTAGCTATGGAGTGGAAGATAGGCAGGCATAGATTTCAGGGGAGCCGATGAAGTAGACAGCAATATGAAGGTATAGGAGTTTTCAGATAGAGACAGTGCGCGGCTGCTGCGATCAAGTTATACAATATGGCGTTAATAGTTCAAATATCCAGAGGAGAAGGCTATGCAGTAATAAAAGACTTAACTATATTTTTCTTGTGTGCTAAACGGATGGTGACAATAGGGCAGTGAGTCGTGGGGCATGGAGGGGCCAAGGAGCAGTGTCCGGCGCCGTACTGCCGGTGCGGACAGGTGCAGACAGGAGGTGGCCTTGGTCTCGGTGGGCCTTAGGCGAGGTGGGCCGGCTTCCGCCGCCTGCTCACCCTGCAGCCAAGGTGCGTAGCGTGGAAGGTTGCTAGGCAACCACTGTAAACAAAATGCGATTGTGCCGGGCGGCGGCCAACTTAGGATCAGGAATCACAGAGCAACGGCTCCTCGTGGAGGTATCAAGGTAGTAGGCACACCGTACCTTATTATCAAGGCAGAGGGCCTTCTCAGTGTGCCACAGTGGGCTGTGTGGCAGGCCATAGCAGGCTGGATGGGCTGGCTTGATTAGACATAATCATAAGGATATCCTCAAAATCAATAACATAACATAGCAGCAGAGAGAAGACCCCATGGGTACCAGTTCATCATCTTACAGCATACAGGGTGTAAGCAAAAAATAATGGTATACTTCAACCCTCCCACCGACCCCACACCTTCTGAAATTTTTGTGGACACCCCCTAGCATTGTCAACTTATCTCTCAAGGGACATACATCTGTCCACCTCAGCAGTGCAGCGACTGAATCGTGAGCGATACACCGCTCCCCACATTGCTGCAATGATCCTCTTTGTGAACCCTAGTGTTATAGACAGAAATGCCTTCTCAGACAACCATGTTTCCTCCCAGATCCCGAGCAGCGCCAGCTTCGGATCCCAGGGGACTTGAGATCCCAGTAGTGAGGTCAAACTAGAAAATAAATGTTCCACAGAAAACTTTCATTTGTTCACACTCCCATAACATGTGGAAGAAGGTAGCCCCCAATCTCCCGTATCTCAAACATCGCTATCTGCTACACCTCAGTCAGCCAGTGCCATCTGTGAGTAATATACACAATGTAGTATTTTGTATTGAATAAAGCTGAGTCTGGCAGGTATCCCAACCTCCCGTGGGAACATGAGAGCTTCTACCCATTCCTCGGGATCCAGCAGCCCAACATCCTGCTCCCACCTAGCAGTTTCATCTAAGTTAATTAATTTTGAAGTAGTCCTAACTAACTTTCACGAGAAAAGTTAGTATCCATTACAAATATTGCTCCATCTTTATCTGTGGGTTTAAAGGTTATAGTTGAATCATTTGCAAGATTATTAATCATTGAGAGTTGCTGTTTTTTGACATTAGGCTTCCATTTTTTGTTGTTGTAATTATCATGAGTCAGATGATTAAGAATGTTTGACTCAAACATATTGAGTGTAGTGTTGTTAATACATAGATTAAAAGTGTTTTTGTTGACTCTCTAGATAGTCCATAGTGGTTGACTGGTCTGACTCAATAGGGTTCATATCAAAGAACATTTGCAAGCGCATCTTGGGTAATAGTCGGAAAAAATAATCTTTTCAATAAAGCAATTTGTATTGTGTGTTGGTACAAATGATAACCTCTGTTAAGTTACCAATTTGAGTCATGTCCAATGATTTCCTAGAGATTTTGACCACAATGGTATCTGACAACTTTTCGTGTTGGATCTTTTTTTTTTATAAAACATTTTTTATTAGTTTTCTTGACAAACAAAGAAAACCGTAACTATTATTGCTTAACATAATAGCATGGACATATGAACATTGACCAGAAAAAATTCCCTGGGCTTTCCATGGCAGTCCGTCAAATATAACCCTCATGACCCTCTCTGACCCTACCACCCTACCCAATACTCTGTTTAACCATCTCCCCCTCGTACCATTTACCCCATATCTTCCTAAATTTCACAGAATACACCCTGGCATCATATACTCGTCTTTCAAAGGCCATACACATGTCCATCTTGGCCGTCCAGTTGGCCACCCCTGGGCGATCCGGAGAGCTCCAATACGAGGCAATGACACTCTTAACCAGTCCAAAGGCCACTGTCAGAAAAATGTTCTCATATTTTGAGAGTCCTGTTTTCCCCCATGCCGCTAGTAGCACACATTTCCAGTCTGATGCAATTGCCGTTTTCAATACATATCTTTGCCTACATTTCCGCCACAACAATTGGACCATGGGGCACTCCCAAACGATATGGTAAAACGAGCCCCAAGGACTCCTGCATCTTTCGTGTTGGATCTTAACTTTGTTTTTTTCTAATCTGGTTTCTTTTTTTCTCTAAAAAGTCAATGTTGCAAGATTATCTACGGTGATCAATGAAGTGGGTGGTTTTATTTCTTCACTAGTGTGAGTAGTTCATGTTTGTGTGAGACGTTCTGAATCCCTATTTATAGGAATATCATTACTAGTTGTTGCATGTTACTAGAGGGATCACTGCTATCCTGTTTTTTTATCATTAGGTCGATTGGACTTAGGTTTTGTAGTTTGATGATGTTCCTGCAGCATATAAACAATATTGCTTACTGATTTCACCAGCACTCCTGGGTGAGACCCCAAGCCTCATAATTCCAATGGGCATTTTCCCGAATATTACATTTTTTCTACTTTTCAGAAATTGGGAACACCGTCCACCGGTGCCCTAGCCTGTCCCCAGAGCATGTTGGCCGCGACCGGCTTGGTGTCTGTCGTGCAATCTCCACGTCAGATCCGCATGCGCTATGCCTCGGCGACGACCACGGATGGGAAAGATGCTCTGCGTGCAACGCTCTCACACCCCGCGTTGGAGAGGGTTGTCATCCAGGAATCCGCCAGAGAGTATCAAGGAATACGTGAGGCGAAAGAACAAGAAGGAAAGCATACTCTTCTCTATAACCCCTCGCAGATGCAACTTCTTCCCTGGGAAGCCTAGGACCGGGAGGGGTCAGTCGGACCTACGCACTGGTGTAAGGGGCACCAAGGCTCTTGCAGCTACCAGCCTAAGGGCCGAGGGGTCTACAGGTTCTGGTACCGGGTTTCACCCTGAGGGGCTTAGCTCTAGTACTGGACACTCATCCAAGGGGGCGCCTTCACGCAGCAACAGCCTACGAGGCATGCGCCTGAGGTGCAAGGTGGGGCAGAGCCAATGCGACAAGGCATGCCGTCCGAGCCCAGGCTGGCATCGAACACAGTCCCATGTGTGGAAAGCACGGACAAGATGGTGGCACGTGCAGACAAAATGGCAAGACCCTCAAAGGCAGGAAAGCACTCAAGCCAGGACAGAGGCCTGCCAATTGGGTGAACTGCAGAGCTGCGAAACCTCTGCCAGGGCGGACTGGGTACCAATGACTCCGATCACCTGGACCACGTCGTACCCCACCTTCACTGGAGCCCGGTACAATGAGGGCATGTACTCTCAGGGGGGCCAGACAACTAGCATATTCCTCCGGCAGCCGTGCAGAAACGCTCCCAGCCTGCCTGCGAGGACCATTTATTTGACAGGTTTTGTCACTCATGAGGTCCACACAGATGGGAAACATCCTGAAGGGCATGATACATGACATGCTGCCTCTCACACCACCCCTTCTGCCAGTGCCTGCGCAGCCTACCCAGCCACCACCACCGCCGCCTCTACCTGTTCCTGTGGTAACAACGCTTCAACACTGCTGCCAACGATCGCAACGCCGATAGAGACTCCCAGCCAACAGAGGGGATTAGCAGGACACGGATGAAGAGGAGCAAGACACGCCTTCCTCAGTGAGGCCTTTCCATGATAGGATAGCAGGCTAACCCTCACCCCAAAAGGAGCAGCAGGAATCGGGAGCATTGGTATGGGTGCTCAACATAGAGCAGAGGCCAGATTCGGCATCCCGCTGTAGAAAAATGTCTAAGCACTGGCGAAAAAGGGTTCGCTCAAGCCACACTCTACACAGCCAGTCAACAAGAGGCTTGATGCAAAGTTCAGGCAGGTGGAAGGCGACACTATACTCTTGCCGGTACACCCGGAGCCATTATCCTCAATTATAGCAGTGGCATCTATGAATGCCGAGCCCCATGCTTCCTCTTCGAGCACTTCCTCTTCAGCGTGCACGGTTTTTGGACTCATGGGGGATCTCGGTTGTCTCCACGGGCTTCCGACTTCCCCCTCCATCCCCTCCTCCTTGTTGCTCTCCCCCATCGCACAGATTCGAACACCCTCACTGTTGGCGAAGATCTGTTCCCTCGTGAAGAGCGAGGCAGTAGAGGAGGTCCCCCCCTTCAGCAGGGCCAGGGTTTTTACTTCACCATTCAAAAGAAGAACCAGGCGTCCCTGCAAGTGGTGCTAGATCTTTCGTTCCTCAATCTGTACCTTTCTTTGCAGAAGTTCAAAATGGTGACTCCAGCTATTATAGACGTGACGCTGTGTCAGGGGAACTGGAGTGCTCCCTGGATCTGAAAGACGCATATCTACATGTCCCCATAGTGCAACCTCACCGGTCCTTCCTCAGGTTTTGGGTTATGGGCTTGCATTTTCAATACAAGGTACTACCCTTTGGTCTGAATTCAGCTCAGAGGGAGTTCATAAGACTCATGAACACCGTGGCGGCTCTCCTCGGGATGGATGGTCTGCATGTATATCCCTACCTCTATGACTGGTTAGTCAGAGGCATGTCTCCGGAGCAGGCCAAGGCCTCAGTGGACAGGCTGATGGCTACACTCTTCGAGCTGTTTTTTTTCCGATCATCTACCAGACGTCGCAGCTCTGCCGCACGCAAACTCGGGTGTTCTTGGGGCTGCTATGGGATACACAAAAGCATAAAGTATTCCCTACAGAGGAAAAGGTGGCGGCTATCAGGTACTCTTTATCAGCAGAACAGTAACGACAGCGTGGTGGTACCAACACCTGCTGGGAGTGCTAGCGGCATGCCTCCTTGCCATCTCCTACACCAGGCGCAGAATGCATTTTGCGAGTTCCTGGGATCAGGAAACAGATAATCATGGGGCACTTGTCACCATTCCCTCCAACTTGCAGTGGTCCCTCAGATGGTGGAGCCAGGAGGTAAACCTCATGCAAGGCAGGCCGTTTCGACTGCCTCCAATACAGCATAATATCACTACAGATTCCTCTCTCAGGGATGGGGTGTAACCCTGGGGGCTCAGGCAGTTTATGGGCTGTGGTCTCTGACCGAACATCAGAATCACATCAACTGGCTGGAATTGATGGCCATCTGGCTCACACTCAAGTCTTTCCTTCCAGTTATCAAGGGCAGGGTGGTGTGTATCCAAACAGCCAACTCCACCTGCATGTATTACCTGAACGAGCAGGGGGGCACCAGATCCCCTCTGCTGAGTCGTTGATCCTGGACATCTGGGAGTGGGCAATTGCTCAAGCGGTATGGCTCTCAGTAATCCATCTGCCGGGAGTGTCTAGTCTGGAGGCGGACAGGCTGTCGGTTGGGCTCCAACAATTATGAGTGACAGGTGAATGGGAGAGTCCTCCAGGAAGTTTTCAACAAATGGGGTCACCCTGACATAGTTCTGTTTGCAACTGAGCGTAACCAGACTTTTCAACAGTATGCATCCTGGGGCGGGAGGGGGCATGCATCCCTCGGTGATGCGCTTCAGATACCCTGGGACAGGATGTGGGCGTATTCATTGCCCCCCACACCGCTCATGCACAAGGTAGTGAGCAAGATCAGGCAATCCCAGCTGTTGTGCCTCATCCTCATAGCACCTTGGTTGCCTGCAAGGCCGTGGTTCTCCGACCTTTGTCAGATGTCAGCACTGTCAGAAATGCCCCTCTCGCTCAGGAAGGACCCTCTTCTGGCGCAGCAAGGGTGGACAGTCCTGCATCCCTATCCGGAGAGGCTAACCCTAGCATCCTAGTACCTGAGCAGGTAACTCTTCAACATCTACAGTTATCTCGAGACAACCTGTAAATCATACAGGGAGCAAGAAGTATATCTACACGAAAGCAGTACAAAAGCAAATGGACTAGGTTCTGCCTATGGTCCAAGGAAAATGACGTGGATCCACTAGCTTGCACACTGGACCAGGTCTTATCCTTTTCAGGCCACTTGGCTAGATCAGGGGTCCAGGTGGACCCCTGCCGGACTTACCTTGTGGGTATTGGTGTATACAGGAATTCAGACAAATGTACAAACACCCTCGAATTCTGCTTTAAACTTCTCATGGTTTGTTTGGCTCTTCTTTTTTGCTCATTGAGTGTTTTTTTTCTTTTTCATTTTCTCACGCCTCACAAATCCTTCCCCATGCCCCGTCCCTCATCTCTCTGTCTTTAATAACTATGCATTGGACATATATGTTGACTAATATGTGTTTTGATCCATGAAACATTGATCAGGATGTGTGTGAACAGCCCTGATTTGAAAAAGGCAAGGAGTTTTTGCTGAAACACGTGTCTTCAGTAGAGGGCAATCGGTGTTTGCTGAACTGTTTTGTGTTAATAAACAACAGTTTTCAGCATTTCCAAACTTTGAGTGTGGCACATTAATCATCAGGAGGGTGCAATTGTTTGTTCAGTTTTGTTCAGAGGTGGGGTGTTTACCTCTGACCCTCCTACAAATGCGACTACCACTCCGAAAGGAAATTTAAATACTTGGTCGCAGAGTACTCAGACGTTGGTGCGAGACAAAGAACCCTGATCCCTCTCAGACAAATGTACTTTGTCTTCTGCCAATTTGGTCATAAAAAGGCATTTGGCAGGTCTGACCAGACTGTAACCTTCAGTCAAGCGCCTGCACCCCATCTGGGATCTTAACGGGGTGTGCTCAGTGCCCTGGCGCATAAACCTTCCGAGCCCATGGCCACTGTGGTTACTCTAAGGACAGCGTTCCAAGTCGAAATCACTTCAGCACGCAGGGTCAGCGAGATACAGGCCCTAGTGGCCTCGGAGCCCTATACCAGGTTTCATTGGGCCAAAGTTGTGGTCCGTACACACCCCAAGTTCCTTCCGAAGGAGGTTTCCTCTTTTCATGTTAATGAGGAGATCGTGCTCCCCACTTTCTTCCCAGAACCCAAGGAAGAGGCAGAAAAGACTCTTCACTGCCTAGATGTCTAAAGAGCACTAACATTCTATCTGGACAGAACTAAGGGATTCTGCAAGACGGACGCCTTGTTTGTCACATTTGTCAGCTCAAAGCTGGGTCAACAAGCATCCAAAGCTTCCATAGCTAGATGGATCACAGCAGCGATTCAGGAAGCATACAAGGTGCAGCACAAGGATCTGCTAAGGGCGGCAACATGGGCCACCCCATCGGCTCTTTGCAAACATTGCTGCCTGGATATCAGTGCCAGGTGTAAAAAACCTGCAGGTGTCTCACTTGCTAGTCCTCGGAGATCTGTCATCCAGGTGGCCAGGATATGGCCATCGCTATTGGATCCAGTTCCTGGGGGTGCAGCAGTGCAGGAGGATCCCCTGGAAGGGGGTCCTCGGTGAGTGGAAGAGGAGCGACGACAGGTGAGACGCTGTATCCCCCTTCTTATAACACCTTTTCCCCATCCAAACATGTATGATACTCAAACTCTCTACCCTCCGCACCCCCTTTTCCTACACAAACACTTTCTCACACAACGAAAGACGATGGACAAACACCAAAGCCGTTTACCTGACATTTCCCACCACAAGAGTCAGGCAATTGACTAGAATTACACACACCTGACAGCCCTTTCCTTTCCCCACAGGGATAAAAGGTGGAGCATGAGAGCACAATATGAGCAAGGCAGACCGCACAAGGGGAGAGCTAAGTCAGCAGGGCAGTTCAAGAGGAGGAGAAAGACGGTGCAAACCGAGAGGGTGACAAAGAGAGAAACGACCTTGCCCTTTCCGAGCCAGGCCTGTGAAACCTCGGTGGAAGGAGTCGTAAAACCGCAGACAATAACCAACGTGTGTTTCAGCAGATGTCAAATGTACATGGGGCCCTCGTCCACTGATAACCAAGCTGGGGAGAGATGCCTGCCACCATGGTACCGAACTTGACGCCAGAGATGAGCTAAGCCATGCAGGTCATCGCAGCGGGTGAGTCGAGGGGAGAGCCAATAAGAAACCGAACTGTGTTGAACAAAAGTAGCAAACCGCTAATTGAAGAAAGTACAAAGACTGTTAATACAAGAGGGGAAAACCAGCTACAGTAGAGTCAGGCACCACATGGGTGTTCACTCAGGAACCTCTGGGCGATTACCCTATTGTTGAAACTACCGTTACCAGAAGGCCTTGGGAGAGGCGCGAGAAATGGGTCAACGTGGTCATAAATGGGTCTAGTAAAATCCTCTGTACAGTCAAAAGTCTTTGCCCGGCAGATGACTGTAAAGCTAAGGGAATGGAATCCTGCATCATAAGAACTGTTCAAGGAATTGTATGATTGGCAAGGTTGGCAAGAGCGAACCCGACAGAGGGATTTCCACAGTGAACTGTCTAAAAAGACATTAAGATTGGTGCCAAGAAGTTGAGTTGACAAAAACTGTAGTAAATCCGACGGAGGGAGGCTAACATGCGAAGAAGTGTCTGAGCCCGGAAGAGGGGGATCCAGGGGTGAGAAGCCATCACCTCACCGACACGTGAACAGAGAAATCTTTTTGAATACAAGCCAGGGTGAACCCTACAGAGGGAGGCTGATGTTCGACTGGGGTCTGAGCCCGGAAGAGGGGGACACAGGGGTGAAGAATTAGCACCCCAAGTATAAGCAAGAAGGAATTTCTGTTTATTATTTTGAGCCCATTAGACCCTCGGAAGCAAGAAGCTTATATACCGAAGGTCCTGATATTGCTAAGAACTTTTTGTGGTTAGAGCCCCGAAGAGGGGGATCCAGGCGTGAAAAGGCATCAAACAACGTGCAAGGAGAGAGGAACTTTTGTTTAGTATTTTTGGAACACATCAGGTCATCAGAGGCAAGAGACTTTTTGTAGCAAAGAGTCTTAACCACTGAAGGTCCTGAGAGCGAAACTGTAGTCTTGTGCTGCGAAAGCTCGAGCGTGTGCTGTCCCGTGCTCAAAACGTGGGGAATTGGAGACCCCCCGACTACTGCATCCTGACTAATTCTTTCTTTCCTGTGAATCCTATCCCACACTCTTTGTTTGTATTTACCGTAAGGATTGGCAATAGGTTTTTCTTAGCATAGGCCCTTTTATTTGACAATACGCCACTAGGACTGCCTTATTTTTATTTGATGGTCGTAGCTTGCTCCCATCTTAGATTTAGGTTCAGATTAGGCGTTTTTCTAACCCGCATATACAGTTTAATAAACACCCTTGAACTGTGATCACTTGTGTCGGTCTTTACTGTTGCCACCATCCGTTCCATACACAGGGCTGACGCAGCATTCGGCCAAGCAGTCCTGCGTAATCTTTTCCCTTAGAGGGGCAGCTCTCCTCCCTAGGGCGGTTGTGTCAGCAGCAATTGCCCATACAGAATGGAGGAAAGGGGACGAGACGTAAGAGTAATTAAGTGTTACTCACCGGAGTGACTAACGTACTCGTAGTCCATAGTCCCCTTTCCTCCATAAATCCCACCAGCCTTCCCCCTAAAATAAGAGTAGAAAGGTTGTTCGACATAATACAGCCGACGCGTCAAATGGGACTGAGATGTGGCGATGGTGGGCATGGTCAAGGCAGCCCGTGTTCCCGGGGCTACACTCTCGCACGCATACAAATTTAAAGTGAAAGTGATTTTTCTGGTGAAAAAGGGCTCTGTTCCCATCCAGGATGGAGGAAAGGGCACTATGAACTAGGAGTATGTTAGTCACTACAGTGAGTAACACTTAATTTTTCCATTGACAACACACCCCACAAACCCACATAAGGTCACTCCTGGTCCCTCCGGGCTCTTCCATTGGTGAGCCAGGATCATTCTGGATGCAGTTAGCATATATGTGAGCAGGCTTGCCCGAGGCCCACTAGCTGATTAGACCCCCTCCTCCACTGCTCCGAAAAGGACAACTGATGGGGCGTGAGGTCATTGAACTCCTGTAATGTCCTTGATATTCCCTTAGGATCTCATTACAATACGCTTGGGCTTTCAGACAGGCCCACTGCATGTGTATCAGGTCCCCGATTTTCCCCCAATTCCTCCAACACAAATGCAAGTCTTTGTAGCCTCTGCGGGGTAATGTACCATCTAAAGCAGAGTTCATATGCTGCTTCCTTTATTCTAGCAGCTCTAGATGCCTTGTGTGCCCTGCACCATATCTTCTCCTATACCTCGGCCGGTATAGCAACCCCCACATCGCAGTCCCATTGTTCCATGTAAGGGAGCCTGTCCTCTGGGGCCGACCCCTCCAACCCTTTTCCTAGCCACGCCTTCCTTCATCGTTGTCTCTAGCCCAATTGGAGACCTACCCGTCTAACTCTCTTCGGCATGATCCAATGCCTGACCTGTATATAGCCGTAACGTTTCCTTCATTGCCACCTATTGCTTCCTGCACTCATAACTGACCAACATACAATATAGACACGAGTTGGCTATTAAGTTAACCACAGAAGGCAAAGGAACATATCCTGCGCATGCGCGAATGTATAGTGTGCCAACTAAGAATAATCCACGTATTTACTATGGGTCAGGGTGATTATGATTGTTTTTGTTTCCACTTGTATGGACATCAGTAAGTAGAGATGACTCTAAGGATAACGATGGATCGCCGTAATGACATTTTCTCCAGCATTGGATCTTTCATGGATTCACATGCTTAGAATATTCCCCGTCGTCAGGCTGGGAATCCTCGGTAAGTTATATAGACCTTTTCCATAGGAAAACTTCCGACACTTTTGTTTCCTATCTACGTCGTTTTGGGCCGCGTACGGCAGCGCCACTAGGACGTAGAGGTATAAATAGCCCGCCCCCGCGGCTACCTCAGATTTCAACCGTCTTCCAAAGTAGTGGGATTACCTCGAGTATCTACTATTTTATTAGGTTGTGCGTTCTTCTTCGACTGTTTCTTTCGAAGAATGTCTGGAAAGGTGTTATTTTGTCCATGTGCTACATGCGGTCTTAAAGTGTATGAGGGAGACGGGCATATGGACTGTATTTACTGTCTTCGCCCTCATCATACGGCGGACACGTGTGAGATCTGTCAGGGCTTCTCACAAAAGACCCTAAAAGACTGCAACAGACGCCTGGTTACTTGGCTCAATGACGGAGCGGGTGCGTACCCGGCATCGCAGGTAGGCTCTACAGCCTCGAGATCGAAGTCTCTTGTGCCCCCTCGTCGCTCAGTGTCGGCGGAGCCTCTGGCGAAGAAATCGCGCTCATGTGAAAAACGCCCCTCGGAGAAACATCCTGCGAGGTCCTCTTGTTCGCATAAGGCTTCGTCTTCCTCCTCATCTAAAAAGGAGAGAAAAGACTCATCGAAATCCTCCTCAGGAGACCGTCATAAGTCTACCTCGAGTCGAGAGTCCTCGTCCCACAAGTCGAGTTCAAAAACGGCGGGAACGCCTCAAGGTCCTGCGCCACAGACTTCATTGACGACGATCCGGTCGTCAAAGCCTGCTTTGTCTTCGGCGACGGCTGTTCTTACGGCTCTTTCGTCAGGTCAAACAGCGCCTATGGAAAAGATGTCATCGTCGACGGTGGCCCTGTCGGTGGGATGGCAACCGGAGGTTTTTGATCCGATCCCGCCTGAGGCCTTGCTGCAACCAGAAGCGGCTTTCTCCATCTCGTCGGCGGAGGATGACCGTGATCCGGTCGCACATCCAACCGATCTGGGTTTACAACCAACTAGTTCGGGGTCGCTTTTGAGTGGAAGTGCCATTCCAGTTACCTCTTCCTTACTGAATCCCCAGGCTGTTCTGTCCCTGGAGGCGATGAACACATTACAGAAGCTGTTGGAGCGGTTGGACACTCGGTTACCTCAGCTTGTCCCGACAGTGTTACAGGCTTCGCCAGTTGTCGACGAGCCAGGCCCGGCTCCTCGCCCTCCATCCAGAATTTCTACCGCTTACCCGGTTGAGGAAGATCGTTCCCGTCCACAGGAAGAAGGAGAACTGTCAGAGTCAGAACGTGAAGGGTCGGGTTCAGACATCTCATTATCCCCCTCAAGGAACCCTACATGGGACTCTGAAGCGGAGATGGAAACTCCAAAGAGTCCGGCGCAGCCATCACCACCTGATGACCTGGGTGCTTTCCATGCCATGATGGGTAAGGCATGTGCAGAGTTTGGCCTATTCCCAGAAGAAGAGAAAAAAGATTGTTTTCTGTTCGATCATATGGTCAAGAGAAGAAAGGCGATGTTTGCTATCCCCATTTTAGACCATGTCTGGCAGGAGGGACTAAAAACCATGCGTCACCCTTTTTCAGAACCTGTAATAAAAGGTTGATTGGAAAAGAAATTCAAGGCTCCGGAATCAACTCCCAAGTGCTTCACGTCTCAACCTTCGCCGGAATCGGTGGTACCCGCCGCGGCGGCCAGAAAGGCAAGGTCACAACACAAATGCACGACCCCGCCAGACAACGAAGCCAGGAGACAAGATGCTTTTGGGAAGAAAGTGCTATCGGTTGGAGCGACTACAGTTAAAGCAGCCAACTCCCTGGCTACTATGGCCAGGTATGATAGGGAGATGTGGCATCGGCTGGCTCCTATCTTGGACCATCTGCCGGAAGAACACAGGAAATCTGCCATGCTGCTGGTACGTGAGGGAGAAGAAGCTTCCAATCATTCCATTAACATTGCTGTCGACCTGGAGGAATCAGGCTTTAAGCAAATCAACAATAGCGTAGTGTTACGAAGGCAAGCCTGGCTTAAGTGCACGACGTTCAGAGCAGAGGTACAATATAAGGTAATGGATATGCCGTGCGAAGGAGAACACCTGTTTGGGGAGAAAGTGGATGAGACCTTGAAGGGCATGAAAGAAGATTCTGACACGGCTCGTTCCCTTGGAGCCCTCCAGAGTGGTAGGAATTTTCGATCCTTTCGTCCCTTCAGAGGAGCATCGGGTAACTCCCGGTATGGATCATCTAGAGACCGAGGTTTCAGCAGACCCTCCTACTCTTCCCAAGGCTACAGACGTGCAGCCCAAGCTACTCGTAAAGGCAGAGATTACCAAACCTCCAGACAACGAGGCACCTACTCCTCGTCGACGAAGGATAAACAGGCCAAAAGCCAGCAATGACAACTTACAGAACGTCCTGGGGGGCAGAGTGTTTCGTCACGTCGACGAGTGGGCACGCATAACAACAGACCAATGGGTTTTGGACACGATACATCTGGGCCATTCTCTACAGTTCAAGGGCAAGCCACCACGCATTCCACCGGTGTTCTCGACGGAGCCTCACCTTCAAATACTAATGCAAGAGGTGGCGCTTATGCTGCAGAAAGGGGCTATAGAACTGGTCCCGGTGGCAGAAAGAGGACAGGGAGTGTACTCCCGGTACTTTGTCATCAAGAAACCCAATGGAAAATGGCGTCCCATTCTAGATGTACGAGCTCTCAACAAACTGCTCAAGAATCTAAAATTCAAGATGCTTACACTCCAAGAAGTGATCCGTTCGATACAACCGGGAGATTATTTGTCGTCGCTAGACCTTCAGGACGCATACTTCCATATCCCGATGCGTCAACGACACAAAAGATTTCTACGGTTCGTCGTCGGACGAACCCACTATCAGTTCAAGGTCCTCCCGTTCGGACTGAAATCGTCTCCCAGGACATTCACGAAATGTCTGGCTCCAGTAGCAGCCTGGTTAAGGAAAGAAGGTCATCATGTGTACCCTTATCTGGACGATTGGCTAGTGAGGGGATTGTCTCCGGAAAGGGCACAGGAAAGTCTGAATGCCACCATGTGCCTCCTACAACGTTTGGGCTTCGCAATAAACTTCGAAAAGTCCTCCTTATCGCCATCAAGGACCTTGGTCTTTCTGGGGCGGAGTTCCAGACGCAGACAGGACTGGTAAAGCCATCGGTCGAAAGGGTTCTGAAACTGCAGCAAAAAGCATCGAATTAGAAAGTCGACACCAGAGTGTCAGTGCGAAGGTACAAGTCCCTACTGGGGACCATGTCGTCCTGCATACCCTTAATCAACAATTGTCGTCTCTTCATGACACCGATTCAGGAATTCTTGGCGGATCGATGGGCACAGAGTCAAGGGCGTTGGTCGGACAAATTGACCATCAACAGCAAACTCGTGCAGGCGCTTCAATGGTGGAGTTTTTCCATAAATCTGACAAAGGGAATGCCCTTGCTGGAACCGGTGTTCCAGATGACAGTGGTGACAGATGCTTCTCTAACTGGATGGGCAGCTCATCTAGATTCCCTACAGGTTCAGGGTCGTTGGTCATCGGAGGAGTCCGACCTTCATATCAATGTGCTGGAATTAAGGGCGGTGCGTTGGGCCCTGAAATCCTTACTCCACGGATAAAGGGATCAAATGTACAGATTATGACAGACAACACAACAACAATGTTTTATCTAAGGAAACAGGGAGGAACTCGCTCCAGAACTCTGTTGACCGAAGCCCAGGAGATCTGGCATTGGGCCCTTCAGCAGAAGATATATCTATTGGCGTTCCACTTGCCAGGAGTCAAAACGTGCAAGCAGACTCTCTCAGCAGGGAGATGAATCGACTACACGAATGGGAACTGAATGACCAACAATTACACCGTGTCTTCGAGAAATGGGGTCGTCCGGCCCTCGATCTCTTTGCGACGAGAGACAACAAGAAATGCCCACAATACGCAAGCAGGTGGCCACAGCAAGGCTCACTAGGGGAAGCGTTCTCTTTCCCGTGGACGGACAAGTTTCTGTATGCCTTCCACCCGTTTCCACTCATACGTCAGACGCTGCAATGGATCCACAGATATCCATGTCGGGTGATCCTGGTGGCCCCGTACTGGGCCAGACAAGTGTGGTTCTCTGATCTACTCCATCTTTCAGCGGCAGAACCAATGAGGTTCCAGAAAGTCCCGAACCTTCTGTCTCAGGAGAGAGGGGTTGTTTGGCATCACGACCCCGACAGCCTCAGTCTGACAGCCTGGCTCCTGATTTCTCCGAGTTTGGTACGTTAGAGATTCCAGCGGACTGTCACATTTTGCAAGCGGCGAGGGCGCCATCCACGAACGCTTCATATTCATACAAATGGAAGAGATTCTGCATATGGTGCGCAGGTCAACCAGGTTTGGTCCCGCTTAATATCACACCGGAACAGCTTCTACCATACTTACTACTCCTAGCTCAAAAAGGCTTGTCTGTTTCATCCATAAAAGTGCATCTGGCTGCCATTTCGAGATTTACTCGGAAGAGACTTTCAACTGCGTTATTTAGTGACTGGCTGATTAAACATTTCCTTAAAGGATTGTTCCGAACCTTTCCTCCCACGAAAAAGTTTCCTCCAATCCAGAGTCTTAACCTGGTTCTGGCAGCGCTGATGAAGGCCCCTTTTGAGCCGATGTCATTGTTAGGCTGAATTTCCTAACCTAGTGAGTCCCCCAGCAGCTTTGCTGGATTTTTGGGGTTTATTTTTTTCTCCTGCCAAGAGTGAGACTCTTTTACCCTCACTCTTGGACATGATTTGAGTGCGTTTCTTTGAATCTAGATGTGTTTAATGGGCTATGGGGTCTTTTACTCCGTAGGGCTTCATGTGTTTTTGTGATGTGTGTTACACAGCACCCTCAGTGCAGTGACACAGGGGTGTCATAGTGACCCCCCAGTATAGACTCCATACCCTGGGACTGACTGCATGTAAAGTCACCATTGACTTTACTAGTCTTAAATTCTGAACAGAACCAGTACAAACCATCATATTGTGGACGTACTGGCTGGGGCAATTCGATTGCCCCAGGGTCTGTTAGTCGAGGGGGCACGTTTCCGTCCCCCCCTGATCGAGTTTTGGCTGGTGGCAGTGGATACTACTTTTTATATTCAACCACGAATATTGTCCTATGGGATTTCCCATTGTTTTAGGCTACTATCTTTATTTAATTATTTACGGTAGCCTCGAACATACCGCCGGTTTATTTAATTAATATTAATTCTCCGGTTGGTATTTTTTGCCAAAACTTGATTCTAAAATGGCGTTTGTGTTCTCTTCTGTGACTCCAACCCAAGTCGAGCCCTTTGTTCCACTTTTTGGCGGGCTTCTCCACAGAAGCCCTCCAAAGTGGTGCCACTCTGTCTGGGGTACTTAGGAGGGGTGGAGGGGAATTTAGGCACCCTGGACTGAGTTGCCTAGGCAACTCAAGTCGCACTCCATCCTGATTGGCCCAAGTGGTGAGCCGGCCGGCTCACCACTTAGCATGTTTGAGTGAAAGCTAGGCTGAGTGAATGGGGGTTTTCTGCATAAAAGCAGGGCTTTGGGGACTGGAACTTCAGAAGTCGCCACAGGACCTAAGAATCCGACGAGGGAGAAGCTGAGCCGACCTGCCACGACACCACCACCAGTGGAGCCCTACTGGACCGTCTCACCACTTTTTCCCAACGACAGAGGAGATCTCCCGCCGGAGAGTCTTCTTCCTTTGACTGGTGGGGATAACCAGTTTCACTGTCTTTTCGCCTTCCCGACGTACCTCGTGGCCACCTTGCCTGTGCCAAGCACCCCGGCAACCGGGATACCACGTTTTACCACGACCGCGAAACAAAGGTACCACCTTTAACCGGAAAACTCCACGGCTGGTTTCTTCCCTGGTAGTGCAACGACCTTCATCTTTCCTCCAGGTCGAGATCTTCTCTTCCCCTGGACGACGACGCAACTTGCACCCACTACCAGGAACAACTGCCACCGCTGGAGGATCCTTCCCACTTAAGGTACCGTGTCCCGCCTGGCTTCCCTTGCTACCGACTGTACGGGGTAGATTTAGCCCCCGGCTTTCGAACCTGGGTTAGCCTGGGACACCCTGGCTAAACTTTCCTAAGCCTCTCTAAAACTCTTTTGAACCCTCTGCAAGACTTTCTAAGCCTAGAGTAACTGTGTGATCTTGGGCGCATTTGTGCTCTGCTCTCTCTAAGAGTGGGCCAGCCGTTGGACTTTGGCTCACCAGTGACTTTTGCTCTTCTGCCTTGCTAACAGTGTTCCTGAATCTTAGAGTGGTGTACCTTTCCATAGTCTGTCTTTTTCCCTCCCTTTCTCACAAACTTATTGGAGTGCCATCTAGTTAAGCACTCACCTCTGTATTAAAATAAGTGGTGTTTTACAGTGACTGATCTGATAAGGAAAAGGGTGTATATATTATAGTAGTAACTGTGTTTAGAATATTTTACAATAAGAGTGCTGGAGTGTTTCAGTGTGTTTTTAAATAAATAATTATATACTTTGATACCAAAGCTCTGGTCAGTGTTTGCTTGTATTGTTGTATCCGAGTGCCTATTGTGTATACTTTGCATACTGCCTAACTCTTCTTGAGGGAAGTCTGACTGCTCAGCCACAGCTACCAGGTAAATCTGGGTGGTACAGACTGCTACCAAGTGGGTTTACTGCCAAGACCTGTAGTCTTAAATCTTTTGCAGTGTTCCCTAAGGGAGCTGCACAGGTTTCTGCCTAACAGTCATCATCATCATTGAAATTTTTGTCGTGGAAATTGGCCTTTCTGGTGGCTATTACTTCGGCTCGACGACTGTCAGAAATACAAGCTTTAGTGATCGATCCACCGTACTTGAGGTTTTTCAATAATAAAGTCGTGTTGGCTACTAATCCTCATTTCATTCCTAAAGCGCCTAACATGTTCCATAAGCACTCTTCTATAGTGCTGCCGACGTTTTTTCCAACACCTTCATCGGTTGCGGAGAAGACTCTCCATACATTGGACGTGAAAAGAGCTTTAAAATTCTACCTCCATCGCACTCAAAGCTTCAGAGACACGAGACAACTATTTGTGGCTTATGGCCCTTCGGCTAAAGGTAAACCGATCTCCAAAACAAGGACTAGCCCGATGGGTGTCATCTGCTATTTCCTTTTGTCGCTCAAAAGCCGGAAAACCGCTGGAGAAGTGTCCAAGGGCCCATTTGACGAGATCCACTTCTTCGTCGAAGGGATTGTGGTCCGGAATTCCGCCGGGAGATATCTGTCAGGCGGCTTCCTGGTCGGTACCACACACGTTTACCCGGCATTATTGCCTCGAACAGCAACATGCTGAGGATACACAGATGGGTCGTGCAGTCCTACGGCACCTGTTTCAATAAGGTAAGCCCCAATTAAGGGGTCACATCCTTCGGCTAATGTACTTTTAAGTGTGGTGTTTTCACTGTTAACATACTATAATGTGATGTTTTGCCATGATAAATATGCATTATGGTTATTGTGATATTGGTTTGCAACCACACCTCCAATGTTGGGGGATACTGCTATACAATCTATTCTAAGCATGTGAATCCATGAAAGATCCAATGCTGGAGAAGGGAATAGTTTCTTACCTGTAACTCCATTTCTCCAGCATTGGTATCTTTCATGGATTCACATGCGCCCGCCAGCCTCCCCTACGCTTGCAAACCAGAGATCCACCCATACTACTTTGGGGGTCGAAATCTGAGGGAGCCGCGGGGGCGGGGCTATTTATACCTCTACGCCCTAGTGCGCTGCCGTACGCGGCCCAAAACGACGTAGATAGGACACAAAAGTGTCTGAAGTTTTCCTATGGAAAAGGTCTATATAACTTACTGAGGATTCCCAGCCTGACGATGGGGAATATTCTAAGCATGTGAATCCATGAAAGATACCAATGCTGGAGAAATGGAGTTACAGGTAAGAAACTATTCCCTTCTTGTACTTTGGGTATATGGTCGCAAACGCGCATGCGTTCGTTGTCAAGACACCAGAGTTAAACATTACATTAGTGACAGGGAAACTGTACGACTGTTCTTCGTAACGACATGCGGATGCGTTTTGAATAACATAAGTTAGGTAAGTACAATTTTGCTATCACAAGGGCAGATGCGAGTGCTTAATGACAAGGATATACTGTGAATGTAAAACAAAATAGTGACATAAGGTATCACGCTTTTTGTGTTTTCATAGAGCGTGTTTCCTTAAACATACAAGCACCACAAACCTCACAGGTAGGCGCCATTTCAGTTACTCACAGAGATGCCCATAGGCCGTAATATGTGTAATACATGCCATATCCTGGTCTACTTAGGTGCATACCGCGCTCAAAGTGAAATATTGCAGTCATGAAAATTTGACAACTGATTCAGGTACTTTCTTTTTACATTAACCCTCAGAATGGCTAGGTAAGGTAACACTGGCTAATCATATGCTCATTTTTGCTTTATTTTGTTTTGATTTATGTTTTGACCTTCACTACAGCTACACATACGGTATGTGCTATACTATTACTTGAATCTGTCTGGTTATGTTATATAAATTGCGAACGATGATTGACTACGTAATGAATAACCAATTGTTTGCTTTACATGTGTTATCATGTGACTGATTATGTGAACTGTGAATCAGTGCCCTAATGCCCTGACGATGGACTATGTCCGAAATGCATCGGCAGCTATAATTTTTTGGCGCTGAACAGTCAGGCACACTTTATGCCTCAATGATTAAAATGTAAAAATATGGAAGTGGATTAACCACGATACAGACTGGACTGAATTTTATTAATGGGTTTACTAATACTTAATTTTTCGACTCAAGGTTGTGAGTAACTCCTGAAGGAGGACAGGGAGTGAGCACACCTACGATCAGATTGGGGTCTGATTCTTCTCTTTTTCATAAACCTTCTTCATCTTGCCGCTCTCAACTCTCGCTCTGCTGTCAAATACTCCTCTGACATCTGCCACCTTCTTGAAGAACTGGCTCTTGATGTCCTCGGGCTTACAGAGACATGATTCATGGCCAGCTCTGTCACAAGCTTTGACACTCTCCTCCCTGATGGTTACAAGATCCTCTCTGCACCCACTTCCACCCGGCCCGGAGGGGGTGTAGCTCCGATCTTTCCTGAGTGGATTCCTGCCACTATAATTCCCACTCAGATGAACTCTTCTTTAGAATGCCTTGTCTACAGACTCTCTCTCTCCTAGCCACTCTCCTGTTGATACTCTCTACTGCCTCCCTGGTCAAATCACCTCTTTTCTCTCCGTGTGGGCTGATCTCTCCTTCTCCCTCCTTGCCTCAACCACTCAACAACTCCTCCTTAGTGACCTCAACATCCGCCTCGATTCTCCCTGTTTCTCATCTGTGCTGTTTCGCAACCGCTGCAATTCCCTCTCCCTGTCTATCCTCCCCTCTGGCTCAACTCACTCTGCAGGACACACACTTGATGTCTTGATCTCTTCTGGCCTCCCCCCTCTCTATCCCACGGACCACTCCTCTCTCCTGGAGTGACCACTAGCTCCTCTCCTCTCATCTCTCCCTCTCCTCACCCCAAGCCAAGCCTACCCCAACATTGCCACCTACCTTCTTGGACATCCGGCCCATGAAGCGTGTGTCAGTTGAGGCTTTCGCTGCCACCTTCTCTCTCCTTCCCCACCCTCCTCCTCTGGCTGACTCACACCCTGACACAGCCCTGTCCCTTCTCTACTCTTCTATTTCTGATACTCTTGATGCTCTTGCCCCTGTCGTCAGGATCCGCTTGAAGTCCAAAGCCAAGTGCAATTCCTGGTATGACTCCAACCTAGCTATACTTAAACGTAAGTGTAGGGCGGCTGACCAGAAAATGGAGGGCTTCTTGTTTATCCTCTGACAAACTGTCCTGTCGCTTGCTCCAAAGGCAATATCGACTTTCTGTCCGCACCAAGAAGAGGGTCCACATTGAAGCCTGTGTCTCTGCGGCATCTAACAATTTGGCCGAACTCCTTCAAATCTGCAAGGAGCTGGCCAACCCTGCTGCAGTCACTACCCTTCTTCTTGCCTTCCAGGTTCTCTGCAATGCCCTTGCATCTCACTTTATCTCAAAATCCCAGGACATCCTGTCCACCCTCTCCTCATCTCCTATCCCCTCTGTCTGTGCTTACTGACCCTCCTTCAATCACAAGCTGGGGGTAGATCTCTGGAACAGCCTCCCTGCCACTCTGAAATATGAGGAAACCCATCTCCGGTTCTGGAAGCACCTCAAGACTTTTCTCTTTGCTTCTGCCTTCGCCCACCCCTCTCCTCTGCTGATCTGTTTCTCTCTTGGCACTGTGCACCTGGCCACCCTCTGTCCTCTGGGCCCAGGTACCTGCTTACCCTGCCACCCCCCTGAACTATCTCCGAGCCACCCCTTGCACTGGGGTCTGTATCTGTATCCATACAGTCCCCCCCCACCCCCTTTCTTTTCTTTCTGCACTTATCAGAAATACCCTGTCTGCTGCCTTAAACACTGCACTTGCCACTTGCGGGCTGCACTACCACTGTTTATTTCCTTTATTATTTATTTATTTACATTTTTCAATTTATTATTATTTATCTATTCTCCTCTGCTCCGCACTTTCCACTTCTCCCCCTTCCATGCACTTTTCCCCTTTCCCTTTTCCATGCGCTTGCACATTCTCAATGTCACTGGGCCTAGTAAGATCGTTGTTTTGTTCTCTCCTGTGCCCCTCCCTTGTCGCGCTCTGAAACACTTGTGTATGAGCGCGATATAAATAAAATATCATATCATATCCCGTTTGTATGTCATTCTGTCCTGCCTTGGTCCTTGGTTTATGTTTCCACCTTCCCCTGCAACATCTGGTCTTCAAGTCACACCCTCTCACCTCATTGTAAAGAACCCATGTCCTCCCCTCTGTTGTCAATGTTAAATTCTGTAAGCGTTTTTGTGCCAAAAATTCATTGCTTTCCCTGTGATTTTTATTAATAAATAAATAAAACGATCAATGGTTTCCTTATAAGTTTCACAATATTTTCTAAGCACCTCCCCATCACTTAATCTCTTTCTCTGAGTTTTCTGACTTGTTTGTTGGCTTGTCCCTGTGCATATTCTGTAGATGTCGTGGAGTCTCTGCCACAATTTTCAGGAGGTATTTAGCTTTCACTTGCCCCAGTTTCCAGGAAGGCGCTTTGTACAGCTTTATCACCTCCCTTTTCTAGGGTCCTGGTTTCTACCTGATTTCTACCCTCTGCCCCACCTTTCTATTCCTTTTTTTGGCCCTGAATCTCCTCAAGTCCCTTGCCATGTGGTTTTTTCAATGGATTGCCTTTCTCCCGCTGATTCCTCATCTGATAGATATCCTCATCCTGCTCTGCTGCTCGTAAAATCTTCGACAGGGGGCGTAGTGGACCTCAACTCGGCCGTCGATCAGTCTTGCTCGGTGCCCCATCGTTGGCTCCGGACGGGACGTCAGGCATTTTATATATACCACGTCACTACGCCCCATGCTTCAGTTCCTTCCTTTCAATCACCCCTTCTTCTGAAGTACTTGATTCTGTTTGAAAGTCCCCCTCCTCCTCCTCACCTGATGAACTTGGCTCTGGCGAGGGCTCCTTTTTCTTTCTTTGTGTGAAGATCTCTCTTTTTTTTTTTTTTAGGAGATATGGTCTGGGATACCACCAAAGACCACCAGAATAGTGGAAAGTGGAAGGGCTAAGGACAGAGTAACCCTGGCTGCAGTAATGCCTGATAAATCAGTGCTAGACAGGAGGTTAACTGAGGCAAAACTGCACTGATACCAGAATGGTGCACGCAGCTCCAAGAGGCCACACAAAGGACAACCCAAAGATGTACCAGAAAAGCAGAGCAGCAGCGGGCACCGGAAAGGCAGGAACGATCCGGACACCCACCAAACAAGAGAGGGTAGCAAAGGGTAAGCCCGAAAGAAACAGAAGGGGGAGCCGAAGGAGTAGAGCAGCGAAAAAGACGCTGCGACAGGAAAGAAGCTGAAGCAAGGCTGAGAGGGGCGAACAGGCGAGGGCGCTGACAGAAAGAGCAGAAAAAGGGAAACAGAAATGGAACAAACGCAGGCTAGCAGAGGACTAGCAAGAATAGTGGCGGAACACCGCCAATGGGAAAACACAAGGGAGCGAAAGCAACAAAGCTGAGCAGAAACCTAACTAGTTGGAACACGCCGACCGCCGGGGATCCGGAAGAATAAATGGTTCCCATCGGCAGGAGAGGGATGAGTTTAAAAGCCAGATGCTGGCCATGTTTGAAAAACATGCAGCTGCAGGTGCGAGTGCGCCCCCCCAAGCAGCAGCCCTCTGAGACAGAAGCGGTGCTCGGCACTCCTGACCTCACGCAAGCCCCAGTGCCGACGCCATCATCATCAGGAAAGCCTTTGGGCTTGATGCCGAGAAAGGCAGCCAAACCCTTGAATCCGGGGCCTTCCTGCGAGCCGCAGGTGTTGCCATTTTCCGACGCCTCTTTGGTGCCGAAGCCCCGATCGATGCCGACAGTCTTCCTGTCGACATCGAGGGATAAGCCTCTTTTGTCCCACTCTCCCGGGCTGATTTCTTCGGTTCTATGGCGTCCATCTTCAGCGCCGAAAGTGGAGATGACCAAGGGGACATTGAGCCTGTCTATACAGGGACAGGGGGGGTGTCGACTATTTCGATGACCAGACAGATATCTTGGCTTTGGCACAAGGGCTCCGCGATGCCAGCGGGCTAGACACATCCCCAAATGTGGAATTATAGCAGAGTCAGCCTTACACCTACACCAAATTTCGGGCACCGGTGGATGTTAGGCAGAAACCTATGCAGTTCCCTTAGGGAACACTGCAAAAGGCTTAAGACTACAGGCTTTGGCAGTAAACCCAATTGGTAGCAGTCTGTACCACCCAGATTTACCAGGTAGCTGTGGCTGAGCAGCCAGACTTCTCTCAAGAAGTGTTAGACAGTATATAGAGTATACAAGATAGGTACCAAAATACAGTAGCACAAGCAAACACTGACTAGAGCTTTGGTATCAAGTATATAATTATTTATTTAAAGACACACTTAGAAACACTCTAGCACTATTATTGTAAGCAAGTTCAAAAACACAGCCGCTATTAATATATGTACATCCCTTATTCCTTATTAGACAAGTCTTAGTTAACACCACTTATTTCCAGACAGAGGTGAGCGCTTAACTAAAGATGGCACTCCAATAAGTTAAGAAAAAGGGGAGGGAAAAGGCATAAATTAGCATTAGCACACAACACAATACCTTAGAAGCACTCAGCAAGGCAGGAAAGTCAAAGTCTATTTGTGAGCAAAAGGTTCAGAGGCCAGGCTCCCTCTTGGAGAGAGTAGAACACCAATGCGCCCAAGATCATACAGTTTAAAAGGCTTGGAGAGTCTTGCAGAGAGTTTAAAAAGGAATCAGTTCAGCTCAGAAAAGTTCAGTTAGCCAGTCTGGGGCCAACCCAAGTGGTAAATTGAGGATTTAAGAGACATCCCACACAGACTGTTGCGAGGGAGGCCAGGCGGACACAGTACCTTGAAAGTGGGGAGAATCCTCCAGCGGGGGCAGTTGTTCCTGGCAGCGGGTGCAAGTTGCGGCGTCAGCCAGAGGAAGAGATAGTCTCGACGTGGAGGAAAGCTGAAGGTCGTTGCACTGCCAGGGAAGAAGCCAGCCGCGGAGTTCTCCGGTTAAAAGATACTACCCTTTTATTTGCGGTAGTGGAAAAACGTGGTATCCCCGTTGCCGGGGTGCTTGGCACAGGCAAGGCGGCCACGAGATGACCCGGGAAGGCGAAAAGGCGGGCAAACTGGTAATCCCCACCAGTCAAAGGAAGAAGACTCTTCGGGATGAAGATCTCCTCTGTCGTTGGAAGAAGTAGTGAGTCAGTTCAGCAGGGCTCCACCGGTGGTGTCGTCATTGCAGGTCGGCTCAGCTTCTCCCTCCTCGGATTCTTTGGTCCTGTGGCGCCGTCTGAAGTCCCAGTCCCCAAAGCCCAGCTTTTATGCAGAAAGCCCCCATTCATCAGTCCTAGCTGTCACTCAAACATGCTAAGTGGTGAGCCGGGCGGCTCACCACTGGGCCAATCACACAAGAGTACGACTTGAGTTGCCGAGGCAACTCAGTCCAGGGTGCCTAAACCCCCTCCCACATCCCCTGTGGTACCCAGACAGAGTGGCACCACATTTGGAGGCTTCTGTGGAGAAGCCCACCAAAAAGTGGAACAAAGGGCTCGACTTGGGTTGGATTCACAGGAGCAAACACAAACGCCATTTTGGAAGTGAGTTCTGGCAAAAAATACCAACCGTTGAATTAATATTAAATAAACCGGCGGTATGTTTGAGGCTATGTTAAAAAGTATTAGCATCGAACAATGGGAAAATCCGATAGGAATATATTCGTGGTTGAATATAAAAAGTAGTATCCACTGCCACCAGCCAAAACTTGCTCAGGGGGGACTGGACAGTGCCCCCTCAAACAACAGACCCAGGGGCAATCAAATGCCCCTACCAGTACGCCCACACTATGGTTTTTACTCGTTCTGTTCACAATTTAGGACTAGTAAAGCCAATGGTGACTTTACATGCCCTGGGAGACAGTAGCCAGTCCCAGGGTACGGAGTCTATCTTTGGGGGGTCACTATGACACCCCTGTGTTACGGCACGGAGGGTGCTGTGTAACACACATACCAAAAATACATGAAGCCCTATGGAGTAAAATACCCCATAGCCCATAAAACACATTACAAATTCAAAGGATATCTCAAATCATGTCTAAGAGTGGGAGAAAAAGAGTCTCACTCTTAGCAGGAGAAAAAAAATAAACCCCAAAAATCCAGCAAAGCTGCTGGGGGGGACTCACTAGGTTTGGGAAATTAGCCTTTACAGAGAATTCTGCCTAACAGTGGATAGGGTGGTTGATACTTTAGGGCTGAATACTGCGGCAGTGCCAGCCCAGGGATAAGAATTGAAAGGCATCCTGGACAAGGGTCCAGTTACTGAGAGACATATGCCAATGAACCAGCTGATCGCCGATCCAGTAGCCTCTCTGTGCTGGAGCGGGCTGGGGGTCGTGAGTGAGGAGGCAGTTGCAGCCCAGGTGAGCGGGCCCCCGACCCGCTCAGGGCGGAGGAGTTGGGGCCGCAGTGGAGGCGACGCGGCAACGGGCCGACGGCTCATCCGGGGCACGGTGAGGCTGCGGTGAAGGGGCCCACCCCCAAGAGAAGAAAGGCAGCTGCACTGGCGGCGGGCGGCCGTGGTGCGGCGGCCTTGCACCCCCCTGTAGTGGCACCTGTCCTGGAGGAGGAGCAGGGAGTGGCCCTCCGGAGCACCAGTGGGAGCGAGAATCGGAGGGGCCGGCTCTGGAGAGTTTGGAGGAGCCGGCCCAGGAGAGGCTAGTAGCAGCAGTGGAGGAGACCCGGCCCCCGGCGCAGAGAAAACCCAAGGCTTGAAGGTACAGAGCGGGGAGTTAGGCCAGGAGGCGGAGGTTAGGTCTGTAAAGCAAAACAGTAGCAGGCCAGGATGTGGGGGAAAGGCCTGTAAAGCAACTTGTGTCAAGAGAAAACTGGGGGACTACTCAGCCTTGGCCCCCTAACGGGTATAGGCAGCCAGGGTCGCAAACGGCCTGCGGGGAGGAGAGGCGGGACGTAGGGGACCGTTAACGGTCCGAGGAGGGTGTCCTCCCAAGGAGAGCGGGGGGAGGCCACATTTACTATCCAGCGGGTCTGTCTGAGGGACTGCACGACAGGGAGGACGACGTGGGAGACACTGGACTAAGGCACTGGGGTTAAAGGTCTTTGCAGTGGCTGCTTTGAGCTTTGCAGAGAGGGACGGTGGTGTCCAAGGACTAATTTTAAGCGAGCAAAGCATGCCTGGGATGGCTGCAAAAAACAAAGGGAAGGCTCGGAGAGCGCTGCAAACCCCAGTGGATGCCCCAGGTACCCTCCCCATGATGTGGCCGATGCAGGAGATGAGGGAGACGGCCAAAGGCACGAGAGACTGCTCAGACGACGCTGATCCACCACCGGAGGGGAGGAACTCAGCCATGCTCTTGAGGCAGGACTTTAGAGGGGAGATGTCCACACTGCAAACCAGCTTAACTAAAACATTCCAGGAACAATTTCAGCTCCTGCGTGCAGACCTTAACTCGGCCATGGGGGAAATCAAGCAGGAACTGTGGCAGCTGGGGGAATGGACGGATCTTGTGGCTAGGGGCTTGCAGGAAACAGATAAAGAAGTGACGGCCAACAGTGAGGCAATTGAAAGACTCGATGTAGCCACGCAAAACCTGGAGATTCAGATGGAGGACATGGAAAACAGGTCCCGAAGGATTTATATAAGGATTAATATGTTGCTGGAAGCGGTCCAGGACAGGGACCTAAAAGGTGGGGAGAGCAGCAGTGGCTATGTACAAGAGCACAGACAAGGGAAGCAGTGTTCTACCCCAAGGTGAGGGGGAACAGGAAAATCCAAGAGGGAGCATTCAAAGCTTTCCGCTCATTGAGTATAGCTACGAGAAGATGGGGGGGGGGGGGGCGAAAGGCAACTTGGGGGCACGGTCAGGTTAATCCGTGTTCAAGTGGCTAACACATAATGTGAGGGGACTGAACACCACTCTTAAACGGAAAAACTTGAACAATTTACGAGGAAAGAAGGAACAGATATTTTGGGACTACAGGAAACGCATCCTAGGCAAAAAGATCGGGGATGCCTAAAACTGTGGGGGTTTGATCAGATCCTACATGAGTTGGGGAGGGGTAAATCCGGGAGGGTAGCTTTAGCTATCAAAAATACAGTAGATTTTAGAGTCACAGAAATTATAAAGGACAAGGAGGGTAGATATATTATAGCCAAGGGGATGCACCAAGACATCCCGTATACTCTGGCGGTGGTAAACGCCCCAAACTCGGGTCAGGAGCAGTTCTTGAAGCAGGTCCTGGGGATATTGGAAGACAAGGCCTAGGGGCTAATCATTTTTCTAGGTGACCTCAATATAGCGTGGGAAAGGGGGAAAGATAGGTCGGGGGACCCCACAAGAGGAGGGGGAGCAGTGATGTCGGCAGACCTTAAAGAAAGAATAGGGAGCGCAGTGCTGAGGGACGCCTGGCAGGAACTGAAGGGGATGGAGAGGGTTACACTTTTATCTCAGGGGTCCATGGGTCTCAATCCAGGATCGACTATATTTGGGTCTCATCGAGCCTGGTGGGCCGGATCCAGGAGATAGAGACAGGTCCCATTGGTATAGCGGACCATAAAGTGGTTTCCATGAGGATGCCCCTAGGTCACCGGGAAAGGGGCGTGTGGACTTGGAGGTATCCAAAGCGCCTTATTAGAGACCCGATTATTTGGCAAGAAATAGAAGAAAAGATCAAGGACTTCTTCGTGCTCAATAAAAGGGGGGACACAAGGGAAGAGACGAGATGGGACGCCTTCAATGCAACGTTGAGGGGGTAATTAATAGCAGTAGCGGCACAGAGGGAGAAGCAATTGAAAGCGTTGGAAAAGCAGTTGGAGGAGGAGGTTGAGAAGGCGAGAAAGGAGGCAGGGACAACCCCGTCTAGGGCGTCCATGAGGGAATTCCTCCGAACTAAAAAGGCAGAGGGGGCGCTACTTAGAGTTCGCCAAAAATACTATGCCAAAGCAAATAAGGCAGATGCACTCCTCACACATCTATTGAGGGGAGCTCAATCTAGGAATGCTATCACGGCTTTAAAAGCTGGCTCAGGGGAACGTGTTACGCGGACGTGGGAGACACGGAAGAGTTAGTAGGCTTTTACGAATCTCTATATGCGTCGCAGGAACCTAGGGCTGGCACACAGGTTGAGTTTTTAGATAGGGTGGAGATGGGAAATATCGGGAAGGAGGCACTGGAATCTCTTAGTAGGGAGATTACAGAGGAGGAAGTGAGGACGGTGATCCGTAACCTGCCACCAAACAAAGCATCAGGCCCGGATGGCTAAACTGCGATGTTCTATAAGACCTTTGCAACTGAGCTAATACCGCATCTGACACACATCTTCAATACATTTAGGTCAACAAGGAAAATAACCCCGTCCATGGAGGAGGCTAGGCTGACCCTTATTTTGAAACCGAATAAAGATCCTGAAGTGAGAGCATTTTATAGGCCCATAGCGTTCATTAATATTGATGCCAAGATATTCACGAAAATTCTGGCTAACAGGCTGGAGGGTCTTCTCCCGGATCTGGTCCATCCGGATCAAGCAGATTTTATAAGAGGCCGACAGACGGCGGACAATATCAGGAGGGTGGCCCATTTGGTGGAGAAAGCTCAAAGAACGGGCACTCCCGCAGACCTCCTATCCCTGGACGCAGAAAAAGCGTTCAACCGCGTGGAGTGGTCCTTTCTGTTTAGGACCATGCAGAAGATGGGTATTGGTGGGGCTTTTTTGGTGCAGGCCAACTATCAGATGCCGACTATGAGGATAGCAGTGAATGGGACAATGTCTAGGCCCTTTGGTTTCTGTAGGGGAACCAAACAGGGTTGCCCCCTGTCCCCGATGCTTTATGCAATCTACCTGGAACCTCTCCTGCAAGCAATTGGGGAGACGGAAGGGATACGGGGCACACCATTTGGGGGGGAAGAACACAAGGTGGCGGCATTCGCCGATGATATGCTGCTCACACTGACTGAGCCGAGGGAATCCATCCAAGCAGGCAGAGCTCTACTGGAGGACTTTTGGGCAGCTTCTGGCCTGAAGATAAATGTGGGAAAATCAGAACTGTTGAACTTGACCCTAAACTCTGGGAACCGGGAGGCATTGAGGGCGGCTACCCTATTCATATGGAGCCCGGGCGGCATTAGGTATCTCGGAGTGAAAATTACGCCAACCTTGGCAGGCTGGTACCTACCTAATTACCCCCCGTTGTTAAAAGATTTTTAAGTCCGACTACCGCAGGTGGAGGGGCCTTTGCGTCTCATTGCTGGGCAGGATGGCGGTGGTGGAAATGGTCACTCTGCGTCGTCTATTGTATCTTTTCCAGGAAATACCCCAAGCGGTCCCTGCGAGCTTCTTCAAGGAATTGGGAACCTTGACCAGAGAGTTTCTGTGGGAAGGGAAGAAGGCAAGGGTTAGTACACAGCTGTTGATGGCACCCAGATGGGAGGGGAGGACTAGCACTTCCGAATTTCCAACAGTATTATGAAGCCACACAGCTACGGATCATTAGAGATTGGCTTCAGGAAGGGGAAGCTACACAAGATAAACAGTGGGTGAAAATGGATAGAGCAGTAGCACATCGCAGTCTGGCGGAGGTGCTGTGGCTGTCCCTGCGCCCATTCTGGACTTCGTGGTCCCTGACCCATAGAGTACTGAATTCTGTGATCCTTCCAACATGACCGCTTGGTGCAGAACGCAGCTTGCCAGTCTTTACGCGCTACGTTCAACATTCTACAAAGCAGACAAACCCCCGCGGCTCTGCGCGTCTCAACTCTACCGCTCGGAGCAGTCTGACGTGTTGCCAAAGTTCGCCCGGAACTTCCTTCCGAGTCCTGTTTCCCGATTCCTTGAATCTGTTTCCTCCCTTTCCTTTCCTCGAACTTACCTTACGTTTCTTCCTGGATCCTCGCCTGCGCTCGAGTCACGGCGTTCCGTGCCTCCGAGCTCAGACTTAGTCTCCTTCCTGGTTCCTGGTACTGGACATCCGACCGCCTCCTGGAATAGGACCGCTATCTCCATGCTGGAACCGGACGACCAGCACACGGGTCTCTACAAATTCCGGACCGTGCGAAAGAAATCATCAAAGAAGGTCGCAAGCAAGGAAAGACAGGTGAGAAGGGGAGAGACTTGCGACAGATTGAGACGCCTAAAAAACGATACTAATACAGAGATGGAAGCCGCGGTTCTAGACCACATGCGAGGTGTGCAGGAATTAACCACTGAAGTCCAGAACCTTAAGGCAGGGAACACTGCTTTAAAGCAGCTAGTCTTGTCTCATGACTCTGCTACTAAAGAAAGTGTCTTATTGAGAGGAGTGGTGGACAAATATGATGGCTCTTCAAAGAACCTTCGTGCCTACCTTCACTCAAGTTTGGTGCATTTCACCTTCAAGCCCTACTACTTTTCCACCCCAAGAGCCAAGGTGGGGCTCATGATGTCACACCTCACTGGTAGCGCCTTAACCTGGGCAACCCCCCTAGTCAATTCGGGCGACGCCCTCCTGGATGATTATGATGGATTCGTGGAAGCCCTAAAAGCCATGTTTGATCGTCCAGAGCTTGTTTACAGCACTCAGGAACGACTACCTGAATTTCAACAAGGATCCCAGGATATGCTTACCTATGTGACCCGCTTTAAACAACTTGTAAAAGAGGCTGATTGGTCCCAAGAAGCCAGCTTCGCCCTCTTTCGAAGAGGCCTAAATGAAGAAATAAAGGACGAGCTAGCCAGGGTAGCTCGCCCAAGCTCCTTCCAGGCCCTCATGGACCTCTCCCTACAAATCGACTTTCGTATCCAGGAAAGAAAAGCAGAGAAAAGAAAGTCTAAGTCAACATCTCATAAGGCTGCCACAGACCATTCATACAGACCAGAGCCTGCAGCTTCTCCAGCCTCGGATCCAGAACCCATGCAACTGGGGGCCTTCTGTGGACCCATTACCCCACAAGAAAGGATGCGCCGGATTCACACTGGACTGTGCATGTGCTGCGCCTCCAATAAACACCTTGTGAGAGAGTGCCCTATCTCTCCACCAGGGCGTTCGGGAAACGCCAGCTCCCGATCCTAGATGGGGCACAGTTTCAGGAGAAAGGTGTCTGCTCCTCATCAATTCCTTCCTTGAACTCTCCTGGACAAAACAATCTTGTGATTCTACAGGCATTCCTATCGCCTTCCAAGAAAGAATCCTACCCCATCTTGGTATTAGTGGATTACAGAGCCATGGGCCTATTCATAGATCCTGATTGGGTCGCTAGTCACAACATCTCCCACAAAACATGAGAGACTATGCAACCTGTTGAAGCTATTGATGGGAGACCCTTATCTTCAGGACCCATAACCCTTAAAACCAAAGAGATTCTTCTTTCTATAAATCACCACCAAGAAAGGATTACATTTGATAACATAAGATCTGCCCACTATTGTATGGTTCTAGGCATGCCCTGGTTACAGAAGCATAACCCCTATATCAACTGGCAGCAGGCTCCTTATTTCCTGGTTCAGAACATTGTATGTCCCACTGTTTGTCCCCAATCACTTTACCAAGTTCCTCTGAAGACTCTTAAGAAACTCAGCAAATTCCAGTCACCGTCTCTAACATTATCCGGATTCCCAGGGCCTACCAGACATACGCAGATGTATTCTCAACAGCAATTGTTCAAGCTTTGCCACCCCACAGACCAGAGGATTGTGCCATTGACACTGAACCTTCAGCCATGATCACTTTCGGAAGAATGTTTAATCTGTCAGAACCAGAAAAAAGGGCCCTCCGGGCATACCTGGACACCAACTTAGAAAATTGAACTATTCGACCGTCCAAGTCCCCAGCGGGCGCTTCCCTTTTCTTCGTCCCTAAGAAGGATTCCAAGGAGCTCAGGCCGTGCTTGGATTACCGTGGCCTTAACCAATACACTCTCAAGGTTCGTTACCCATTGCCTCTCATCTCGGATATCCTGGAAGCAGTGAGAGGTGCAGTCATCTTCACAAAACTAGATCTCGGGGGTTGCCTACCATCTTATTCATATAAAAGAAGGTGATGAATGGAAAACAGCCTTTAGAACACCCTTCGGCCATTTTGAATACTTGGTCCGGGCCTTTGACTTTTGAACTCCTGTCTGAGGGTTTCTTGATTCTGCCGGCCTAACCAAAATATTGCCTGTGATTTTTGCCTCCAAATCCCTCTGGGTATCTCAAGTGCTAAGTGTATTTTTGCCCCGGTAGCATTTCATGTCACGAATACGCGTTTGTTTAGTAAACCGAACTGTCAAAAACTTATCGCAATTGTATTCGCGGTAACGTGTTTTGTGCCTAACACCGGTTCATTCCAACACAGGGTACTTACCTTGAGACTTATTGTACAAAGTGAATTGGTTAGTTGTAGTATATTTAATGTGTGGTTTTTTTATTGAAGTGTAATAGAAGTGTTGTGTTTATAACAAATGGTTTACATATAAATGTACTTATATTTTTCTACCTGAAACCTTGAGTCAGTGTTTGCTTGAGTCACAGTAATTGTGGTCCCTTTGTGTAATCTCTGCTACTGCTCATATACTCTTGAGATAAGCCTGGCTGCTCCGCCACTGCTACCACTCTGACATAGTAGTACGGGATTGTACCAAAGGTAAAACTTGTATTGCCACCTGTAGTCTTAATTGTGTGTAGTGGTCCCTAAGGGCACTGCACAGGATTCTGCCTAACACTCCATCATCCTAACTGCTTGGGTAGTCTATCAGATGAGGAATCTGCGGGAGAAAAGCAACCCATTGAAGGAGAAATTACTTACCGTAATGATCTTTCCAAGCTCTTTTCACCTCTTGGGATGTTTCCCTTTGTCAAGTTTTTGCAGGCTGGTAAGCCTCATCTCCCATCATTTTCCTCTGTAGCGTTCAAGCCCGGGAAAAAAGGGGAAACTGCGGTACAGGGCCTAGTGACGTGGTATATGTACGATGCCTGACGTCATGTCAGGAGCCAACGATCGAGTACCGAGCACGAAGGATCGACGGCCGATTCGATGTGCACTATGCCCCGTGTCGGAAGGTTTCCGAGTAGCAGAGGTGGATGAGGATATCTATCAGATGAGTAATCTGCGGGAGAAGTATCCATAGAAAGATCATTATGTTAAGTAATTGCTCCAATTCTGCAATTGGGCCCGGGACAGGGATCTGGATCGTGTCACCTGTCCTCTGGACAATGTACTGGCTTTTTCAGCTCACCTGGCTCGTTCGGGAGTTCAGGTGGATACTTGCCACACTTATCTGTCGCCCATAGGGGCTTAAAAGAATTCCTCTGAGCATGTGTTTTCGGCAACTTACCCAGTGGTTAAAGCCCACCTCAAGGGGCTGTCTAGGCTTTTACCTCCGGTGCGTAGGCCGTATCCGGTCTGGGACCTCCCTGTGGTTATTGCAGCTTTGCAGCACAACACTTTCGAGCTGATGGCCCCTGTGGACATTCGACTGGTAACGCTGAAAATGGTTTTACTTGTCGCCCTCGCCTATGCGTGCAACGTCAGTGAGCTTCAGGTGTTGTCTTTGTTCGAGCCCTTCACCACGGTTACGAGACGGTCATATTGCGCAATCACCCACACTTCATACCCAAGGTGGTCTGGTCTCTCCATTTCATCTGAATCAAGAGATCTGCCATCCAGTGTTCTTCCCGAGCCCACAGTCAGAAGTAGAGAGGGACCTTCATTCCGTGGACCTCAAGAGAGTCCTCAAGTTTGACCTCTCTCGGACAAAATCCTTCAGGAAGTCAGAGGCATTATTTGTCCCGTTTGGGGGTTCCTCTGCCGGCTCTCAGGTGTACAAGGCATCCATCGGCCATTGGTTCAGGCCATTTCGGAGACTTACACAGCCATGGGAAAAACAGGCCCTGAGGTGATCCATGACCATGCGGTCAGAACTAAGGCCACGGCCGTCGTGTTCCAGAGACATGCTTCTTGGGATGTCATCAGCAAGGCGGCTACTTGAGCCACTCTGTCGACCTTCTGTAAACACTATTCCCTGGATTCCAGCTCCAGGCGCGATGCTGAGTTCGGTCCGGTGGCTCTGAAGAACCTTTTTGCTTCATCCTAGATATGAGGCAGGTTGTCACTGCTCTACCCTATGGTTTTGTTCGGTGGAATCGCCCACAAGGATGGAGGAAAGGGGACGGGACTTATGATTAATTAAAGTTACTCACTGTCCACAGTCCCCTTTCTTCCATACGTAACACCCCCCATCCTAACTCGCTTGTATGCCAAGGGTTTATATGTAAATGAGTTTAGACAGGCATCTAAACTTGGAATGGATTGTGTCCTCCAACGTATTCCACATCTTTGACATGTAATATCCACTGCTGTGTACTTGGGGAAACTTTTTCGGCAGAGGGCGCCCTGCGTCAAGTCCTCGGGTCGATGCCCCTCGAAGGCCTCCGTCGAGGGCGACGTCACCGGATGTTATAAATAGGACGCACGGAGCCCGTAGCCTCAGTTCAGTTTTTTCCGCAAACGTGTTTGCTTCGGAGACTTGGCGAGCTTTGTTTATTCCTTGTGAATATGTCGTCTTCTTCAACCCCTCCGACTCCGCGGTCTGGCTTCAAGACTTGCTGGGACTGCAAGTCGAAAATGTCGATTACCGACCCGCATCGCATTTGTTTGTGGTGCTCGGGTGAGAGCCACGACACCGACGACTGTTCCAAATGCCAGTCGCTGACTGGAAAAGGCCTTGCGGAAGCGTAAGGGGAAGCTTCAGGTAGGTAGGGGTTCTAAACCCAGTAAGTCCCGTAAATCGAAGTCCAAGGGGATGTCTACCGACGATTCGAGGGGTGACTCTCCGCGACGGGAAGTGTCCTGGGGTTCTCAGTCCTGGAGTGGTTCCCGCCATTCGTCCTCCTCCTCTCGGCATTCTAGGAAGCGCCATCACTGGTCACCTTCCCCGTCGTCCTCGAAGGATGGTGCCGCGGGGAAAGTGACTTGCCAGACAAAGTCCTCGACTCTGGAGGATTGGGCTGTCTTTCGAGAGCAGATGTTAGCGTTTTTTCAGTAGTTGGGCACAGTTCCATCCGCGCCTTGTGATGAAGCCGGCAAGGGACGGTCTTGTACCGTGGCTCCCACGCCTTCGGGCTCGGGTCATCGACGCGACGCTCATCGGGAACCTTCGAGGTCCCGTTCGGACAAGGCTCAGGACAGTCGCAAGAGATATGCTTCCCAGTCTCGGTCCTCGTCTCCAGCGAGACCGCAGAAACCGGGCAAGGGCTCAAGGTCGTCGAAGCTTTCGGCGCCTTTGGGGCTTTTTTCCAGAAATTTACCGTTGGAGATCCCTGATCCCTGATAATGTGGATCCTCCAAGGAAGGCTCCTTATAAGTCTGTGAGGCCTGTGATGGACTCCAGACGCTCTTCTGTCCTGAGGCAGGGCTTTTCCCTCCCTTTGGATGACATATATGAGGAGGAGGAAAGGTCAGACTATGATATGGACCCTGTTGAGCCTGATGTGGCGCCTGTCTTTTCTGGAGACAGTCAGTTGGATGAGTTGAGGCAAACTCTTCATGATGCCAGTGGTTTGGACTCTTCTCTGGAAGTGGAATTTGGCAGGCCTGAGCCTGGGGCTCATGCTGAGTCGTCTTACAGGAGGCTAGGGACACAGAGTATCTGGGCTGGTCCAGAGCTCCTGAAGATTTTGTGCACAATGATCTAACGGGCATTTTAGATCAAGGTCCGTCCTCTGACCCGGTGTTAGCTTTTCATCTGACATTACAGAAAAGGGTGGCAGCTGCTTGGCAGTCACCGGAATCTCTTCCGGCTGTTAACAAATCGTTAACCAAAAAATACCGCCCTTCCAGTAGCGACCCCAGCTACCTTTCGTCTCATCCCACTCCCGACAGTTTGGTGGTTCAGGCGGCTATGGCCACCTCGAGGCAGGCGGCGTACCCTGGCGTACCCTACCATCCCTCCTGATAGGGACGACAAACAATTCGACGGTTGGGCACGCAAGGTGTTTTCTACGGGGAGTATGGTGTTGAAGTCTGCCAACTCCACTTGTTCCTTGGCAAGGTTTTCAAACAATCTGTGGAATTGTGTTTCTCTAGCGGCTGAGCATATTCCCAAAGGGGAAGAAAGTAATGGGTTCCTTGCTCTCGTGCAAGATGGCAAGGATGCCATGTGTGAATCCCCTCAGTCGGGTTTGGACACGGCCGACAGTGTTAGCCGGTCCATGGCTGCAAGCACCGTTCTACGCAGATTTGCGTGGTTGCAGAAGTTGGGTATTGCTGCGGATGTGCAAAGCCGTCTTCTGAACATGCCTTTTGATGGCGCGCATTTGTTTGGCAGCAAGGCTGACAGCCTTGAGAGATTGCAGACCTCAAAAGCTGCTGCTAAATCTTTGAGTGCAGCTGTGCGTCAACCTCTGCCTTTTCGTCCTAGGGCACAGCAGTGGAGGGGAGGTCCTTTTCGTTACTACTCCTCCTTTGGTAGAACGAGAGAGGCCGCCAGTCAAAGGGGTCAGCGTAAAAGTACCCGTGGTGGTCGGCGAAATAGAGGTGCCAAAGCCGCTCAGGCAGCTGCCTCTTTGCCTTCAGGCACTGCCGCAGCTGCTCCACACCAGTCATGAGGCCATGTCCCATGGTTCGCCGGTTGGGGGCGGACTGTCTCAGCATCTCGAAGAGTGGTGAGCCATTACTTCGGATGCGTGGGTGCTGGATACAATAGCCCACTGCTACAGCCTTCCCTTCCTAAAGCGGCCTCACGACAATCCAATGGGGAATCTCTCTTTGAAGCTTCCGGGTCCGCACCTTGTGCAAAAAATCTTGACCCTGCTAGAGAAAGGTGCTATAGAACTGGTGCCTGTAGCGGAGAGGAACAAGTAATGGTATTCCCCTTATTTTTTTATTTTTTTATCCCAAAGAAAGACGGGGGAATTGAGACCCATCCTGGACTTGCGTTGGTTGAACAAACTTCTCAGGAAGGACAAGTTCAAGATGGTCACTCTTTCTCAAGTCCTACAGGCCCCCCAACTTCAGGATTGGTTGGTGTCTCTGGACCTACAGGATGCTTACTTTCATGTGCCGATTCACCCGAAGCACAGAAAGTACCTGAGGTTTGCAGCTGGCAGCTCGCACTTTCAGTTTCGGGTCCTGCCATTCGGATTGACCTCCGCCCGAGGGTCTTCACCAAGCTAATGGTGGTGGTGGCAACGTATCTCAGGCGAGGGGGGGGATTCACGTCTACCCCTACCTGGATGACTGGCTGATCCATGCGTGTTCTCCCGAGCAAGCATTGGATCACCTCGGTCTCACCTGCGCTCCCTCCACAGGCTGGGCTTCTCCCTCAATTTCAAGAAGTCGCATCTGCCACCTTCCCAACAGCTCCAGTACATCAGGGCTGTGTTGGACATGTCCTTTGGAAGTGCTCGCATCCCAAGGTAAGGGCTCTTCACATTGTGCATTTGGTGGACAAGTTTCAACATGCCCAGAGTCCCCCGGTTTTTGAATTCTTAAGGTTGCTCGGCCTCATGGCTTCCTGCATTTTTCTGGTGCCAGAGACCAGACTGAGGATGAGATCCCTGCAATGGGTACTCAAGATGCAGTGGTCGCAGTTTTCAGGCAAGATGGCGGATCCAGTTCAGATTCCACTCTCGGTCTCCCAGGATCTTCTGTGGTGGGCCAACGAAGGGAGCTGATGAAGGGGAAGCAGTTTTGGCAACCTTAGCCGGAGGTGACTGTAGTGACGGATGCTTCCGTCACAAGATGGGGCGCTCATGCAGACGACTTGACCGCCAGCGGTCGTTGGTCTCCGTCAGAATCCAGACTCCACATCAACCTGTTAGAGCTGAGGGCCATCAGGCTAGCCCTGAAGGCTTTTCTGCCATCTGTGCGAAGAAAGAGTGTCCTGGTCATAACGGACAACACAGTGGCCATGCATTACCTCAACAAAAAAGGGGGGGTAGGGTCACTCCTGTTGTGCAGAGAGGCAATGCAGATCTGATTCTGGGACATCCAGCAGGGAATTTAGCTCTCTGCAGTTCATCTGGCAGAGACAAAAATGCAGCGGCGGACGCTCTGAGCAGGCAGAGCAGGATCTCTCACGAGTGGGAGTTAGCTCAGGAAGTCCTTCTGGAGATCTTCGCCCATTGGGGAACCCCACAAGTGGATCTCTTCACCACCAGTGCCAACCGGAAGTGCAAGAGGTTATGCTCAAGGGAATTTCCTCAGAGAGGAGCCTTAGGTGAGGCATTCGTAGTGGATTGCTCATTACCACTGCTGTAAGCGTTTCCGCCAGTCCCCGTCATTCCTCAATTATTACATAGGTTCGGATCCCACATGATCCTCATTGTTCCGGATTGGGACAGGAGAGCGTGGTACCCGGACCTTCTAGAAATGTCCATCTGCCCCCCACGGCGTCTTCCCTACCGAGAGGATCTGCTCTTGCGATAGGGGGGTCAGATTCTCCATCCAGAGGTCAGGACTCCCAACCTTCACGCTTGGTATCTGAAAGGTTGAGATATAAGGATCGGGACCTGCCGGATGATGTGATGGAGGTGTTGTTTTCAGCCAGAAGGCCAGCGACAAAATCCCTTTACTGTTGCCGTTGGTGTAGGTTTTGCGACTGGTGCAGAGGACAAAATGTTTATCCTTTTCAGTGTTCCATTTCTATGGTTTTGTCTTTCTTACTTTCTTTGGCCCACAGGGGCCTTCAAGTAGGTACCATTAAATGGTTACCTGGCGGTGCTGTCTATATTCAAGCGCTCATCTGAAGAATGCGCCTACTTTAAAATTCCTTTGATTTCTCAATTTCTTAAAGGACTGACTAATGTGTTCCCACCGTCCCCTTTCTAGGTGCCGGTTTGGGATTAGAATTTGGTTTTGAAATTTCTAATGGGTGCTCCGTTTGAACCTTTGCACTCTTGTCCTTTGAGATCATTGTCCTTCAAGACAGTGTTCTTGGTTGCGGTTACTTCCGCTCGCAGAGTGAGTGAATTGCAGGCACTTTCATCTAAGCCACCCTTTACTGTGTTCCACAAGGACAGGGTTGTACTGAGGGTACGGCCTTCCTTTCTACCTAAGGTAGTTTCTGAATTTCATTTGAGCGAGAAAGTGGTTCTTCCTTCTTTCTATCCTCCTCCTCATCCTGGTAAGGAAGAGGAGCGACTCCATAGGTTGGACCCTAGGAGAGCTCTGAGCTTTTATATTTCTAGGATGTCCAGAGTCAGAGCGGACGGTGAACTCTTTGTGGGATATGCTGGACACCGATTGGGCCAGGCTGTTACCAAACAGACCTTGTCCAGGTGGATTATCCTCACTATTACTGAATGTTACCGATTGGTGGGTAAGGACCCTCCTGAAGGGTTGCAAGCTCATTCCACTAGGGGCGTGGCTCCTTCCACAGCCCTACAACGGGGAGTCCCTATTAGGAATATTTGTGATGCAGCCACATGGGTTTCTATACACACCTTTGTTAAACATTATTCCCTGGATATGATCCATGGTCAAGATATGGCCTTTGGTAAGGCGGTTCTTTATTCCGCCATCTGATTGGGTACTCAATTCTTTTCCCTCCTCCATTTTCTGGTACTGCTTTGGGAGTCTGTTAAAGATGTGGAATATGTTGGAGGACACAATCCATTCGAAGAACAAGTTACTTTCCAACTGGTGACGTTTTTCGATTGGATGTTCCTCCAACTTATTCCACATCGCCCTCCCAGCCTGCCCTTCTGGAGAATTTCCTGTGCAGCCCAGCTGGCATTGGATTGGTGCCCCACGTTATGGAGGAGAAAACATAAACTGAGGCTACGGGCACCGTGCGGCCTATTTTATAACATCTGGTGACACCGCCCTCGACGGAGGCCTTTGAGGGGCATCGACCCAACGCCATTGACGCTGGACGCCCTCTGCCAAAGCAGTTTCCGAAGTACACATCTGTGGACATTACATGTCAAAGATGTGGAATAGGTTGGAGGAGCATCCAATTGAAAGAACGTTACCAGTTGTTAAGTAACTTGTTTGTCTGATGTGCTTAAAGGGGACTGAGATGAGGCGCCGGAGGACAGAGCCTCGGCTGGACATTGCCACGCCCGAGGCCACACCCCAGGGCACTGTACTAAATTTAAAGGAGAAGCTCAGTTTTTCACTGCCAAAGGTTCCAATATCATCAAGGGACTAAGGACTGAGTACTCTAGTCACTGCAGTGAGTAACTTTAATTTCCTTCCTCCACCTCTTAGGCCTCATGGCATCCTGTATTTTTCTAGTGCCAGATGCCAGGCTGCGCATGGGATCCTACAATGGCTCCTCCGAAGTAGGTTGCTCAGTACCTTGGAACCCTCACAAATTCCCTCAGGGTCTCCAGGTTTTTCAGGCACTACCTGAATAAACAAGGTGGCATGCGCTCTCTGCCTCTTTTCAGACAGGCGATGCAGCTGTGGTCCTGGCTATTGGAGAACCAGATCTGGTTCTTGGCAGTTCATCTGGTGGGGACTGAGAACAGTTTGGCGGATGCTCTGAGCAGGCAGAGCACCGTCTCACATGAGTGGGAAGTGTGCTAGGAAGTCCTAGGGGAGGTCTTCTCTTGCTGGGGTACCCCATTAGTGGACCTGTTTGCACAGAGCCCAACAGGAAGTGCAGACCATTTTGCTCAAGGGAATTACCAGTGAATGGCGCACTAGGGTACGTGTTTCGGGTGGATTGGACCTTCCCTCTCCACTACGCCTCCCCCCGCCACCCCTGATTCCTGTCATCCCCTGGGTTCTCAGGAGGTTTAAGAGGTTCCGAGCAACCATGATCCTGACTGTCCCGGACTGGGCGAGAATATTGTGATACCCGCACCTTCTGAATTTGACCACTTGCCTACCTCTCTGGTTGCCTCATCGCCCAATCTCCTGACCCAGTTGGAGCACCCCAACCCGGAATCACTCAGCCAACATCTGATGATAAGGTCTGATGCCTGGGACCTCTCTGCGTGTAGCCAGCCAACACCTCAAGCACCAGACTGTCTATGAGATACCTGTATGCGTGCAGTTGGAGATGATTTGAGGCGTGGTGCACGGAGAGCAAGATTGACCCTATCTCTTGCCTTACCACTACAGTGATGGAGTTCCTTCTATCACTGGCCTCGGCAGGCCTTCAGGTTACCACAGTCAAAGGATATTTGGCGGATCTGCGTGAAATGACCGAATGCAAAAGTCTGACTACCAAAAGTCCAACCTTTTTTCTTATTTTTTTTTTCTTCATTTTTCCACAAATATATATGTGGGGGGAGACCCCCACAACCTCCCCCACCTTACCCCTTTACATTTTTATTAACTTTACCCCCCCACATATATATATCTGCTGAAAAATGGTGGTCAGACTTTTGGTGGTCGGACTTTTTGCCCTCTGTCATTTTGTCCTATTCCTATTTGGCGGCCTTGTCTGTGTTCAAGAGGTCTCCGGATCAAGGTTCATGTTTTACAATCCCGGTTATGGCCCATTTCCTGAAAGGCCTTGTGAATATGTTTCTACCGATTCCCTTTGTTGTCCCAGATTGGGATCTGAACCTGGTTTTGACTATCTTGATGGCGGCTACGTTTGAACCCATGCACTCATGTTCTTTGCGGCTGCTCACTCTGAAGACCGTATTCCTGGTTGTGATTACGTCGGCTAGGTGAGTCAGTGAATTGCAGGCCCTTTGTTGCAAACCCCTGTTTGTGCAGTTCTCACATGAGACGGTCTTGCTTAAAGTAAGACCGGAGTTTCTGTCGAAAGTGGTATCTGAGTTCCACCTGTCACAGGCCAAAGACCTACCAGTCTTTTACCCTCAATTGCAGCCTTCTAAGGAAGAGGAGCGCTTCATCGATTGGTTCCCAAGAGGGATTTGAATTTTTATGTTGCAAGGATGTCCGAGCTTCGGGAATCTAATCAGCTCTTTGTGGCCTGCTCTCTGACTCGAAAAGGCCTGGCTGTAACCAAGCAAATGTTATCCCAGTGGATTATCCTGTGCATTGCGGAACACTATCAGTCTGCAGGTAGGGAACTGCCTTCTGACATCAGTGCACTCTCGACCAGGGGGGGTCTCCACATCCACTGCCTTGCAAAGGCAAGGTCCCAGTTAGGGATATTTGCCTTCCAGCAATGTGGTCTTCACTCCACACGTTTACCAGATTCTACAGTCTGGACGTTGCCCGTGTGGCCGACGTGTGTTTTGTCAGGGCAGTGCTGCAAAATCTGTTACTGTGAGCTTTCTGCCCACCTCCATTGTCCTAATGTATGGGGAGTCTATAAGATGAGGAATCTGCGGGAGAAAGGCAATCCATTGAAGGAGAAATTACTTACCGTAATGTTCTTTCTGTGGATTCTTCTCCTGCAGATTCCTCATCTCCCCTCCCATTAATCCCCGCTCAGAACTGGTTGGCAGTTAGTGCACGTCTCTCTTACTGAGTGGCCATCTGGTGAAGGTCCTGAGGTGACCGTTTTCTGTCTTCAAGCCGCATGTTCTCTCAATCAATCTTTAAAAATAAAAAAAACATGGATTTTTTAAAAATTAATTCTGACTACTGTGGAAGTTTTCCACTGAGTTCTTTCATCCGACTGGGTTGTTTGTTGTTGTTGCTAACCTCTTTTTGGCTGTTTAGCCTCTTCTCTCACTGTTTTCCTCTGCAGCAGTCGAGCTTGGGAAAAAATGGGGAAACTGAGGTCTAGGGCGTAGTGAAGTGGTATATATACGACGCCCAACATCACGTCCTGAGCCGACGATCGAGCATGAGCAGGACGGATGGGCGGCCGAGTTGAGGTCTGCTACGCCCTATGTCAAAGATTTTCCGAGCATTATTATGAAAAAGTTATGTTTTTAAAACAGGGAACAGAGGGTTGTTCTTCACGACTATGGGGGTCCTTTAATGAATTGTATGACTAGGTTTCCTGTACTTAATATACAATTGTTAATTTTCATTGGTAAGGGGGTTGGATTGATTGATATATACATCATTGTTTGTTGTGCTTTTTAATGTTGTCTTGTCTTGATTGTTGTATGTCTGAAAATTAATAACTGATTGTAAAATAGTACTTTATGATTGCGCTTAATTAATCTGTTTCATGAATTTTAAAGAATGTTTTATGACTATTCTTAATGTTCTGCATTTTACCTAAGCATTGTAATGGTATTGAACTTGAGTTATGTTTCTGTTCTTTGTATGTTTATTCAAAATAAAAATAAAGTGATTACAAAAAAAAGATTTTCCGAGCAGTAGAGCTGGATGTGGATATCTAGTAGATGAGGAATCTGCGGGAGAAGAATCCAGAAAAAGAACATTACAGTAAGGTAATTTCTCCTTCTCTTTCCTCCATCTGATATCTTTGCCCTACCATCATCTGAGTTTTCCCTCCTACAGTCTCTTTTTACCAGCTCCACTTGGTATCTTCCTCCTAGCTCTTCTCGATGTTTCCCTCTTACCACATTCTGATATTTTCTTCCTACCACCACCTGATATTTTCACTCACCCTCTCAGGAAGGAGGCTGCGTAAGTAGTTTATTCTTCTGACTCTTCTGCTCCTCTGCCCAATCACCAACTCACACCAAACTCCTACCACAAAGTCTTCTAAATGCTCCCACCTCTACTTCCTGGGATGTCCTTTTCATATTCCAGTTGGTCCTTACCTTCAACCAATCTGGGTGCTATTCTCTGTACATGTATATTCACATTAGTGCTGCAGCGTGATTGGTTGCCTTGGGATTGCCTCCACCCACAGGCTCAAGGTATGTCTTTGTGAGCAATTGAAACCGTGGCTAGACCATTGCTTTAAGAATCCTCTCCAACATCTTGGATTTCCTGTCTCTGAGAGTCTGCACCTGTGCCCTCGCATCTGAAAGTGTTGGCGGTACCACGGCAGCAAGACCTGTAAGCATTTGACAGTTCTTTAGAGTTCTCATTTATGATTCTGATAAGGTGGAGGCCTAGCTCTTTGAGAGACTGGGTTGGGTAGGGGTACGCTGCTGTGCATGAGATTGGCACTGTCCTTGCAAGGACCTAAAGGTCTGTTGGCACTTTTGTCCAGCACCTGACTGTCTCCTGCTCAGTGGTCTGGACTAAGTGTTGGTGACCAATGGATCCTCCCTATACCTCCCAGGGACCCTCATCAACTGGCTCAGGGTGGTCCCCCGCATCCTTAGTCAGCTCACTAGAAGTCCCCCGAATCAGGCAGAGGACTTTGTCAGAGTGCACAAACAAATCCCCCTAACACACTGAGCAATTTCTGTGATTAAATTTGCACGTTGAAGATGATGACAAATGCGGCGCGGAGGGAGCTGACCATCTACATATGTTCTGGAATTGTCCAGGCCTGACTGCATTCTGGGGCAGGGTTTTGGAAACATTATCTGATATTACTGACTCTGTGGTTGACACTGACCCGTTGGGTGTTCTGTTTGGGATATGGCAGACTGAGGGAGCTAAGAGCATGGCTAAATTCCTGAATATTGGCTGTATAGTGGCTAAAAAATGTGTTTTGCAAAACTGGAAGAGTCCCACCCCCCCTTCGTTCCAGAAATGGTTAAATCTGCTCATGTGGTCCCGAAACTGTGAAGAAGAGTTTATTGAAATGATCCCAGCTCGCTCCCGCCTCCGAAACATTTGTCCGCCTTCAATAGCTAATTGAATGGCTTAGATGACACCTCCACAGTAGACGATTCCTCCCAGCCGCTTCCTTGAAGAACCTGGGAACTTATTGCCCCGCGATGTTTCATTCCCCCCATTGTTTCTGTATACCCCTGTATTCACTTATGCATGTACCTAATGCTTTGTCTGCTCTGATGTATTTATATGCTTTATGCCTCTGCCGACGGAAAAAAAAAGTTTAAAAAAAAAAGAAGTTGATGACAAATTTCTGTTGTTCTGGTGTATTGGACTGGTTTACAGATAATTGATAGCCCAACGTATAGCCAGTCGTCCTCTACCTAACACTTTTTGATAGTTGTACTAAATTACATTAATATTCGTAGTAAACACAGTCCAGTTACAGGGCATTTAGAGAATTGCATTTGCCTTAATAACTGTTTTTCTATGAATATTGTTTTGTGTAAACCCTGTAACACAGTAAAAAATTGATTTAAAAAAGCTCAGACGAGTTAAACAATTATTTGGTTCAAAGAGGGCATACAAATAATAGCTGCCATTTGTAATAAGTGCGCCTGCAAACATTCCTTTGCCTTTTTGTAATGCCTACTATATAGATACTCATGTGTTTGATCTTACAGGATGTCATATTAAAACTGTGACACCTGAATGCACATGGCGTTTGTCTTTATAGGTTACCTAACTAGGTCTTTCTTTCTTTGCAAAGGATTCTAGTGGCTCTCCCTCCATCTGTTTTGATGTCTGTCCGGCACGAGAGAAAGCATGAGTTGGTGGACTGTAGTGATTTCTTTCACTTTGTCGATACAGAGCTGGTAAGTGATTCTCCATTAAAGAATCTCGGTATTTAACATTCTTGTACCCATCCTCGTGTGCCCCATTCCTCAAGTTATTCATCTTCTTAATTTGGCTGTAGCTAATTATGAGACAATATGGGTGCACTGGAATATTGAACCGCATGTGCATGTCTCCTTTATTTTACATGTAATCATTTATGGCATATGAGAAAATGTAGGTGTATTAGGGGAATTAAAACTATCCCAGGAACTGCTCTGAGAGTACTGTGTCGCGTCAGAAGTAGGAGTCATACACAGGTTGGACACTTTAAGTGCTTTATTTAAATAACATGGAAAATGCCTAACTCGCCTTATTGCTACAGGGATGTTCCCCGCCTAACCAAACTAAGGGGGCTAGTCTGTCGTCAAAAGTCCAAAGAAAAATGTCCTCGTTCCAAAGGCCTATCTGACTCTACCACTTAAACTAATAACTAAAAAATTGCCAACATATATCTTCTGGCACCTTCCCTTTAGACGGATGTCTCTAAACTTTATTTCAGGGTTAGCCCATGGTGTAACAAGTCTGATAAGTCCGGTAAACTGGAAACAAGTCAATTAAGACTATTCTTCCTGATTCACAGTGTCTTTTTCATGAGCTGCTGTAACTCCTGGCATATGTTCATAGGTCTGGTACTCCAGAGGGTGAAAGACCTAGCAATGTCCTTGATATCCTCCTTACTGTTATTCTGAATGTACTCTTATAGTTTGTCCTTACTTTTAGTCCTTCAGATTTTTTAAAGGTCAACTCTCCTTAGGTTAGGATGTTATGTACCCTTAATAATGGTGTGACACCACCACTCCTAGGGACACACTATTGGGTTCCCCTCTTTCTTTCTTAGATATCACGCATTGATACTTGGACTTACTTCTGTGTGCTTTTCAGAGTCTCCTGGTAATGGATTCCAATATTCACCAGCAAGTATACTTGGTAACTTACTCAATATTTCCCAATATACTTATTCTTGCTCTCTCAGTGATTCACAGTCAACCTCAGGGTTCCTTCCAATTAATGCATGTGGTTCCGGTTGCCTCCTTCTTCCCGGTTCCACTTCAGTACCTTCTCAACGCATGTGGCTTTTCGGGGCTTGGCATCCATACAGGTTGCTTTCCTTGACTCTCCGTCGCCTCTTTGTCTGTTTCACGGAGGACTCGCTCTGGGTGTCTCACCATGTTGGTGTGCTCGGTGTAGGTCTGCTGACGGGAGATTTCATCTCTCCCGTTTCCTTTCGTTTTGGCTCTGTTGATGTGGCCCAAGGCGTTGACGCTACCACTTCGGACGGTCGTCAAGACTCCATCTTGACAGCATCTTTCCTGCTGTTCTCTGCGCCGGACCTCTGACATCTTTCTTTGGCGTTCTCACCGTCTGATTGGCACAGACTCTGCGGCTCCGCACAACTCCGCCCCTCCAAGGCATAGCTATGTTGGAGGGCTTCCTCTGTATATGTCACTCTCCTCCTCTCTGATCGCTGCGTCCTGGTTACATACAAGTTCATGCTCAAAGGGGCGTTCCCTTTTCCTCCATGCGTCGTGTTTGATCCAGCATTACCTGAAGCCAAACAAAAGGAAGGCACATTACTTGTTATTGAAGGTAATCTCATATAGGTAGGGTGTTCCTTGTGGGAATGAGAGTCCTTCCTCTCTAGATGGGAGTCACTCCCAGTGAGATCCCACTTGCCCAGACCCCTAGGGCGGGTCTTGTAAAGTGGGCTCACCTCCCTGTTCTGTTTAGGGTACGGGAAGAATGTGCCTCGACCTGGCCAACCGATCTTTAAGTGAACGTGGTGTCAAGGAGTCACATGTGGTGCAGCCTTCCCAGCCGTGATCTGATCCCAGGCACAGTAGGCAGAGTGCATGGGGATCTGAGGCCGGGAACTGCACGTCGCAGGAAGGACACCTGCTGAAGCCCGCCTGAACCGGCATACTACGGGAGAGGTGAAGCACCAGAGGCCAGTGAAGAAATCAAATAAGAAAAGCAAACACTTTGTGGAAAGCGAAGTCACGTGGAATTACAAGCACAAACTTAACCACTAGCACTGTGAAAATAGGTCAGCTCCAGTTGACATGGAAAAGATGACTGAGGTGCCGCAGGGTGGGGTCTGCAGAGCACGCATGTGCCCATTGCCACGCCCGAAGCATTGAATTTAAAGGGGAAATACTGTTTGTGGAGAAAAAAAAATCAGTTCCCATCCCTAGAGAGGGACGCCGATGCAGGATGCAGGAAAGGGGGCGGGATGCAGAAGTATAACTTAAAAGGAAAAGCGGGTACTATAGGCTGCCCTCAGTCTTATTTACTCTGCCGTATTTCCTGGACTCTTTTCTAGTTTCAGTTCAACCAAATATTTAATAGGATATAGGTCTCCTCTTTTTATCAGTGTCCATCTTGTCAGAGTTCCAAAGAAAGAAAAGGGTTTTCTCAAGTATATAGTATGGACTCTCAAGTTCCCAAAAAAGTCTATCCTCTCAGTGATTGTAGATGCAGGGATATTGCTCTAACCCTCCTACACCAACTATGTGGGTCTCTCCCCACAAGATTCCAGTCTTGCTCGATTCTGTTTTCCCCTTGGGATGATTCCTTACTTGCTTTATAGGGCCCTCCTGGCTGCCATGGTTCTCTTATTACCAGTTTCTCGCTTGCTTCATAGGGGTATGTGTATCCCATTCTAGTATATCTTTCTCTTGGTTTTTGGGTGTGCCTTTGAGTCATTTGGTTGCTTTCAAAGTTTGAATTGTTAGGGATCCCTTAATCACTTGTATTATTTATGTCTGACTCCCTCTATGGAGCTGGTAGCCCCTGGTATTTGTCTAGACTCTTAGTTCCTTCTCCCGTTGTTCTCACAGTCTGGTCTCTGTGTCCCCCTCTTCTATGAGCAACCTGCGTACTTTCTCCATATCAGGTCCTGATCCAGCAAGGTATCTTTGACCCGGTGACAGTGCCGTTCTCCCCAGCTCCTAGGCGTCTTCTCCTGAATGTAAGTGGGAATGTTTCTTCGCTCGCCGCTATGTTGCTTTCTCACTGGTTTTACGTAGAGCAAGTGGGGGACTCATTTTTCTCTTGCTTGCTGGGTTTGGCGTGGTTTTCTGGACTCCAAGCCCAACATGTCCTTTGCGACTCGCCGACTCCACTCAGCACTGTGCTTCGTCAACCATGTTTCTCGTTCTTTCTGGCTTCTGTCTCGGTTTCTCTCCGGGTCTTGCTTCAGACCTCCTTCTGGGTCCTTCTCTGTGCGGCGCTGGCTCTGCCTCCCAGTGACGGTACGATACTGGCGGTACGTCGGAGGCTTGCCTCTGTGTATCGATTCTCCTCTTCCTTTCAGGGGAATACCAAAGGGGATTGTTTAACTGTCAAGCCCATTGAGACGCCAGTATTGCCTGTAGCCAAATGTTCAAATGCATTTTCTACATTATTTGGAGTTCCACAGTTGACAGTCAGATCCACATCTGGTATTCCCATTCATGCAGCTAATGTCTCAGTTGTAGGGAGTTCCTTACCTGAATTGGAGTCCAAGTTCCCTGGTGGGGGGTGTCATTCCCATTGATGTCCTGCTTTCTCAAACCCCTATCTAGTTATTTGCTTAGCGGGCTCCCCTCCTTAGTCTCAAAGGGGATGGCTCCCACTTGGGAAGAAGGGGAAAATTCTCTAGATTCATCACAGTACGTGATGAGCCTGGAGGTTTCATCCCTTCTTCCTTGGGGGAGCCACCCCCTTTGAGACTAAGGAGGGGAGCCCGCTAAGCAAAACCCTCCCTAGGGGTTTGAGAAAGCAGGACGTCAATGGAAGTGAGAACAGAAACAAGGAAGTCTGCAAGATGGATGCATTGTTTGCAACGTTTGGGGGCTCAGCGCCTGGCACGCAGCCTTCTAAGGCATTCAAAGCAAGATGGATGGTAATAGCGATTGCAGAAGCATATAAACTGTAGAATAAACTGTGTCCAGCCAACAGGCATGCGCTTGCGGTTTGGGCAAAGGCAACAGCAGTAGCCTTTCAGAGGCATGTACCTTGGCCAGTGAGGAGCAAAGGCGGCTACCTGGCTGTCCCCATCCGCCTTGTGCAAGCTTAACTGCTTGCACAGCATCACTAGGTCTGATGCAGCGTTTGGTCAAGCAGTATTGAGGAACTTGTTTGCATAATGAGGCAGAGCCACTCTCCTCCAGAAGGTCTAATATCAGTGATAATCACTCATGCAGTATGGAGGAAAGGGGACGGGATGTTAGGATTAATTAATAACTGTAGTGACTAACGAAATCTGTGTACAAAGTCCCCTTTCCTCCATATGACCCTCCATTCCTTTCCCCCTAAAAAATGAGTCCGTTTTAATGCAACTGGGCGATGTGAAAAATGGGGGACTGAGGTGAGGCGCCGAAGGGCAGAGTCTGCTGAGCGCGCATGTGCCCGTGGCTGCGCCCCTGTGTGCCATACATTTTTTTGTGGGAAAATAGGTTCTGTTCCTGCCCCTAGTGAGGGACACCCATGCGGTATGGAGGAAAAGGGACTAGGGACTAAAAGTATGTTACATCACTACGGTGTTAGTTTTTTTTTCATTAAACCTATGGTTTGTTACAAACCTTTTGTTCTACTAGTTCCATCCAAAATCACTTTAAACAATTGAGTTCTCCTTTCATCTTTCCTTTCCGAAATGTCTTCTTTCGTTCAGTTCTTTTCAGAGTAATCTCTCTCTGCCCAGTTGAACTCTTCCTTTAGAAACTTTACCAGTGCAAATATTTCCAGGAAGTGTTCTCCCCGCTGCAAGCTGCTCCAGAAATCCTCCTCTTTTCCAGAGTATTTGTCCTCAACTAAAGCCCCTAGGAATTTAGTTCTCCTGTCTGTCAATCCTGTACAGAAAAGGGTTAGATGTTTCAAGGTTTCTTCTGTCCCTTCTTTGCCACAAATTCAACAGTTTACCATAGCTGTTTGTCAGTTGTAGATCTTGAGGATCTGATTTGTGGGATATAGTTTCATCCTAAAATGTAGGAATTGAGACCTATATAAACTATTGGTACATTTTGATAGGTACATTGGTATTGAGCCCCAAGTCTTATGTTCTTCCCTCGAAGCAGTCTCCAATTTATATAGGTGTTTTCCTGCTGTGGTTTTTACCCAATCGTCTTGCCAAAGTTTCCATTTAACCTTTGCAGGATTGATCATCAAATCTTCTTCCTTAGCTTGGAGATGGTCTAACAAGTTTGGACAACTTTAGCTCCATTCTTTCAAGAGGATATTGTTGGTAGTTTTAATGCAGCCTCCAGGATTTCATATGGTTTTGCTATGTCTGGCAGGTGGCATTTTCTGTATAACATTAGCAACTTCCAAGAGACTCTTGCTTGCAGGGAGATCAACCCCAATTCAAATCGTATCAAGGAGGTTAGTATCAGATTCGGCAGCCTTAGAATTTTCTTCCAAAAGCCCCCTCCAACGAGCGCCATAACTGCCAAGGTGTTAGGGGAAATCCTTCTGCTCTGTATATTAGTACTGGCGTGACCTCAGCTTGGTAGAAGTTAATTACTGGCGTGATGGAGAATTTTCCTAATTTTCTATGTATTAATCTCTCTTGGGAGAGAAATGTCTTTAACTTTGTCCACAAGAAAAGCTGACGTGGTAGATCTGTCCTACTGTTATTTATGAGAGTTCCCAAGTATATGGCTTCTTGCATTTGTCGATGGGGCTTTTTTTAATAAACCATTTGTTTATTTATTTAATAATATGCATTCAGCCATCAATTGGATTTACATATAGTCATCATGAACCATCATATTAAAAAAAACGAATGGCACTATAACACAGTGCTTGCATTAAGCTATACAAAACAGATAAAAAAGGACCAACACTAAAATATACCATAAGAAAGTTGGCTAAATACATTAATACATATCTCATAAAATGTCATCATGGGATAGATTAAATTCACATAGTTGCCCTGTAATAGTTTTTTCCACACCACATTAAAATACTTAGTCAAGTGAATTGTTGTATGCCTTCAAATTTTTCATTCTTTACGCTATGAGGCTCTCATAATGGCATATAATGTGTTCGGCTGTTTCAATAACCAAATCCCCACATAATCTACACCACCGACAGGGTCTTGCAATGCCAAGTTTAGCACCAACAATTTCAAGCGTCTCCGAACCATTTAATTTAAACAGTAGATATTGACTACCTGTATTACTATTTGGAAAAGCACCCAAATATTTGGGTTACTTCTGTACGCTCTAATCACTGCTGTATAAACCTGCTACTATTAGCATTGGAAGCCAATCGTACCATGTCCCTTTCCCTTCCAGCACTTTGTATCACATGTTTCGGGTTATGGTTTATCCTGGCTTGTGTATATCTGTCATAAATCTCCCCCCGTCTCACCTGGGATCGCTTCTTGCTCTGTTCCGCGGGAGGATTCCTCTTGTGGACGGATCGGGTCTTGTATAGACTCGCTCGAGTCTCGTCCGGCTGCAGAGCGCGTTCAGAGTTCCGGGAAGGCCGTTGTTCCAGGATGTCCAGGGAAGTAGGTAGCGGTCGCCAAGAATGGGGATTCCAGGAGTCGAGTAGAGGCAAAGGAAGAAGGAAGGAGGAAGGGAACCAGGATCTTGGATAGAAGATTCGCCGAACAGCACACACACGTCGAGTCACTACCTAATGATAGCGTTGAGACGCGCGGGGCCGTGGGGGTGTGGCCAATTTATAGGACGTGCCATGTGCGTCGTGAAAGCTGGTGTGAGGCTAGTCGCTTGTTTGCGGCCATGTTGGGAGTAACAAGGAATACAAGCCCCGGCGCGATAAGGACCAGGAGGTCCAGAAAGGGCAAGTTCTATGGGTCATGACAGCATGCCTCCTCCGAAGACCTGTTCCACCAGGTTTGCCCGGGTGTATGAGATGGAATCCTCTGAGTAGTCGAGGGGTATTTAAGTTAGAAACTGGTTCCCAGGTTCTCTCGCTAGGAGGGTATCCTTTCCATTCACCAGGTATTGAAGTCGTACCCGTTTATACCTGGAATCCCATATTCGGGACACTTCATATTCTAGCTGATCATTCACAACAACTGGACTGGGCCTGCAGGATTTTCGGGAGGATTGGATGTAGGGTTTCAATAGGGAGGTGTAAAAAACTGGATGTATTTTCTTCCAGGAATCGGGTAGCTTGAGTCGGAATGAGACAGGATTGACAACCTCCTTTATGGAAAATGTTCCATAGTACCAAGGAGCCAATTTGTTTGGCCGTAGATGTCGGGGTAATAGTTTTGAGGACAACCAGACTTGATCACCAACAGAATAGGAGGGCGCTGGTCTTCTCGTGGAATCCGCATAGAGCTTAGTGCGTGTTTGGGCCTCTTTCAAATGTTCCTTGGCTTCCTTGTGAATGTTGATGAGAGTCTGTATCCAAGAGTCGAGAGTAGGTACTGGAGTGGGATGTGGAAGAACAGAAGGTAAAACGGACAGGTGAAAACCTTGACTGCAATAGAAAGGGCTGACCTTGAGTGCAGAGTGATCGGAATTGTTGTAGGCAGACTCGGCCAGGGGTATGAGGAGAGACCAGTCATCCTGAACCTTGGTGGTAAAACAACGAAGATATTGCTCTACAGTTTGATTTACACGTTCCGTGGCTCCGTTGGTTTGTGGGTGAAAACCTGATGAGAGAGCACGTTGGATCCCTAGAATGTGACAGAGATGTTTCCAGAATTGTGAGACATATTGAGGTCCTTGGTCCGATATGATCTTGGAAGGAAGTCCATGGAGACGGAAAATATGTTCCAGGAAGATTCCAGCAAGTTCTGAGGAGGATGATAGCTTATACAAAGGTGTGAAATGACCCATATGGGTGTACAAGTCTATGGTTACCATGATGGTCGTGTACCCTCGTGAAGATGGTAACTCCACAATGAAGTCTGTAGCAATAAACTCCCATGGTCTTGTTGGCAGCGATGGTTGCAGTAGAAGACCCGCCAGTCTCTTGTTATCATGTTTGTTTTGACTGCAGACAGTACAAGCCTTGACGTACTGTTGTACGTCGGTCTTCATTTGAGGCCTCCAAAACTGTCTTTGTATAAGACGGAGGGTGTTAGTTATACCACGATGACCGGAGTGAGGGGTATCATGGCAGAGGTTTATTATCTTGTTTTGTAATTTCTGCGTAGGAATGACCAGTGCATTGTCCTTGAATAGATATTCTTCCTTGACTCTTCGATTCCATGGATTCTTCCTTGAAATCTCCTTCCAGAGGTCAGAGGACTGGGTTTGAGCTCGGATTTCTTCCAGGAGGTTGATTGCCTGAGCTACAAAGATAGTTTGGGGAAACATCTTAGGATAGGCCTTATCCTCAGTGGTTGCGTAGTCTGGACGTCGAGATAAGGCGTCAGCAATCATGTTTTGTGATCCAGAAACGTGAGTGATTTGAAACTGGTATTGGGCAAAGAAGTAGGCCCATCGGGCCTGACGACTGTTCCTGCACTCCAAAGACTGTAGGATTTGGAGATTTCGATGATCTGTGTGGACCTGAACTGGATATCTAGCACCCAGAAGTAGGTGTCGCCATTCAGTGAAGGCTTGGCGGATGGCCAAGAGTTCCTTTTCCAGGACGGAATAGTGAGTCTCACTGGGGGTCAGGGTTCGTGAAAGGTAAGTAATGGGGTGTTCCAGTCCATCCTCAAGTTCCTGTTTCGAGACCGCCCCTATGGCGTAGTTGGAGGCATCCGTTTCCACTAGAAATGGGCGATTTGTGTCGGGTTGGGTCAGGATGGGGGCTTGCGTGAACTCCGTCTTCAATCGTTGGAATGCCTGATCTTGCGATGTAGACCAGATAACGGGGGTGTCCTTCTTCAGTAGAGCTACTATTGGCTGAACAATCTCTGAAAAGGTAGAAATAAACTTCCGGTAGAAGTTGGCGAGCCCCAGGAAGGATTGCACCTGTTTCACAGAAGGGGGAGCGGGCCAAGCCAGTATGGCCTTTATCTTCGAAGGGTCTATGCCAATTCCTTCTGGGCTAAGGATGAATCCTAGGTAGTGAACAGAAGTAACGTGGAACAAGCATTTTTCGGGTTTGGCTAACAGTTTGTTTTCACGAAGTCGTCGTAGTACTGCCTTTACGTGTTCTTCATGTTTTAGAGGATCTTTGGAAAAAATCAATATGTCATCCAGATAGACAATGACGAAGAGGAACAACATATCCGAGAAAACCCTGACCATAAAACGCTGAAAGACTGCAGGAGCATTGGCTAGTCCAAAAGGCATGACTAGGTATTCAAAGTGACCAAAGGGTGTTCTAAATGCTGTCTTCCATTCGTCCCCTTCCCGGATTCGAATTAAATGGTAGGCACCCCGGAGATCCAGCTTCGTGAAAATTATGGCTCCTCTCACAGCTTCCAGGATATCCGAAATCAGGGGCAGTGGGTATCGATCTTTGAGGGTGCATTGGTTTAAGCCTTGATAGTCGAGGCATGGTCTGAGTTCCTTGGTGTCCTTCTTGGAAAAGAAGAACAATGACGCACCCGCTGGAGATTTCGAGGGTCTTATGGTGCCGTTTTCAAGATTGGTGTTGAGGTATTCCCGAAGGGCCTTTTTCTCAGGTTCGGAAAGGATGAACATTCAGCCGAAGGGAATTACAGTTGAGGGATCTGTATCTATGGCACAGTCTTCAGGCCTGTGAGGGGATAATGCTTGGACTATGGAGGTAGAAAATACATCAGCATACTCCTGATAGGACTCTGGAACTTGTATGATATTGGAAACCATGAGTGGTGTTTCTTGGTCTCTTGGAGGTTCTTTAGGAGTTATCTAGGAAGGGTCCAGGGATAGACAGTGGGACATACAGAACTCTGAGCCCAGGAATAATGATCCTGCTGTCCAATTGATATACGGATTGTGTTTTTGTAGCCAGGGCATACCCAAAACCATGGGGTAATGGGCTGACGTAATGATGTTGAATGTAATCCGCTCTTGATGATGATTTATGGAAAGTTGGATCTCTTTAGTCTGCAGGCTTATGGGTTCTGAATAAAGGGGTCTTCCGTCAATTGCTTTCACCGGCTGCATGGTGTTTCGTGTCTCGTACAGAATTTGATGACTAACTACCCAGTCTTGATCAATGAAAATTCCCATAGCTCCACAGTCCACCAAGGCCAGAATGGGATAGGTCTTGTCTTTGGAGGGCGAGAGGAAGGCCTGTAGAATCACCAAACTATTTTGTCCAGGAGAGTTGAAGGATGGAATTGATGTGGAGCAAACATCTCTCTCCCGACACCTCGCTCCATCTAGGATCGGGAGCTGGCGTTTCCCGAACGCCGTGGAGGGTCTAGAGCGCATTCTCTAACAAGATGTTTATCCGAGGCACAATACATCCACAGGCCTGTGTGGATCCTTCTCATCCTTTCTTGAGGGGAAATAGGCCCACGGAAGGCTCCGATTTGCATGGGTTCCGGATCTGTGTCAGGGGTTGGGTCTGAATCGGTTTTAACAGAGGTCTCAAGGGAATTCTTTTGAAAAGGTGTCTTGGTCTTCTTTCAGCCTTTCTTTCCTGGATTCGAAAGTCTATCTGCAGGGCTAGATCCATAAGAGTCTGGAAGGAACTAGGACGAGCCACCCTGGCTAATTCATCCTTAATGTCCTCGTTTAGACCCCTGCGAAATAGAGTAAAACTTGCTTCAGAGGACCAATGCGCTTCCTTGACCAGTTGTTTGAATCTAGTAATGTATGTTAACATATCCTGGGTACCCTGTTGAAAATCAAGTAAGCTTTCTTGAGCACTAAAAACCTGTTCTGGGCAGTCGAACATAGTCTTGAGTGCCTGAATGAATCCATCATAATCATCCAGGAGGCAATCCCCTGAGTTGACTAAGGGCTGAGCCCAGGTTAACATGTTCCCTGTGAGATGCGAGATAATGAAGCCCACCTTCGCCCTAGAAGTTGAAAAATAATAGGGCTTAAAGGTAAAATGCACCAAGCAGGAATCCAGGAATCCACGTAAGGATTTTGCTGATCCATCATATTTGTCCACCACTCCACCAAGTAACACACTGTCCTTGTTAGCGGGGCCGCGAGACAACACTAGCTGCTTTAGCGCAGCATTCTCAGCCTTTAAGTTCTGTACTTCAGTTGTGAGCGCTTACATGCCACGCATAAGGTCCTGGACTGCTTTCTCCATAGCAGTATCAGTGTCGGTCGTTTGGTGTCTCAAACTGTCATAAATCTCCCCCCGTCTCACCTGGGATCGTTTCTTGCTCTGTTCCGCGGGAGGTTTCCTCTTGTGGACGGATCGGGTCTTGTATAGACTCGCTCGAGTCTCGTCCGGCTGCAGAGCGCGTTCAGAGTTCCGGGAAGGCCGTTGTTCCAGGATGTCCAGGGAAGTAGGTAGCGGTCGCTAAGAATGGGGATTCCAGGAGTCCAGTAGAGGGAAAGGAAGAAGGAAGGAGGAAGGGAACCAGGATCTTGGATAGAAGATTTGCCGAACAGCACACACACATCGAGTCACTACCTAATGATAGCGTTGAGATGCGCGGGGTTGCGGGGGCGTGGCCAATTTATAGGACGTGCCGTGTGCGTCGTGAAAGCTGGTGTGAGGCTAGTCGCTTGTTGCGGCCATGTTGGGAGTAACAAGGAATACAAGCCCCGGCGCGATAAGGACTAGGAGGACCAAAAAGGGCAAGTTCTATGGGTCATGACAATATCTTGTTTGTAATACCAAGGGGTGTGTGTGTGTGGCCCTCTTTTTTGATCAGGGGGACCTATATCATGAGGGTATATAACAGTATTTTTTTTTTTTTTTAAACTGTGTTTATTGGTTTTACTGAAACAAGGCAGGTATAATTACATTTAACATTAAAACTTTCCCTCCTCCCACCCCCTCCCTCCCCTCTGGTCGGGTGAAATCTTAAAGACCATTGTTCCACTTATGCATTGAAGATGTCTGAAACCTTAACATTATGAGGGCACCATTGACCCATAAAGTCTGACTGCAGGTATTGCAATATCCCTTCCCATTCCTTTCCGAATGTGTCTCCAGTTCCTTGGATCTTATGTGTAATTTTTTCCATAGTTATGTGGGCCCACACTTTCCGAAGCCAAGTGCAGGTCAGTGGAGTATTTTTATTCTTCCAGTTCTGCGCTATAGTGGTCCATGCTGCTATAAGTAGGCCCATACAGCTTCTCCATTGTGATTTGCTGTATTGCATTGCTGTATCGTCTCTGATTCCACAGAGCCACACTCCCTCCCCCAGCAAACCCACATCCGGGAATATTTTACCCATTTCGCTTTTCACCTCTTCCCAGAAGGGTTTAACACCTTTGCAGTCCCACCAAATGTGTCTCCAAGTGCCCACTTCTTCACACCCCCTCCAGCATTGGTTAGATGAGTTTGGATACATTGAGTGGAGCCTCTCTGGGGTAAAGTGCCATTGAGTCATAATTTTTACCCACATTTCCCTTGTTTGTGCCGAGCGGGTCATTCTGGGGATTTGCTTCCATAGGTCTTCCCACTGCTTATCCGTTGGTTCTACCTCGAGCGTTCTACCCCATTTTATTCTATATGACCATTTAATGTCTTCTCCTTGTGTGTTTATGAATTTATATAGTATGGATACCCACTTTTTCTCCCCCGTATTGGAGATGATATATGTCTCGAACCCTGTGAGATCTCTGGTTGCTGCTTCGGTGATTTCCGGGGAGTTCAGCCAGTGTTTTAGCTGTTCATATCTATATCTATTACTTTTGGGGGTTTTTTCGTCTATACTGCAGGATTCCTGTGATCTAATTTCTTTACCAATGAACATCTCGCCTATTTTGGTTATGCCCCCCTCCTCCCAGCTATCGTATGCCCCTTGTTCCATTCCCGGGGGGAACTGTGGATTTCTGCATATGGGGGTAAAGGGTCCCAGTGCGGTGGTCATTATTCCTTTTCGTGTCTGGGTATCCCATACTTTCAATGTGGTCCTCATAATTTCACTGATCCCTACATTCTTATGCCTATGCTGTTTTTGCTTCCAGAGAAGTTCTACCAACGGGGTCCTTGCCACTGCTCTATCCTGTTTGGCCCAAATTTGTTGTGGGTTCTCCCCAACCCATTCCCTTAGGACTCTAAGCTGTGCCGCCTGAAAGTATTTTTTGAAATGGGGGAGCGCCATCCCCCCTTCCCTGGTTGGAGCGGTGAGGACCATTCTCGCTATCCTAGGCGATTTCCCTTTCCACACAAAAGATGATACTATTTTTGCTAGGGTTTTGAAGAACGAGTCGGGGACACTCACCGGGAGAGCCTGGAAGTAGTATAACACCCTTGGGAGAATAGTCATCTTTACTGATTGTATTCTACCCCACCATGATATCTGCAAGGGATTCCATCTGCTCAATTCCTTACGGATGTTTGTGAGTAGCGACGGATAGTTTTCCCCATAAAATTGTTCTATTTTCTGAGGGATCACTATTCCCAGATATCTTATGCCTCCCTCTACAATCGTAAGGTCTAGTTTCTTTGCTTCCCTTTCTATATTTGCTCTGTCCCCTGCCAATATTAGGATCTCTGATTTTTTTCTATTAATCTTAAGACCGGATATGGTCCCATAGGTTTCTAGCTCTCGCACCGCGGCTGGAAGGGTGGATTCGGGGTTTTCTAAGGTAATTAGCATGTCGTCCGCATATGCTATAACTTTATGTTCCTGTCCAGCCATGTTGATCCCTTTAATATTTATTGATTCTCGAATTTTTATAAGAAGAGGTTCCAGGAATAGGGCGTACAGCAGTGGTGAAAGGGGGCATCCCTGTTTCGTTCCTCTTGAGATTATAATCTTATCCGTAACCTCACCGTTAATGACTATTCTGCTGGATGGTGAGTTGTAGTTTGCTTTAATGCGCGCGATATATTGTTCTCCAAATCCCATGTGCTGCAGTACTTTAAATAACAAGGACCACTCCACCCGATCGAACGCCTTCTCTGCGTCTACCGACAATAGTATCGCTGGGGTGTGGGAGATGCCAATTTTCTCTACTAGATGTGCGAGCCTCCTAGTGTTATCGTGGGTTTGCCTACCTGGGATAAATCCCGACTGATCCTTACTAATTAGGTTTGGAAGTAGTGGGGATAGCCTAGTCGCCAGGATTTTCGTATACATTTTTGCGTCTAGATTAATCAGGGATATTGGCCTATATGATGCTGGGTTAGTAGGGTCTTTACCTGGTTTGTGGAACACCAGAACTTTTGCTTCATTCATTGTGGGGGTCACATTACCGCTATCCTTAAATGAGTTCAAGAGTCTGGTTAGTATCGGGGTCAATATATCTGAGTATTTTTTATAAAATGGGGCTGTAAAACCATCAGGGCCCGGGGCTTTGTTACTTGGGAGTCCTTTTATTGCTTTGCTAACTTCTTCTTCCCTAATGGGGGCTTCTAATGTTTGTTTATCCTCTTCTGCTATTTTTGGTATCTGTAGGGTCATTAGATATGCTTCTTGGGCGTTTATGTTAGGGCTTTCGGTGGAGTAGAGATCTTGATAGTATTGCCTCAGTGCTTCCCCCATTTCGTGTGTGCGAGTTTGGACATCCCCCTTCGCATCGCACATGGCCTTGATCGTCGTTTCTTTCTTTTTGGCCCTTAGCTGTCTCGCCAGTAATCTGTCTGCCTTGTTCGCCTTAATGTAATATCTCTGTTTCAGATATAGTAAATTACGTTCTGCACCCTTTGTACGTAACATCTCTAATTGCCCTTGTGTATGTCTTAGTGATTTTTTTAAGAGCCTGGTGGGGCGTGTCAGTACTTTTTCTTGTATATCTTCTATTGTTCTTTCCAATTCCTTTTCCCATTGAAACTTTTGTTTATCTCTTGTGATTTTCAACGCTATCATCTTCCCCCGCAGCACTGCTTTAAATGCATCCCAGACTGTACTCACTGCCACCTCCCCGGTGTCGTTCTGTGTAAAGTATTCCTCTATCATTTCCCTTATTGTCTCCCCTGTTGCTGGGTCCTGGATCAACTCCTGCGGGAGCTTCCACCTCCAGAGCCCGTTCTTTCTCCCTGGGAATGCCACATCTAGCCACAGTGGGGCATGATCCGATAGGGCGATCGTGCCCTTTTCCACCCCTTGTATTTTTCCCAGTAGTCCCACTGATACCCATAAATAGTCTATCCTGGACATAGTATTATGGACATGTGAGAAATATGTGTACCCCCTCTGTTCGCCCTTCAATTCCCTCCAAACGTCATTCAGGGCCAAGTGGTCCATTCTTTGCCTCAGGTTCTTCGATGGCGCCCCTTGTCCCTGAGTATTCCCCGTGCTCCTATCCAAATGTGGATTCCATGCCAAATTAAAGTCCCCTCCCATGATCACTTCCCCTTTTGCAAATTCTTCCAACTTTGATAGCATATCTTTAATAAACCCATCGTGTCCTTGGTTAGGGGCGTAGATTGAGGCCAGTGTAATGTTATAGCCTTCCACTTCTATATTGGCGAAGGCGTATCTTCCATCTTTATCTACTTTTGTGTCCCGCATTTTATAGCCCTTTCCTTCTTTTACCGCTATCAATACCCCCGCTTTTTTTCCCACTGTCGTTGCTTGAGCCCAGATTGTGTATCCTTTTAGCCTTATTTTCTGCTTATCCCTTGTTCTTATATGGGTTTCTTGGAGAAGCAGTATATCAGCATTTCCTCTTTTAAACTGCCTCTCTAATTTCGCTCTTTTTGTTGGGTGGTTCATGCCTCTAATATTGTAGGTTAATATGCGTACCATCTCCATTTTGTTGTATTAGTGTGTCGATGCATCCTGTCTTCTTCTTTGCGTTTCTTGCCTCCTAGATTTCTCCGATCCTTTCTCCTCCCCCCAACTTCCCCCCTCCCCCAACTTGTAACTTTAAACTCAACAAACTGTCCCCCGAGTAGGGTTAGGGTTCCTATTGATGCTGAGGCGTTGCGCCTCTCGCTCCCTGCCCTCCATACCCTCGGGGGGTATGCCATGGGGAGTCCTAAACCCCAGTAATCCACTTGTTATTTCCGATTACCACCCTGTCGGGGCTCGCCCGGGCCGCCAACCGTGGATTGTCCCTTGGGTGCCGCTCCCCCGCCCCCCCCCCGGTCCATACTCAGCATCCGGTTTCCATGTTGTCCCCCAGTTATGCGATCTTTCTATTTTTCTCATGGTACCTTCCTTCGGGTCTCCCTCCCTGTGCTTGTCTTTTTCTTCTTACTGGATTCCCAGCCCATTGGGTTTCTTGTACGATCTCTCCTGTATGAGGCTTCTCCTCGTTCCACCTCTTCCTCTTGTAGTCCCAGAGTGCTGAGGCCTTCTTCCAGTGTGGTGACCCTTCTCTGTTTTCCTTCCCAGGTGAATAGCAGCCCAAATGGGAAGGTCCATTTGTAGCGGATCTGTTTTTCAATTAATACTTTCACTAGTGGGGCCATTGCTCTTCTTTTTTGGAGGGTGACCATGGCCAAGTCTTGATACAATTGGATGTCTTGCCCGTTCATTTTGATATGTTCCATTTCCCTCGCCCTTCTTAGAATCTTTTCTTTCTGCGGATAAGAAGAGAGGGCCACCAGGACATCGCGTGGTCTTTCCCCTGGGGCTCCAGATCTTTTGGGTCCAACCCTGTGTATTCTGTCGATTCCGATAGCTTCAGCATCTTGCGTCCCCAATATGTCTCTAAACACTTCTTTTACCGCTTCTTTCAAGTCTTTATCTAGTACTGATTCCACCATGTTTTTGATTCTAATGTTCGAGCGTCTGGAGCGATTCTCCAGATCCTCACATTGTATTTCCAGGTTTTGAGTGAGAGATACCAACCGTTCCTGTGCTTCGCCTATTTGGCTCGTATCTTCTTCAAGACTTTGCACTGATTTTTCCACCATATCCGTTCTCTCTTCGAGGTTGTTTATATCCAGTCTTATGTCTTGGACCGCTTGTTTCATTTCGCTCTTCATGGTTGCAAATTGCTCTTGAACTGTAGACATGAACTTCTCTTGAAAATCCATGAACCATGATTGCATATCTTCCCTGGTCAATGGATGCTGTTTCTGGGAGAGTGTTTCTGCCTCGCCATCGGTTCCTTACTGGGTTCTCCCTTTCGGTTGTGATGCTCCCTCCGTAGTCCACATTTGTAATATATCTGCGCCTTGTTTTATCGATTGGGGTGTCTGTTGGGAGGGGTTGCCCTTCCCTTTTGCTCTTGACATGGCGGAGTGTTTTATTGGAGGGTCTATGGGGTTCTGTACCCTTTTGTAGCCTTCCAGTAGTGTTTTCCCCCGTTCGGTTCCTCCGGCGTACTCCTGTGAGTGTAGGGGAGGGGGGAAGCTCTTGTTTTTCTGGACGTGGTGTCCCCTATTCCTCTTCTTTCCTAGTCGTCTCGTCCTCACCCCTGTGGCTATGAGGCTTATTCTTGCGTTCCCCCACTCCGCTATCCCCCCCCTTTATGGGGGAGGCGACTCCAGCGGTGGACTCCCTTGTGCCCTGGTCGTGCCGTGCAGGGGGAGAGATCCCCAGCCGGTCCAATGCCTGGGTGCTGTTTCTAGCTGGGAATTCTTATGGAAGACCCTCTTCCGCGTGTCTTCCCGAGACAGTCTCGATCTCCGTTAGTGCGCCACTCCCACCTCTCCCAATCCCTCCTGTTCCGTGTCTTCACAGCATTATGGAGGTGGGTGCTGGGTCACATTGTGCTGCCTCGGTGGATGATGGCTCATCTGCCGCCTCCCCCCCCCCGGCTGGCTCACCTTTTCTGCTGCCGGTGTTCTGCTTCCCTTCTTCCGCGGGCGGCTCCGCTCCTTCCCCCGTGCCGCTCCTCCTCCTCGCCGCTGACACGATCGCGGGCGGATCCCTGATCCTCGGGACCGCCTGTCAGGGCCTGCCGAGGGGGGGGGGGGCGGGGGGTCCAGCGGAGCTCCCGATCCTGCTCCCACGCTGGGCTATCCCCGCCGCACCGCCTTCTTCCGAAGCGCTGGTCTGCGCGGTGAAGTCCCGTACGGCTCCGATGGGGGAGGGGCCGGACCTGTTCTCCCGCTGTTCGCGTTCGATTTTCCTGCCGCGTCGCCGCCCCCACGCCAGGGGGGGGGGGGACCTCAGCTGTCGGGGGGGGGGCCGAGGAACGGGCCCTTACTGCCTTATGCGTGCTTTATTTTTGGCGGCCCGGGCGGAGCGCCGATTAACTGCGTCTCCTCGCCCCGGCGGCCATCTTGGATGCTTTATAACAGTATTTTTTGACACAGGGACATAGGCTACCCCACCTGTATGACACTTGCCGGTAGTGCGATATCGCACTAAAGACTATGACGTATGGTCTTTACATAAACAAGAGTGCACCAATATTAATTTTCATATGTGAAAAATTATTTTCCAATTAATGTTTTTTTTTTAAAAAGGCCTACCCCTTTAGTGTCCATCCCCCATGCCCTCAAACTAATGGACGAATATAGCCAGTTCTCCGGGTTTAAAGTAAATAGGACCAAGTCCATTTTGTTCCCTCTCCAGGGCACTGCAGAAGTGAATGACACCAGGTTTTTCCCGTTGGGCCTCAAATTCGAACACACCACACTGCAATATCTGGGCATACGGATTACCAAGACTCTTAATGAACTTTTTGAAGCCAACTTTCCTCCACTCCTCCAACGATTTGCAGCTGACCTAAAAAAATGGAAAAAACTGACGATTTCCTGGCTCGGCCGAGTCAATGCAGTCAAGATGGTATGCCTTCCCCGCTTCCTGTACCCCTTCCAGATGCTCCTGGTTGAGGTTCCAAAAGAGTTCTTCATTGAAGCCAAAAGGACCATGGTGAGATTCATATGGCAGGGGAAGAAAGCAAGAATCCCGTACAACACGCTAACGCTCCCCAAAGACAAGGGAGGGGTTGGGCTCCCCGATCTGAGGACTTACTATAAAGCCGCTCAACTGTGCGTCCTGATCCCACATCTCAGAGATCATAAAAACCTCCAAAGGGTCGAGATGGACAATCACTATCTGTCCCCCGCCACGGTATCGGAATGGCTATGGGACCCCACACAAAAGGGTGCAACAGAAAATTAAAGGCCACCCCATCTTGAGCACTATATGGAGTACATGGCGAGCAGGCATGGAAACGTGAAAAATCACCACCTGGCTGTCCCCGCTCAGTCCCTTGTGGTCGCCTGGCATAAACAACCACATACCTAATGTGGGTAGGTTCCAAACATGGTATGAGGCAGGCATGGAAAGGGTAGGACAGCTCCAGAAGAGAGACTCATTTATCACGCTTCCAGACCTGATGGAGGCGTTAGGTATAGGCACCCTATCCACGTTCCAGTACATCCAACTGAAAGGGGTCTTATTGAAAACAGAATGGAGGGACAAACTGAACAGAGACCTTACCCTGTTCGAGAAACTCTTAGACACTAAATCCGAGATGAAGGGCCTCATATCTGCAATGTATCAAGAACTAATAGCGGCAGGGGACGGATCAACAGAGCCCCTCAGAATGAGATGGGTGAAAGACTTTGGGGAAGAATTACATCCTGATCAATGGGATACGATGTGTAGAGCGGCCTCCAAAACATCCATATCGAGTCAATATAAACTTCCCACCATCAAACTGCTACACAGATGGCAATATGACCCTCTTAGACTTTCCAGAATGTCTAAGAGGACAATGACCCCAACATGCTGGAGGAAATGCGGAGAAGTCGCCAACTATTGGCACATGTGGTGGGGCTGCCAGCACATCATAGTATTCTGGAATGAGGTCCTGGTATGGATTACAGAGATAGAAGGTATCCAAAGAGACGCCAACCCCTACCTCATACTGTTTGGCTTGGAAAAGGATGAAGACCAATGGCCAGAGTGAAGGGCTTGACTCCCCACCTGCTGCTATCGGCCAGGGCTCTCTTGGTGATTAAATGGAAATCCGCAACGGTGCCTGGCAAAAATGAGTGGATCACTCTAGCCACAAACATCTACCTAATGGAGACGAAAACAGCCTCTCTACATGGCAAAGCCGCCCAATGTGAAACCCTATGGTCAGACTTTAAAAATAAACACCTCGTAACAGTTTCTGAGTCTCACTTGGAAGGACTTCCCGAGTCCTGACAAAAAAGTAAAATTCGACAGAAGACAATGGAAAAGAATTTGTAATAGGAGGATTCAGACCGACCAGACAATGGAAATGTGCATAGAACACGTACGAAGACCCCACGCTTCTATAACTTTCAACGGATGAGTGCTCACTCATGGAAGGGAAGGGGGATGGGGGAGGGTAGGGTTCTTTAAGATACAATGGACATACTCTGCTATAAGCAATGTAACGTATGACGCGAAAGTTTATTTGACATAATGCATATCGTCTTTGTCATGCAATCATATGCTTACAGTGGTGAGATGTGTAGAACGTATGCCATTCTGTTTGTTCCTTTGTTAAAAACCAATAAAACCAATTTTTTTTAAAAAAGGCCTATGTAGGCTACTGTATATATGTCACCAATTTCCAACTCCTTCTTCATGGAGAATTACATACAAAAGCCATCATATTATATCTTCATGTGACGAACAAATTGTAGTACTGATATCTTGTGAGGGTTAGTACAAATTGTGACTTATGATGTGGTTAATCTACATAACACATCTATCTAGACGACACTTCTGGTGTTTCTGGCACAAGCTGGATGGTTGGCTGTGCTAGTGCTGTCTTCAGGACTAAGCAAGAGAGCTTGGTGGTATCTCCTGTGGACCCCTTTGATGTAACATCTGAGCCCGTTATTTATGGTGTCACAGGTGTGTTGAAGAATTGCACTGTTCTTCTATAAAGGTGCCTGCTGTGAACCTTATGGGTCTTGATCCCAATCAAGGTGGTCTGGTCAATGCTTACGTGGATTAACTGCGTCTTGGTCCTTTGAAAAGGACCAAGCGAACAAATTACTCATGTTCTTTTGGAAGAATTATTCTTTATTTTTCTTGAAAAGGACCAAGACGCAGTTAATCCACGTGGGCATTGACCAGACCACCTTGATTGGGATCAAGACCCATAGGGCGCACAGCAGTCACCTTCATAGAAGAACAGTGCAATTCTTCAACACACCTGTGACACCATAAATAACAGGCTCAGATGTCACATCAAAGGGGTCCACAAGAGATACTACCAAGCTCTCTTGCTTAGTCCTGAAGACGGCACTGGCACATCCAACCATCCAGCTTGTGCCAGAAACACCAGAAGTGTCGACTAGATAGATGTGTTATGTAGATTAACCACATCATAAGTCACAATTTGTACCAACCCTCCCAAGATATCAGTACTACAATTTGTTAGTCAGATGAAGATATAATATGATGGCTTTTGTATGTAATTCTCCATGAAGAAGAAGTTGGAAATTGGTGACATATATACAGTAGCCTACATAGGCCTTTTTTTAAAAACATTAATTGGAAAATAAATTGTCACATATGAAAATGAATATTGGTGCACTCTTATTTATGTAAAGACCATATGTCATAGTCTTTAGCGCGATATCACACTACAAGCAAGTGTCATACAGGTGGGGTAGCCTATGTCCCTGTGTCAAAAAAATAAATAAAAACAAATTATGTATATCTTGTCCACTCATTTTCTCAGTCATGGGACCATTTTTTATAGGTGGACCAGCAGAAATGTCCCATCACTCCAAAGTTTTCACCCTTATCAATGCACCTAAATGCTTTCAATACCTTTACAATTGTGGTGCCATTATCTAGGTTACTCAACTGTACATACATTATAGCCACTTTATATTCCATTATATCACCTATTTGCTTCATGTTACATTCTAACAAAATATAGTCCATCGGGAGGGTTTTGGGCATCCTAAATAGGATTCTTAGGCTTTTTACTTCAAACAGGTTCACTTCCTTTTTTAGTTGTATACCCCATACTTTAACCCTGTGTAGGAGGCAGGGTACACTTTTCGCATACTATAGCAGAAAGATGGTAATTAGCGAGCACCCACCTTGCTTACCAATAAAATGGCTTTTAGCCATGGTGATTTTTATACATTTACTTTTATTTTCTACCCACTGCGTTTTCCAATTCAATTTGTGATCCACAAAAGCTCCTAGGTATTTGTAGCATTCCACCTGTTCAACATTATTTCCATCAACACTCCATCTCATGTTATTAGAGGATTTAATTCTTTTTTTCCCCAAAACGGCAATTATTTTGGTTTTCTCCAAGTTAATTCTCAGACTATTCTCTTGCGCACATTTCTCCAAAACCTCCAGTTTATGTTGCAGCCCCTTGGATGTGTAGTCAAATAACAACAGGTCGTCTGCGTATCCCAGCTACCCAATTTTCAAAGGACCAATTTTGATGTCATATGTTAGGCTGTCATTTAATGCTACTGCCAGGTCTGCCAAGTAGAAATTAAATAGGGTGGATGCCAGTCTACAACCTTTTTTGACACCTCTACTGGTCAGGATCAGGTTAGTAACTTTGCCCTCCCCATCCAGCCTGACCCTAACTGAGGTATTGATGTAGAGCAGCCTGATCATTGATAACCTGTGTGGAATCCCCCACCGTACAAGTTTATTCCACAGCTTATTCCGTAAGTATTGGGTCAAAGTGTCGAAACACTTGTGTATAGGCACGCTATAAATAAAATATCATATCAAAGGCTGCACTACAATTTATAAAAGCCCCATATACTGGGAGCTGACACCTCTTCCATGCATACTCTATGGTTGTGACAAGAATGATTAGATTATGCACTGTAGAAGATTTTGCACGGAACCCTGATTGATTGGGGGAAGAATGTGTTTCCCAGCAATCCACTGATTGAGCTCTTTTAATAACACCTTGGCAAAAACCTTTGCCGGGATGTCAAGCATGGCTAACATGCAGTAGTTGGTCGGGTCTTTCCAACAACCTTTTTTTATAAATGGGCAAAATTGAGCTTTCTCTTCATGGGTATGGGACCCAACCATGTTTGCCGGTCCACCTAAATAGAAGGTGCAATGCCTGAGCCCATTGCTCCGAGGATAACTTCAGTAATGCATTGCACGTTCCATCAGGTCCCACCGCTCGGGAGGCAGGAAGCACTTCAATCATTTTTGGGAGCTCACGAATGGTGTAGTGACCAACCCATTCTTCCTCCTGGGTTACATATACTTCATCAGTCAAATCTTGGGCCACAAGCAGCATTTTCACGTGGGTCATCCGCCTGTTTTCACTTCAACTTTTTTTTTGTCCCCATTCACAACTGACCAACTCTTGTATTGTTATTCTCTCTTGCATAGTTTGCTAGCATCCGCCATACCTCAATCACCGTATTAGCTCTATGCTGGCGTAACCACTTAAGGTAATCACTTTTCGCCTTCTTAATTCGAGAGGGGGCATCCGCATATTCACTCTATTTTAGTATTTCATTCGTTATTCTCAATTCTTTCTTTGCTTCCTGGATGGCTTGATCAAACTGCAGTCTATTATTGTGCGCTTTATTCCATTTTTCACTCACACTCGTGTATAATCTTTTATTTGAGGAGGCAGCTTTAATGGCTGTAAGGATGTGCTGAAAATGCTGTAGAGACAGAGGCTCATCCATGTCTTTCAACTCTTGCATATTTTCTATGAAACATTTGTGCTGTTGTCTCTGTCCGCAAGTACTGTCTCCCAGTATCATTATTGTTGTCTTTGATTAGTTAATTGCTAATCCATTTTCAGTCATGTATTGGTACAAAGCTTCCAGGCTTCTCTGTAGCCCAATCAGTGTTACATCAAGCAGGACCAAATCATCTGCAAATAGAAGACACTTTATAGGTTCAGCTCCTAGACTCTGTGGAAATGCTCTAGTATTAGACCAAGTCGGTCTGAGAGAAACAAGCTGAATAATTTCGGGGACAGAGGACACCCTTGTTTCAACCCACCAAAGGTCTTGATTGTTCTAGTTAACCGACCTTGGGCACTCAGCCGAATCTTGACACTTGTGGCAGTGTAGAGAGATTCTGTGGCTTCCAACAGGTCTTCCGGGCATGGCCAAGCATTCATTTGAACCCATAATCGCTCCTGATCGATACTGTCAAAGGATTTCTTCATATCTATTAGCGCCATTTGTATGTTACTTTTTTCTTTTAGCACTTTTTCTTTCAGTATGGTCATTAGGAAGAGATTCAGCTCCGTCCCAACTCTTTTCACAAATCCTGTTTGTCGTTCATTCTCTCTGTTAGTCTCTTTGATCCATCTTTGTAAATGCTTTAACAAAAAGGCCGCAAATAGCTTGCCTGTTGAGTCAAGGAGCGCTATTGGGTGATAGTTAGAGGGGTCATCCCCATTCCCGCGTTTGTATATCGGGACTATAATCGATGAGCACCATGAGTCCGGTATTACTCCTGTCTTCATTATTTGTTTAAACAACTCAAATATAAATGGGATCCACCTCTCTGTAGCTCTCTTTACCATGGCATTGGTAATTCCATCCGGTCCTGATGCTCTAGATTGATTAATCTTCTTGATTAATAGTTCAATGTCCAGACTGTCAAGTTGGAACGACCACCCCTGGTTTGGTGCCTTTGGTAAAGCCTGCAAGGGAGTTTTTCTTTGTTTAAAAGTTAGTAAAAGCTCAACCATGCTTCTTCCATGACAGCATGTAAAAGGGGATCCTCTCCACCTTGCCCTAGACCGTTGAGCATTTGCCAGATGGATCTGGAGTCCTTGTTTGTAAGGCTCAGAGCATCTCTTCTGCATTATGTTGAGCCATCTCTCCCCTATATGCCACAATCCAGTTTTTATATTTCTGCTATCCTTTTCTCAGTTTGCTTCCCCATTGGGGCTTTTGTTGCATTGTAATACTTTTTTGATCTTTCTTCAGGAGTTTTTTTTCCTGTGCTATTTTTTGTTGAAAACGTGTTTGTGGTCCATAACTATTGGCAACCCCTCTTTAGCCGGACGCTTAAATTTTAGGAGAAGTGGAACATAATTTACTCCATCTTCCTGCACCAGCATATCTATTGCTTTCGTGGAAAACACCACAGTATCTTGTTCGGTCATTCTAAGGCGGTTGTTTCCCGTTGTCACTTCCAGGGCCATATTAAACATTTCATTCCATGATATTTGTTCTCCCTTCCAATGCATTTCAGAAGTGAATGATCCCTCCTTGCTTTTTGGATTATTTCAAAGAACTCTATGGGCCTCATTACGAGTCCGGCGGCAGCCGTGCCGGTAAAACCGGCAGGCTGCTGCCGGACTCGTGCATTTCTCTGGCGCCTGGCTCCAAGGAAACACTGGGGGATTATGACCCCAGTGTTTTTGGAAGTCAGGAGCCGAAAAAATGTAAATCCCCATTCCCATTGAGTCCCACAGGACTCAATGGGGATGAGGGAAGCACTGGCACCATTAACAACGGTGGCGGTGCTTCCCGAAACGTCTGCGGACTTGTGCCGTCCCGCCCGCCAGGTCAGGGCTGCCGGGGCGAGACAGCAGCTGCCCGTAGACTCGAAGTGTGCCGGTCCGGTAACAACAGTGTTGGTAGGCTTACCGCCACCGTTGTTACCGGACAGGCACACTCGTAATGAGGCCTTAAGTCTTGTAACAATGATCTTGAAACAAAGACATAGTCCAATATACTGGTGCTGTTTCGATTCGTCCAGGTGGTCTTTGCCGGAACATCTCCAGGCTACTTGGCCGTTTAAAACATGTAGATCGTAATCTGACATCGTGATCTACCATTGGTGTGCTCTGATTACGCCCAGAGTCTTGTAACCGCTGGGCGTTGGGCGGAGACCTGTTAATTTGCCGATACATCGGCTATTCAGATCCCCTCTGACAATTATATAATGCAGCTTAAATTGCCACATCCATCGGTCAATAGAACTGGTGAATTGGTCTGTGAAACCAGATGTAGTTAAAGCCGCTGGATTCCAGTAGACGTTTATCACCAAGCCTCTGGTGATCTCATTCCCTAAGGCTTCTTTGATGCAAATCACTTGCATAAATGGATTTGGGCTGTTGAAAAACTCCACCTCCATCCCCATGCCTTTTTTAACAAAGGTCACTAGACCTGCCGCATGGCGCCCTGTGTCACCGCGATAGGCAGCCATAAATAAGGAGATACAACCATCTAGGTAAGGGGCCCTGCAAAGCCAAGTTTCTTGCAAGCAGAATATACCCACACTTAATTGTAAGTCTTTGTCCGTCGACCGAAGTATTGATCCTTTCCTGTTCCAAGATACAATCTGTCATGTAGCTCTTTGTGGATATTCATAACTGCGCTTGGTCCTAGGATTGGGGTTCATCTGTTCTTTTTCCATTTAGTTTTTCCTTGAATGTATCGCAGCATCCGTGATTAATCTCTCAGTACCCCCACCATTCTTGAATGTAACCTTTATCGAACCTTTCGGTCTTCTAGTTAAATCCAGAATTGTTTCATCCACTCGTCCCACTGGGGTCATGGGACTGGTCCTTTGTTTGTTTCCACCCTTCGAGGACCCATGGGTCTCCACATCACAATGACTTTGTAGGCCAAATCCTATCGGTGATCATATTATTGTTTCCCCATCTCTATTCCTTTGCAAAATCGTCTCCAGCATTCAAAACCCATAGGTAACAATAAACGGGCCATTTCTAGCAGTGCTGTCTTGGTTCTTTGGGAACGCAAGTGGAGGATCACACTGTCTGTTATGCGTTCTTTGGAGAACTCAACGATCTGGATGTGGGATTTTACAAATCTCAAAGAAGGCATGTTGTGCAAGAGACTTATCGCATTAAGGCAGTTCAGGATCAGACCAAATCTGGTGGGTAATAACCGTTCCAAAGTAACCTTTGCATATCCAACAGTGTGTCGCAATTTGTAATTGTCTCCTCTTTCATATCATTGGTTTATGTACGTCTGCCACTTTGTGAGGGTGTGCTATCTTCTTGTCGCTTCCCTTTCTACTGATAGTTTGCCTTTCGGCAGATCACTTTTTCCCAGATTTATCAACCAGTCACTTTTCTGGATGATATCCCTTTGTCTTTTCGCCAATGTCCTAAATGGACTCAGAGGGTCCTCGGATCTATAAGGAGCAATCAACTCTTTAGGTCCCCAGGTCCTGTTGGCATCTTGGAATTTAAACCCCATGTTTATGCAATCTCACCGGTCACATGAGTCTTGATTCAATGATGGTTTCTGGGTATCCAACGGGGGTTGAGGCGTTCGTTCCCACACATTGGCCTCCTCTAAGGGATAAGTTGAACAATTTAAACATTCATCATCCAATTCATCCATTGTACTGCAAGTTTTTTTTTTTTTCGGAGTTCCGCCATTGTTCATGGGACCAGGGATCATCTTTTCTTCAATTTTCCCTGGAGGCTGCAAACTCATTCTATTTTTTGTTGGAAATTCCAGTTGCAAGCAGAGAAAATTCCTTATAGCCACATGTATTGGCTTTGTTGGTACCCTTTTGGAAAACATTGAAATCTTTGGTTTCTTTTCTAGAGGGGTTTCTATATGCATCTTCCTATTTAGTTTTCTCTTTCTCTGTGTGAAGATTGAAAAGGAATTAAGCTCACTCAAGGGAGTAAGCTTAATCAAAAGCGCCTTTGGTTTCGGTAATACATGTAGATTTTTCTTTTCAGGTTCATTTATTGTGAGGTCAATCCCGTCCTCATTATTTCAGAGGGTAACCGTTGTCCCAGTCGAGTCAGGAAGGAACATGATCTCCCCTTCCTTTGTCATGTTTCATTGTGATGGATCACCTACTTTCTCTCTGAATTTTGATTTTGTAGGTATATCAGGTTGGTCTTAATAGTAACTTCAAGGCACAGGTCTGATCCATCCATGGCCACGGACATGGACCCCACTGCTTTTCTGTTTTGGACCATCGATTTTAATTGTAAGAGTTCCGAAACAGAATTCAGTAGGAATTCCTTATCTGCTCTCTCTAGTTCCAGGGCCCCCTTTTTCTGTCTTTGTATTCTATTTGAGCATTTCATTTCTTGGTCCACTCTGGTGTAATGAGGTTACGAAGGACTTGATGTAAATTATTTTGGAATGCATCAAGGCCAGTAAGGTCGTTTGGTCTTTGCTTTTTTCAATCATTATTTCGTACAATTTCAAAAAGGGTGCGAGAGAGATAGTTACGGCTGGCATCATATCACTAAGGGGGTTATTAGTTGTCATTTTCCCACTTTGGTTAGGCTCATACCCATAATTCAGTGAAAAGACTGGCAAACTCCTTAAGGGTGAACCCCTGGGACTACGAGGGGGTGCTTGTATTTGATCATGTTCCATTGAGAATGAGATGAAGCGTTGGTTCTCCTTATTTTTACCGCCTCTTTCCCTGTTGTTCTTTATTCGGCAGGTTTGTCCCCTTAACATTCTGGTCGTCTTCTCTCCCTTCTCTGGTTATATTGGGGGGTAAATCCAGACTAGAAGACACTAGAGTACGGCTGAAACACAACCCCTTGTTTGATCTGCAGTCTCGTGGGCTTCTCACATTGTTACAACCTCAGTGTATCCTTTTGAGAGTTTTCAGCTTGTTCAATAGAAGATTTAACTTTTTCCATGTCTCCCTGTATTGGCATCAAAAGGTTCAAAGTGGGGAAGCTTTCCCTTGATCTCGTTCTTAACACCCCTAGGTGTCCCTTCTCCCGTAGGTGTCACCCGCTCTATTTCGGGTGCCTTCTCCTTGGTATTGTTTCCACTTGGAGTGGCCCCTTCGTCTGTCAGCCTGTCTTTCCCAGACTCCACTTTTTCTGGAAGTGATCACAAGAGTTTGATGGAGGACCCTCCTCACTTTGTAATATCTCTGCATCAGTCAAGTCTAAAGTGGGGGTTTTCTCCAGGGGTCGCTGTTACCATGGGCTCTTGTGGCCCTGTTTCTCGATCAAGTTGGGCTTTGAAGGAGTCAGCTGGCTAGTGAGTCCCCTTCATGGCTTCTGATAAACCCAAGCATTTTATACCTCCGGTTATATCCTGCAACCATGTTTTTGCATCTTTAAGTGAGACCCCCTGGCCCTTGTTTCCCCTCTGTTCCACTTGTGTCATCAAGGGCGATTGGAGTTTCAGTAGTTTTGGAGGTTTACAAAAGGCAGGCTGGCCACCAATCACCTGTGTTTTCGTTTGTTGTCTTGTTCTTGGCATGGGGAAGAATCTGATCACTGATTCCATCACCCGGTCGCTTGTTCTTTTTTAGAGGTGCTATTGCTCCCCTGCAACAAGAGCAACACTCCCTTCACTCCACCAATATATTTATATCAAAAATCAAAAGGACCTATTCAGCCGGTTCGAGCTCCCGTTGCAACCAGTTTGCGAGGTTACAAAGCCCCTTGTCCCACAGTGTCAGCAGGGAGAGCACTGTCCGGGCTCAGTGACTGTCTGAGCACTTCTTACTGCACCCAGCCTAAGCGGCAACAATGTATTGGGCTCTCTTGTAAATGGACTGGCTTACAGTAGTCTAGTGGCAACAGTATATTAGCAGTCTCTCGCGGCTCAGCGTCGGGAGCCGAATAAATAAATGAAATGATCAAAAGAAAGCTGAGCGGCAACAATCTCTGTAGTTTTGCGTTGGGTTATATGTATAATGACTGGAAGGCACCAAACGGAAACTGTGGGGGTCATTCCGAGTTTGGAGGCAGCCATGGTGCTATTAGCACCATGGCTGCCTCCAAACCCGGGTCCGGGTCCGGGCTGGCTGAATGGGGACTTACTGGGTCATTCCGACCTTGGAGGACCCTGTAAGTCCTCATTGAGTAAACCATTCCCCATTCCCATTTGAGCCCCCATAAGCTTCAATGGGAACGAGGAAGATGCTAATTACGGACCTGCAAATAGCGGGCCCGTTATTAGCGCCTTGTTCCCTTAGCGGGACCTTGGAATAGGGCGGTAAGGGTTTACCGGCATCCTTACCGGTGCCGGTAAACCCTTACCGCCCATCTCGGAATAAGGCCCTGTGTCTCAAAAGCATCACAAGGCCCAAAAGTATCATAATCTCAGCCTCGGGTTTTGGGTGTATAATTTAAACAAAAGAAGCTGGGCGGCAACTGTATCTCACCCACAGCTGTTTTCAGTTTCACTCGTCGGTCCTTGCAGAAGCCCTCAGTACCTCAACCCTTCATAGGGACCAGCAGGGCAGAAAAGGCAGATGTCTGAGAAATCTTTCCTCCGCAGACTCCGGCGAGCCCTGTGGGAACTGCAGGAACTGCCTTTCCGCTGCCACTGACTCTTGGGGTAATTGGCTTTTAGCCTTTCCCATTAGCAGCACGGTAGCAGTGCTCCGCCTCCACAGATTTCACTGGTATCTGCCTGAATTGCCTTTCTACTGCTGCCTCCGCTACCAGTTAGAAGTTGGTCAGAGGACAAGATTTATTATTTTCTCGAGCACCCATAGTTTAGTTAGTTAGGTAGGGAGTTTCCCTATTAGCAATAGGGTCAGTAAGGTGTTTTGTTTAATTTAAATAAAACTCCTGTAGTAAAAGTATGTTTACGTATGTCTTCTGGTCCGAGTCTTTCTTCTGGTAAACCACAGTACTCTCATCGTGCATCCATTAATGCTCCTCTTACCGCCTCATTCCTAACCCATAAGAGGTTTCTACTCATTGTAATTTGATTATTAGTATTCCATTTTGTTTGGAAACTACCCTCTCACCCTTTTGGTAGAAGTGGTGTCAATATAGTATCATCAAAAGGTGTGTAGAACATGACAACTGTGAGAACATCTTTTAGGTATTGACATTTATCAGTGTGATTGTTGGGATTGGCACGAATCTCCCAATATCAATCAAATATATTGGTACGTTTGATTAATTGTTTGTGGAAGTGCTTCTTAACTCATGTAGATATTGCCGAAAATGAATGAAAGGGAGGTAGTAGTGATTGTACCTTTTTATATAAACTTAGCCAACCTACCCGTTTAGTTTTGCTTGTTTCAAATTTGGATATTTGTAAGCAGAAACTGATACTGAGCTTGACCGTTCAATAGACATACAATTAATTAGTGCAATACAAAATATTTGTGTGGATCTGTCCGTTTAAGGGTGTTGCAGACCTGAAAATAAGTTGAAAATATATTTGAAGAAGAACCACCCCAAAGCTCACTATATTTGCAGACTGATGCCGGCATTGCAATGTGTCTTCTATTCATATTGTTATTGTATTGTAGGGTGTTGGTTGTGCTCATTGACTATCAATAGTTTTATTGTATTTTAGGGTGTTGGTTGTGCTCATTGACTATCAATAGTTTTTCTCCACTGTTATGATAGAAGTTCTGTAGAAGAACATGGTGTATAATGAATTCCTTTTTATTCGGGTTTGTATGGGCCGCCTCCGGTTAGGTGGCCACCACAGCATGCTTCGTGAGAATCACTTGGCTTTCAATGGATTGCTTTTCTCGCGCAGATTCCTCATCATAATGGATCTCCATCATCCAGCTCTGCTGTTGGGAAAAATTTCGACAGGGGCGTAGTGGACCACGACTCGGCTGTCCATTGTCGATCCGTCTTGTCTGGCTCTCGATCGTTGGCTCCGGAAAGTGATGCCAGGCGTCGTATACATAGCACTTCACTACACCCCATGCTTAAGTTCTTTTTTTCTGAGCGCTTGCACACTGCATCAGGAACACCACTCGGGTTTACTCAATGTTTTTTGTACCTAGTTGTACGTTTTCTCAGAAAACCTCGACACAATGTCTCCAAGCGATGCCGCGATTGCAAGGACAAAATGTTGGTAACCGATGTTAGGGAGAATTCTCTGTTTAGGCTGAATTGCCTAACCTAGTGAGTCCCCCAGCAGCTTTGCTGGATTTTTTGGGGTTTATTTTTTTCTCCTGCCAAGAGTGGGACTCTTTTACCCTCACTCTTGGGCATGATTTGAGTGTGTTTCTTTGATTCTATATGTGTTTAATGGGCTGTGGGGTCTTTTACTCCATAGGGCTTCATGTGTTTTTGTGATGTGTGTTACACAGCACCCTCAGTGCAGTAACACAGGGGTGTCATAGTGACCCCCCAGTATAGACTCCATACCCTGGGACTGACTACTGTCTCCCAGGGCATGTAAAGTCATCATTGACTTTACTAGTCTCAAATTCTGAACAGAACCAATACAAACCATCATATTGTGGACATACTGGCTGGGGCAATTCGATTGCCCCGGGGTCTGTTAGTCGAGGGGGTACGTCTCCGTCCCCCCTGATCGAGTTTTGACTGGTGGCAGTGGATGCTACTTTTTATATTCGACCGCGAATATATCCCTATGGGATTTCCTATTGTTCGAGGCTACCAACTTTAATTTTTTAATTCCTATAGCCTCGAACATACCGCCGGTTTATTTATTTAATATTCATTCTCCGGTTGGTATTTTTTGCCAGAGCTCAGTTCTAAAATGGCGTTTGTGTTCGCTTCTGTGACTCCAACCCAAGTTGAGCCCTTTGTTCCACTTTTTTGCGGGCTTCTCCACAGAAGCCCTCCAAAGTGGTGCCACTCTGTCTGGGGTACTTAGGAGGGGTGGAGGGGGATTTAGGCACCCTGGACTGAGTTGCCTAGGCAACTCAAGTCGCACTCCGTCCTGATTGGCCCGACCAGCTCACCACTTAACATGTTTGAGTGACAGCTATGATGAGTGAATGGGGGTTTTCTGCATAAAAGCAGGGCTTTGGGGACTGGAACTTTAGAAGTCGCCACAGGACCTAAGAATCCGACGAGGGAGAAGCTGAGCCGACCTGCTACGACGACACCACCGGTGGAGCCCTGCTGAACCGTCTCACCACTTTTCCCAACGACAGAGGAGATCTCCAGCCCGGAGAGTCTTCTTCCTTCTATTGGTGGGGATAACTAGTCTGCTTCCTTTTTCACTTCCAGGAGCATTTCGTGGCCGCCTTGCCTGTGCCAAGCACCCCGGCAACCAGGATACCACGTTTTACCACTACCGCGAATCAAAGGGTAGTACCTTTAACCGGAAAACTCTGCGGCTGGTTTCTTCCCTGGCAGTGCAACGACCTTCATCGTTCCTCCACGTCGAGATCTTCTCTTCCTCTGGACGACGCCGCGACTTGCACCCGCTGCCAGGAACAACTGCCCCCGCTGGAGGATCCTTTCCACATAAGGTACCGTGTTCCGCATGGCTTCCCTTGCCACCGACTGTACGGGGTAGATTTAGTCCTCGGCTTTCGACCCTGGGTTAGCCTGGGACACCCTGGCCAAACTTTTCTGGGCCTAACTAAAACCTTTCTGAACTCCCTGCAAGACTTTTTAAGCCTGTTGTCATTGTGTGATCTTGGGTGCATTTGTGCCCTGCTCTCTCCAAGAGTGGGCCCGGCCTATGGACTTTGGCTTACAAGTAACTTTTGACTTTCCTGCTCCTAAGTATTAGTGTGGTGTATTTTCCTACATTCTGCCTTTTTCCCTCCCTTTTTCGTTAACTTATTGGAGTGCCATCTATAGTTAAGCGCTCACCTCTGTCTGGCAATAAGTGGTGTTAACTAAGACTTGTCTGATAAGGAATAAGGAGTATATATATAATAATAGTAATTGTGTTTAGAGTGATTTACAATAATAGTGCTGGAGTGTTTCAATAAGTGTGTTTTTAAATAAATAATGATATACCTTGATACCAAAGCTCTGGTCAGCGTTTGCTTGTGCTATTGTATCTGAGTGCCTATTGTGCATACTTTGCATACTGCCTAACTCATCTTGAGAGAGGTCTGACTGCTCAGCCACAGCTACCAGGTAAATCTGGGTGGTACAGACTGCTACCAAGTGGGTTTACTGCCAACACCTGTAGTCCTAAATCTTTTGCAGTGGTCCCCAAGGGAACTGCACAGGTTTCTGCCTAACAACCGACCCCCACAACGTGTGTCTGTGGTGTCTAGGCTTTGGTCACGACATGGAGGCCTGCATGTTGTGCACAAAGATGCAGCCCAAGTCCCTACATGAGAGGGCCGGGAAACTGGCTTTGGGCCGACCGGTCACTAAATCTCCGGCACGGTCCCTTGTTCGGTCTTCAGAGGCAGAGACGGAGGAGCCCACTCCCGACAAAGGGAAAGAACGACATTGCAAGAAGACTAAGAAACGGTCTCACTCCAGGAGCAATTACTTATCGCCTTCCTCGCGGAAGAGGAAGCGGCATCACCGCCATCGATGCAAATCCAGCTTGTCGTCGGATCAAGGTAAACCCTCAGGGGGCTGACCACTCTGGAAGAGTGGGAACATTTTAAGACTTCCATGCTTGATATGTTTAGGCAACAAGCTGCTTTTTGGCGCTGCTCCAGCCCCCGACCAGCAAGCTTTGGCAGCAAAAGCGGCGCACAGTGCTTCCGACCCCAAGCCAGCCACTCTGTCGATTTAGAAAACCCCTTTGGGCGTCATGTCTTCAAGGCAGAATTCGCCAGAGGGCCGTAATGCCGAGGCTCACGACGCACCATCGGTTATCTGAGCGTCCCTCAACGCCGAAAGAAAATTCAGCATCTAAAGCTTCAGCTTCGAAACCTATCCTCAAGCCCTCAGCGCCGACAGTCAGCGACGTTTCATTTGTCCACTCTCGAAATCGGGCTTCTTCGACTCGATGCAATCAATATTTGGCGTCGATGACCCTGTTGACTCTGTTTACATGGGAGCCGGCAGCGTCGATTTTTTTAAATTTTTTTTTTACGACCAGACCAATTTATTGGCCCTAGCTCAGGGTCTACAAGACGCCAGTGGTCTGGATACTACCCCAGACCTTGAGTTACAACAAAACCAGCCCTATACTCATGCTATCCCCCTGGTTATTCATTGTCTACATGGCCCACATGATCTCTGCCTTCACCTCCAATTTACAGTGGTATTCGGATGACACACAGCTCTCTTTCAGGCTACCCTCAGCCTCTTCCTTCTCCTCGCTCATCCCTGACTGCCTGTCCGCAATTCAGTCCTGGTGTGCTGCTAACAATCTCTGCCTTAATGCCAGTAAGACAGAGATTGTCCTCATAGGGACCCCTGCTCCCGTTTTCCCACTTCCACTATGGCCAAACACCCTTGGTCCTGCACCCTCACCCACTAGTGAGGCAAAAAATCTGGGGGTCATTTTCGTCTCTACTCTCTACTTCTCACATCTCCGACAAGTCCAAAAAGTCCCACTACCAACTGCACCTCCTCAGATGTATTCTACTTTTTCTCACATCTCCACATAGGCTCACTGTCTCCAGAGTCCTGGTTCTCTCCAGACTGGACTACTAAAACAGTCTCTTTTTCAATCTTACCACCTCTACTCTTCGACCTCTTCAATTTATCCAGAACAGAACAGCGAGACATATCCTTGGCCTCAAGCCTAGGGACCACATCTCTCCATTGCTGAAATCCCTCCACTGGGTCCCTGTGGCTGTATGGATCAAGTTCAAGTCCCTCTGCATAGTCACCAAGGCTTTCTGGGGACGGGGCCCCTCACTATCTACAGCGCTCTTTTTCCAAGTACTCTCCTTCCAGAGCCCTCCCTTCGGCCTCCTCCAAACAGATTTATGGGTAGATTCTTATCCTCTGCAGGTGCCTCCCTTTGGAACAGCCTAGCTGCCTCTCTCCGACTTGCGCCAGACCACCGTAAGTTCCAGAAACTCATCAAGACATTCCTATTCTCCTCCTCTTTCTCTCGCCCTCTCACCTGCTAACCTCCTTTCTCTTCTCTCCTGCTTCCCTCCTTGTTCTCATCCCCAACCTGTTAAGTAAGCTGACTGGTCGCCTGGTGCACCTCCAGAGCCTCACAGGTCCCAGGCCCCCCCGCCAGTCCTGCACTTGCCTCTGGGCCTCCGTACTCTGCCTGCATTACTGCATTCGGAATATGTTCCATGAGAATGGCACACACTCTGCACAGGCCCGCTTGTTCCCCCTTCCCTCGCACCTCTGTATCCCAGCAGCCCTGTAGTTTTTGCTGCTATTTACCTTTAAACCCGGCGCGAACGCGTCAAGCCGGTCTGTGCCGGACTATAAATATCTCCTTAGTCTCCTCCTTATTCAGGTTTGTCTACTCACGAGCGCTGCTATTTTCTTTGTTTTAATTTGTCTTAACAAATCTTTTTAATAACCTTGCTGCTACTTGTGTTTATATATTTATATTGTTAATCTTAGGTAACGTGCTCAAGGGCAAATTTCTTATCACGAACAGCTTGAGGCATAGTGCGAGTTAAAACAGGATTAGTTTCCTGCACGCACTGTATTGGGAAAACACTACATTTCCCAGCAGCCCTGTAGTTTTTGCTGCTACTTACCTATAAACCCGGTGCGAATGCGCCAGCGTGAAGGAGTCAAGCCAGTCTGTGCCGGGCCGTGACGGACGTGACCGTGACTGCGTCTCCTCTCTGTCCTTTTTGGGCCATATCTCATGGGGCTTCAAGAAGTTCTCGCAGCCATTGCTGCTGCCAGAAACATTGTCTCGGAAAATGCCCTTCCACGCTCAGAGTTACCTACCCCGAAGGTAAGATCCCTCTATGCTAACCCTCCAGACTTGAACATAAGCCTGTCCTTACCGCTACCCATTACTCTTTTCACTCCACTGCCCGACGATTTACCCTCTCACATGCTCCCCACCCCCTCAGTTATATCCTCATCCCCCAATTTATCATCTACTGACTCTCTCGTTAGTCGTCCGGTAGGAACCTATACTCCTCCAATCAGCACACTCCGGTCCCTTCTACTTAATACCCGGTCCCTCATAAACACGCCTTGGAGGTCAACCACTACATTGCGGATAACAACCTCGACCTTTGCGCACTAACAGAGGCCTGGGCATCTAGTTCAGCTTGTATGCCACCATGACCGCACAACGGGGAGAGGCGGCGAGTTGCTTTTATTCTCAAAGATACCCTCTCAATCTGGATTGTTCAAAACCCGGACTTTGAAGGAGTCGAATCCCTGCACATTAAAATAGGAATGAACGCCGAATCTACAGTGAACTTCTTCTTTGCCTCCCCCTCTAACTATCTGCTCTCACTCCTTAAACCTAATACCCGGCTCATTCTTCTCGGAGACTTGAACTACTGGTTAGGTCATAAGGAGGATCCATTTGCCACCAAACTAGAAGTTAATCTCTCTGATTTAGGTTTTGAGCAACAGGTTCATGAGCCTACTCACCAATCAGGCCACATCCTTGACTGGGTCTCCGCGATTAACACCCCCTGCCACGACACCCAAATCAAGCCTTGCCCTTGGTCGGATCACTCATTCATTCATTTCTCCATAAGAGTACCTTTTCCAGTTAAACCTAAACTTCATAAGCACAACTTTATTATCACTCACAATTTTAAACATATCACTGAGGACAGAATTGGACCTCTTCTCGACTCCGCAATTAATTTTTAGAGCATACCACCTTACTAGGTATGGCTTCAATCCTTACGTCCAACCTGGCGCCCATTTCCCAGTCCCTTGCTCCTGCCAAGTCTAAAAAAATCACTCGGCCCTAATAGAAGCAATTTATGGTTTACCAATAACTTACAAAAGTCCAAATTGTCTACTGCCAAGCTTTTCCATCAATGGAAAACCAACCCTACTAACCTTACCTAAGCTGCATACAAAACTGCAGCTAAGGCCTACTGATTAGAGCTCACAGTAGCAAAAAAGACTTACCACAACAATCAGATCCTCAATGTCAAATTAGACGCTAAACAATTGTTCAGGATCCTAAAAGATTCTGAATCTACCCCCGAACCACAGGGACAAGCTCCACCATTAGGTAACTCTTGGTGCCTACAAATCCAGAATGGAATGCACAATAAACTCCTTGGCATCAGAGCCGATATCGTACATAAACAGTCCGCCAACCCAGATTCTGCGTATTGTAAACCTTTCATTAGAAATCCATCTATCACCGAATTTAATTTTCACTCAATCTCAGAGGCTGAATTAAAATCTATCATCGAACAACTCAAGCCTACTAAGGGTAAGGGCGATCCCTGTTCTTCCCCAATTATAAAATCCTGCACTCGCCCATTGCTAAAAGCAATTTGTCCTTTTGGTAATACTTAATTACAAGAGCTCTGCATCCCCGACAACCTTAAAGCCACCTGGATTACCCCCATCTTTAAGAGGCCTGGACTTGCCCTTGAAAATTTGCTTAATTATCGCCCATAATACGCAAGTCCTTCGGAAAAATCTTGATCGATTAGCTTACTCACAAATAGCCTCCCATTTGAACCAGCATCCCATCCTAAACATCTACCAGTGTGGCTTTAGGAAGGGCTATGGCACCGAGACCTCTATCGTAGATCTTAAGTCACGTCTACTTGCTAACATGGACAAAGGCCTAGCAACTCTTCTTGTGTCTCTGGATTTATCCGCGACATTCGATTTGGTTGATCACCCCACTCTGTTAGCCAGAATGACCGAGGTGGCCAATTTCATCCCCTCCGCTTCGTCATGGATTTATTCCTTCCTTGTTAACAGACAAAGCAGAGTCTTTATTGGGCAATTCGAATTAGACCCAATCCCAGTCTTTTATGGGGTACCACAGGGTGCTAGCACCTCCCCCTGCCTTTATAACATCTATACTGCTCCCTTCATTAAGATGCTAGAGGAAGAAGGTATCTCATTCTCTAACTACGCCGATGATACCCAGGTCCTAGTAAAACGTTCTGGGGTATATTCCCAGGATGAACATGAGCTAAACAGAAATTTCTCACTTATAGAAAATTGGGTGATGGCCAACAACCTTGCCTTAAACAAAAGCAAAACCGAGCTCATGATTGTGGGCAATACAAACTACCTCGCCAATTTGGATCCTATGCATAAATCATTTAGGCTGGGCTTGGTGGACATCTCCCCCCAACCTAAATTAAAAATACTGGGGGTTGTCTTGGATCAGTCCCTTACCATAAGAGCCCACGTTAGAAGTGTTATCTCCGCTTCCACCTATTATGTAAAACCTTTAACCCATTTAAGACCTTTTATCTCGCAGGCCAACGTGAGACAATAGAAAGAGGCATAGTCGGGCCTAAAATAGATTATTGCGGTAGCCTCATGGTCAGATTGGGAAAAATTGATTTCAATAGACTTCAAGTAGTCCAGAACGGGGCTGTCCAGGTAGTTACGCGCCTGGCGCGACGTGACCACGTCTCATCTGCCAGACGCTCCTTACACTGGCTGCCGATCGAAGCACGTGTTAAATTCAGATTACTTACGATTGTCTATAAATGCAGAATTGGCATAATGCCCAAATATCTGCTTGATCAAATTCAAGACAAAGCCAACCCTAGGGTACTTAAGTCTAGCAACCAGAACTTGTTATCTCTTCCACGCTGCAAACTCAAGAAGGTCAAGAATGGGGCCTTTTACACTGCAGCACCCAAACTCTGGAATTCGCTTCCCTCCGTGCATCGCCAGCAAGCTTCGATCTCCTCCTTTAAAAAGATCCTCAATACTCACCTTTTTCACTAATCTTTTTCTCATCCACCTAGGCTGATCGGTTTCCATCACATTCGGATGTTGTGATTTTCTTCCTGTTAGGCAGAATCCTGTGCAGTGCCCTTAGGGACCACTACACACAATTAAGACTACATGTGGCAATACAAGTTTTACCTTTGGTACAAGCCTGTACTACTATGTCAGAGTGGTAGCAGTGGCGGAGCAGGCAGGCTTATCTCAAGAGTATATGAGCAGTAGCAGAGATTACACAAAGGGACCACAATTACTGTGACTCAAGCAAACACTGACTCAAGGTTTCAGGTAGAAAAATATAAGTACATTTATTTTTAAACCATTTGTTATAAACACAACACTTCTATTAAACTTAAATAAAAACCACACTAAATATACTACAACTAACCAATTCACTTTGTACAGTAAGTCTCAAGGGTAAGTACCCTCTGTTGGAATGAACCGGTGTTATGTACAAAACACGTTACCGCGAATACGATTGCGATCACTTTTTGACAGTGCAGTCTACTAAATAAACGTGTATCCGTGACATGAAATGCTAACGGGACAAAAACACACTTAGCAACTGAGATACCCAAAGGGAGTTGGAGGCAAAAATCACAGGCAATATTTTGGTTAGGCAGGCAAAATCAAGAAACACTCAGAGACAGGAGTTCAAAAGTCAAAGGGCCGGAGCCAGGGTCGAAAGACACCGGGGCCTGTTGCCGAAGATCACACAGTCAGACAGTTCACGATTCAATGTAGCCAAAAGTACTTCAATATTGTCAATGTTCAGAAGCAAAAGTTATAAGAAGGAGGGAAGACGAGGGCAAGCCTTGGAAATGAAGAAAAAGGGATTCACCCAGTTTCCTCAGCAGAACACAGTACCTTGTTCCAATGGTGCAGCTGGTGCCCTGGCAGTTGTTCCTGTTGGTTTCCCGCAGACCCACGATTCCTGGAGCTTCGTTGTGAAGGAGGACGTCTGAAGGGGGTCTGCACCACACAGGGATGAAGCCGGCAGCAGCGACAAGGAATAAAAGGTGTGCGCCTTAAAAACAGGAGGGGCTCTTCAGGTGGCTATCAAGACCACTACAGCAGCGTGCAGCGATTTCAACAAAGGAAGAGGATCCTCTGGCTGTAGAAGACGAGCTGGTTATCCCCACCAAGGTCAAGGGAAGAAGACTCCGGACTGGATCTTCTCTTAGTCGTCGAAGGGTAGATAGCTCAGGACTGCAGCAGGGCTTCACTGGGATGGGGTAGTTGCAGCAGCCGTCATTCTCTCCGCTTACCTTCGGTTCCTTGTAGTTCCAGTGGCGACTCACTGACTTCTAGCCCCAGAGACCTGCCTTTTATGCAAAAAAAAACCCCATTCACACAGCCTGGCTGTCAATCACCCAGCAGGGGGGTTGTCCAGCCCAGACAACTACCCTGGCCAATCATGACAAAGTGCGACTTGGGTTTCCTAGGATACCCTGTGCAGGGGGTGACTACACCCCTCCCTCACATTCAGCCCACCTAGACACCAAGGTGCTTTTAGGAGGGCTTCTGAGCAGAAGCCCTCCAAAAGACAGTGAACAAAGAAGGCGAACCTAGTTTGCCGTGCAAAGTAAAACACAAGAAGGACTTTAACAAAAAGAAATGGCGAATAAACCCAACCGGAGCCAAATAATAGCCACGAACAGTACCACGTTTATCTAATATAATCTCGGTAGAAAAGTTAGGGTAGATACCACTGCCACCAGCCAAGTCTAAATGTTATAAGAGCGAAACAATGCTGTAGGAGGTACAGATAAAAAGGGATACAAATTAACCGTTTCCAGTACTCCATGGAAGATGGGGTGAACTGGATCTGTGGTAGATTGACTAAGTAAAGTTAATGGTAACTTTGCCCTTTTCTGGGGGACGGTAGTCGCCTCAGAAATTGAGTCAAGGGAAGTCTCAAAGACAACCCTTTGCCACAGCATTGAAGGTGCTGTGTGACACACAAAGGAAGGGGGCTACAGAAGTGGTGTACTACAGAGTCCACAATCACAAAAACAGATAGAAACACATAGCAAAACACAGATAAGAGTGGGGGAAAAGCTCTCACTCTTACCAAGTGGAAAAAAATTAACTCCAGAAGTCCAGCAAAGCTGCTGGGGGACTCACTAGGTGAGGGAAATCAGCCATAGATGAGAATTCTCCCTAACACTTCCCTTCCTTCTTTATGTTTATTTCCTTTTCCTACTTGTTTTGTTATGTCTCGCGCCCTCACGCCTTAGGGTTTACGGCTGCGCATTATAAATTGAATAAAGTAAGGAAAAGTTTGCTTACTTGCACAACCTCGCCCCTCTGTTTGCTTACTTGATCGACCTTGAATGTACTAGGCTTAGAGGGAGACAGGACAGATAAACATGCTATCTCCCCTCTTCAGCTTTGCTGGGCCTGCACACAGAGGCGCATTGATGAATATCCTTTTGTCTTGTACGCTCCTCTCCCCCCACTTTTGTCTCGCACATATTCTAGCAGAAATGCCCTGATCTAGTATGTTAGTTATTGTAGTTGGATCATCCGGAACCTTCATGTCCTAAGAATGACGACGATATACCCTTGTTCCCTTCCCGCCTTGAAGCACTTTGACGCACTTCACTTGTGTAAAAGTGCTTTACAAATAAACAATTACAATTACACCCTTGGGTTGAAGGCGTCCACCATACCTCTTCAGGGGGTATAAGCTCACTGACATCTTGGACGAGGGTCCGACAGTTGAGCATAACCTGTCTAGCATTCTAGCAGAAAGCTCACTGACATCTTGGACAAGGGTCCGACAGTTGAGCATAACCTGCCATTCAGCCCAGCCATTGTGGACCTTTTGGTCTCCTTATGGCAGCACCATTGTACTCTTCCCCCTGTGAATGCCAATTTCACAGGTAAGTCTAGGCCGGCAAGAGGAGACCCTTCTTTCCTCGCCACTCACCTTTCCCCGGAAGGGTTGGTTATACAGGCTGCCACTATTTCTACCAGGTCTCCACGTCCAATCTGCCTACGGACAGAGAAGGGAAGAAATCGGACGCACTGGCCAGAAAGGTGTTCACCTCTGGCAGCATGGCGCTCAAAGCCACAAAAATAGCCTGTGGATTCTCCAAGTACTCCTTTGGCTTATGGAAGGCATTGGAACATGCTGCTGAGTACTTAACTGAGGGAGCCATGAGGGATGGGTTTTTACAGCTGCTGGAGGATTGGAAGGAGGTAGCCAAGCAGTCATTGCAAACTAGCCTGGACGTAGCAGACTGCGTTGGTAGAGCAATGGGTTCAGCAGTTGTAATGAGACACCAAGCCTATCTAAACACTTCTGGCTTCTCTCCAAATGTTCAAAACGGGCTGCTGGATATGCACTTTCAAGATGATTTTTTTGCTCAGAAAGCAGATGAATCCTTAGAGAAATTCAAGGACTCCAAGTTGGCTGCTAAATCATTGGGCCTAGCGGCGCAGCCAGCCAAACCTGCTTTCAGCTTCGCCTCCAGGTGCAGAGGCTATAGATGTTATGTGCCCTATGGCAGGAAGGTGCAACTTCTGCAAGCCAGGTAAGGGCAGAGGCGCTTCTCGCGTCCCGGAAGGGGCAGATGGGCCTCTAGAGGCCAGCAAGCAGTAACAGCAGCATGGTCACCCGCGCCTTCTAAACCACTTTGATTTTCTCCTCCCACAATGCACCAGTTGGTGGACGGTTGGCAGGGCATTGGCCTCAGTGGCAGGAAATAACTTAAGATGTCTGGGCCCTGCAGTTCATTCAGTGGGGTTTTTGTCTACCTTTTCTAAAGCGGCCTTCAGTCAGACCTCCACCCCCCCAATCCAACGAGGACAGGATGCCGAAAAAGGGAGGAGGTCTCTGCCCCATCCTCGAACTCAGGGCCTTGAAAAAGTTCCTGAGGAAAGACACATTCAGGATGGTGACGTGAGAGATTCTCCATGCTCTTGAACTTCAGGACTGGCTAGTCTCAATAGACCTACAGGATGCCTATTTCCATGTGCCAACACACCAGAAGCACAGGAAGTTCTTAATCTTCCTCATAGGGGACAAGCACTATCAGTTCAAAGTGCTGCCCTTTGGGTTGACCTCTGCTCCAAGGGTCTTTTCCAAGCTCATGGCGGCAGTTGCGAGTCACCTTAGGAGATCTGGAGTCCATGTATTTCCATACCTGGACGACCGGCTAATCCGAGGGAAGTCGGCGTGGACAAGTCTTGTCTCATCTGGAAGACACCTGCCTACTACTGCCCAGGCTGGACTTCTCCCTCAACTTAAAGAAGTCCCATTTGACACCAGTTCAGCAGCTGCAGTTCATCAGATCAGTCCTAATCAGCCGGGTAGGGAAGACCTTTCCTCCTGAGGAGAGAGTTGGCAACATAGCCCAGATGGTGCATTTGTTTCAGAACCATGCCACCTTGCCAGCGGCTTCTTTCCTCCACCTTTTGTCTCATGGTCTCCTGTATTTTTCTAGTGCCAGAGGCCAGGCTGCGAATGAGACCCCTCCAGTGGCTACTGAGGGACCAGTGGTCTCAGTATCTGGTCATGTAGTGCTCACGGATCACCTTTCAGTATTCAGACAGGTAGCCTGTGACCTTGGCTGGTGGAACACAACACACACAGCAATCTCTTGGCAGGGAAACCCTTCTGGCTTCCTTGGCCCCAGACACAAATGGTTATGGATGCATCTAGCACTCCCGGCCACTCTGCACAGAGGCGATTCAGCTGTGGTTCTGGTTCAGAGAGAACCAAATCTCAGTCTCGACAGTTCATCTGTTTAGGAAATCAGACCAGTTGTTTGTGGCCAATTCCATGTCTAGAAAAGGTCTTGCCATCACTTTTGCTATTAGATGCAATGGAATTAGATGGAAAGACCAGATACCCTCTCTCGAAGCTGGCCCCGGCACTGACAGCCCTCAAGGCATCGCTAAGCACCCCCTTCAGGCCCATCCTGTCGTCTTCACGAGGTCAGGGTTCTTTGAATCCATGAGAACCATCTTCAGTGGAGAAGCGGATCCTGTCCCTTTCGGGGTGGCACCGCAGGAGTACAAAACATGGCAGGTTTTTCTCACGGACCAGGCTGACTTATTGGTACAGAGGGGCTGTATAACGCAAGCGGGCAGGATACTTCACCGGACCTTGAGATCTTGCAGGTTTCGCCCAATGCCTACCCTGATGTGCAATACAGAAAGATGCTCAGAAGGATAGTGGTGGCTCTTGTCCTCGGCATTCCATCAAAGCACTTGCAGTCCTACGACTTGACAGCCACCTTGGACAAAGGTCCGCAGTCTGAGAAAACCTTGCCCTTCAATGCAGTAATTTCAGACCTGATTGCTGCGTTATTGCAGCGACCATGCTAGACGCTGGCGGTTGACACCGAACTCACAAAGAAATATATTCCAGTGAGGGGCGATTTGCCGTTCTTGACAACCTATCCTAGCTTAGAGGGGTTTGGTGGTCCGCCTGGGACGTTGACGTCGAATCTCCTGATGGACATTGAGTCAAAAAAGACAGACTCCCCTACAAAGAAAGTATTTGCTCAAGGAGTACGGTGCTAAAGTCTATTAATGTGATCTATGCCCTTGGTAAGTATTTTCATGTTTTATGGAGAAAGATTTCAGAGGCAGCAAACCATCTCCTCGCTGCTCAGGTTAGGGATGGATTTGTCGTCATTGTTAATGACTTTACGAAAGTGGCATGCCAAGCCCTCCAGGCGGGTCTGGACACAGCAAATTGTGTAGGCCACTTCTAAAAAGGAATGTTGATCAGTGATCCGGAGGGTGTCATACCTATAATGATCACGGTTCTCCCCGAATGTGCAAACAAACCTGCTTGATATGGCTTTCTACGGCGAGCAACTCTTTGGGCCAAAAGCTGACAAATCCCTGGAATTCTTCAAAGTGTCAAAGCTTGCAGCAAAGTCGTTAGGCCTGGTGGTTTAGCAACCCACCAAACAATCCTTTAAATTTTGATCCAGAGACAGGGGCTACAGGTGGAGGGAGACGACCAGCTGGATGGCACAGGTATCAGAAGTTAAGTGGGGGTATTGTCGCTGATCAGCTCATAAAGTTTCTCGATTTGAATCTGAACCCGATCATTGATGAATTCAAGTTGGATGTTTCGCACTGGCAGTCTCTTCTGATGGGCCTGATGGATAAGGCGGCCCTTTTCAAGATGATAGCACTGCCCAAGTTTCTGTATGCGCTACAGAATGCTCCACTCCCAATACCCAGGAAGGTCTTTAACAGGATTGATGGGGTGCTTAGGGAGCTTCTTTGGGGAGGTAAACAAGCTCACATTGCCCTTAAGACCCTCCAGCTGACGTTTTTGGAGGGGGGATTGTTCTACTCTGCCTGCAGCAGTACTATTGGGCGGTGCAGCTAGGAGTTGTGAATGACTGGCTGCACGGTGACCCTGGGTTGCCTTATATTTTATCTGAGTGGGGATGGATGGGGAGAGGACCCGGAGCAACTGTTATATGGTAAGGAGAGGAGGAATGCTCCCACTTAAGTCAAAGCATGTGCGGCAGGTGTGGATGGAGGCCCATGAGGACATTGGTTGGAGGGGGATGCCGACTCTAAGTCAACCCTTGAGGGGAACGCATATCTCCCGGGGCATCTTAAGATGGGTCACTTTAGGCGTTGGGAAAATGTTAGGATCCGATGCCTGGTGGTACAAGGGGATGGTCTTCTAGCCTTTGAGATGCTGCAGGAGATGTTTTCCCTTAGCATCGGCGAACATAGGTACATACAGTTGTCACATGCTGTGAGAGCCCAGTTTCCGGTCTTGAGGGAAATCCCACAGTGCTCCCCATTGGAGGCAAACATAATCTGTGGGCGAATCAAGACAAAGTCACGTCTATGCTATATCAAGTAATATCTGCATACGGGGCTCAGGAACTGTCCCGCCTCAAGGATAGGTGGGAGAGGGATGTTGGCTCCATGGAGTCCGAGGAATGGGAGGAAGCATTGATGTTGCTTTGTGAAATTGGTTTGTCATACTGGATAAGGTGGAGCCTGGCTAAGATTTTGCATAGGGTCTACTATTCTCGCATTAAGCTCTGAGGATGGAGGCAGGCTGTCAATGATTGTTGTCTAAGGTGTGGAATGCCAGGGGTGCACATTCTAGCATACCCTTTGGGGCCTCCTCAAAGCAAACTGTTGTGGTGGAAATGCATATGTAGGTTGTCAAAGGTACTGAATGTGGTGGTACCTAGGGAGCCAAATTGTGTAATACTGGGAATATGGGGCAATGAGGGGCTTCCCAAGTACAATAAGACATTGCTGGCATTCACCCTGGGACTAATAAAGCAAGTTATTGCTTCGATGTGGGGGGGTCTCTGGACCGTCCTCAGATGGCTCTCTGGGCGCCTGAATTTGACATATTTATGGCCTTGGAAAGACGTGTGTATATGTGAGGGGGTGCCCTGCAAAGTTTATGAAGGTTTGGGTTAATTGGGAGGAGGGTGGCAGTGGGTAGAGGGTAGTTATTGGACCAGTAAGCATGCTGAAAAAACAGTGCGCGATGATGTCACCAGGCTTATGTGGAATGCCGAGAATTGTACTTTTTGTCAAGATTGTGTGTGTCGCCATGTCAAACAATGAGGGTTATATTCATGGTGTTCCTTTTCTGTGTTTTTTTTGGATGAAAACAATAAAAATGGTTGCATTTTAAAAAAAAAGTGGGGATATTGTCTGTCCTTCATCAAGAGACCACCAGGCAGACCTCCCCCTCTCCCTCTTTAACCAGATCCAGAGCTCCAGGAAGACCTGGCAGCCCTAAGGTATAGTGAAAAGAGGTACCAACCAAGGAAAGAGGCCAGGCTGGCACTTCCTCTACTTTCTGGTGCCCAAGAAAGGGGGAGACTACATCCCATCCTGAACCTCAGGGTCTTGAATAAGTTTCCTGAGGAAGGACAAGTTCAGGATGGTCGCCGGGCCTTCTGGATGCCTATTTTCCCTTACTGATCCATCGGGAGCACAGACAATTCCTAAGGTTCATCATTGGGGACACTCATCAATTCACAGTGCTCCCTTTTGGCATAACCTCCACTCACAGGGTCTTCACCAAGCTGATGGCAGTGGCTCGCCTCAAGAGATTAGGCATGCATGTGCTCCTTTACCTGGACAAATGGTTGATCCAAGGGAGGTTCCAATGAGCAGGTATTGAGGCACATCTTGGGCTTCTCCCTGAACTTCCAGATGTCCTACATTGCACCAAAGCTGAGACTCAAATTTATTGGGCTGTCCTGGACACCCGGATTGGGAAGTCTTTCCTCCACGAGGAGAGAGTCTTCAGCAATGGTCGTTCATTTCGGAATCAAGGTGAGATTTCCTCCATGCCATGAGGTCGATTTTCTATGAGGAGGAGGGTGAGCCGGTCCCCTTTGGAATGGAGCCAATGCGGGAGTTAGGGGTGCTTATTTTATTTCACAGACCAGGCTGACCTGACATGAGGCGATCAGGCTTGAGAACTCGCCTAACCTCGACCAGCAGCAGGCATCCCCCTGTGGAAATCCCAATGCCCAATACAGGAAGCAGAGACAGTGATTTTGCCCTGGGCCTTGCTGCCCCAGCCAAATCACTCTAGTCTTACAAACTCACTGATATCCTGGACCAGGGTCCCAGGTCTGAAAGGGCAATACGCTTCATGCCAGGCTATCTTGGATTCCATTGAAACGTTGTGGCAGCAGCCATGCTCCTCTCCAGCCTTTGACACCGAACTGACCAAGAAATATAAGCCGGTCTGGGGGGCCCTTCCCTTCCTTTCTCACCCCACAGAGTTTGGTGGTCCAAGCCACCACAGTTAGCTCACAAACAGTTATGTCCAATTCCAACTTGCCAACAGACAGCCAAAAAGACAGATGCTTTGATCAAGAAAGAATGTGCATCAGGAAGTATGGCGCTGAAGGCAATGAATGCCAATTGTGCTTTTGCTAAGTACTTCCATGTGCTTTGGAAGCCAATAGCTGAGGCAGCAGACCATCTCCCAACAGGGGTGGTGAGATACCGTTTCTTGGATATGTTAAATGATGGGAATGAGGTCCCTTGCCAGGCACTTCAGGCATGTTTTGCCAACGCTAACTGTGTGGGTTGCACCATGGGAAGGTCTATGGTGCTTAGGAGGGCGGCTTACTGCCACAGCTTGGGATTTTCCCCGAACGTCCAAGCCAAGCTGTTGGACATGGTGCTTAACAGCGAACACCTTTTTGAGCCGAGGGCAGATGAAACCTTCGAGAAATTCAAGGAATGAAAAGTTGCTGCAAAGTCTTTGGGTATTGTGGTGCAGACGCCTGCACCTGGTCAGATGAAGATATTGCTTTCCTTTCTTGAAAAGACCACACGACAGGACCCCCCCCTCCCTCCAACCACCATCAACCAGAACAGGAGCTCTGGGAAGAACTGAGGCCCTTGCTTTTATAGTCCAAGCAGTGGAAGAGGTACCACCCGAAGAGAGGGGATCGGCTGGTATTCTTGTTGTTCAAGGCCCTGAGGTCCAGGATGGGACAAAGTCCTCCCCCTTTTCTGGGTATCAGAAAATAAGTTCCTGAGGAAGGACAAATTCAGAATGGTTTGCTTGAGCGAGATTCTGCAGGACTGGTTGCTGTTACTGGATCTTCATGAAGCCTACTTCTATGTGCCGATCCATCGAAAGCGCAAGCGGTTCATAAAATTCGCCATTGGGGACACTACCTATCAGTTTAGAGTGCTCCCTTTTGGTCTAACCTCCTTGCCCAGCGTCTTCACCAAGCTCAATTGGCAGTGGTGGTTGCTCAACTTAGGAGATCAGGCGTCCACATATTCCCTTACTTGGACTACTGGTTGATCGGAGGAATGTCCCCAGAACAGCTATTGATGCAGCTCAATTAAAGCTGTTCCCTACTGCACATTATGGCCTTCTCCCTGAATTTACAGACGTCCCATGTCACACAAACACAAAAGCTCCAATTCTTAGGAGCAGTCCTGGACACCTAGGAGGGGAAGGCTTTCCCTCCCGAGCCGATAGTCACTAGTGTCAGACAGATGGCCATGCTGCTTCAGAACCACGACAGCCTGACAGCTAGTTCTTTCCTCCGCCTCTTGGGCCTTCAGGCTTCCGGCATTTTTCTGGTGCCAGAGGCCAGGCTGTGGATGCGCTCCCTACTTTGGCTTTTGAGGGATCAATGGCCCTAGTACTTTGACACCCTGAGGATTTACTTCATGTTGTTGAAGTCAGTGGCCAGCGACCTCTCATGGTGGGAGAGCAGAGAGAGCATGAAAGTGGTGACATATGTGTCCTTGAAGGGCTACGGTGCTCACTGCGGGGATATGCAAGGGAACAGCCATTGGTCTTTTGAGAAACCAGGTGGTGTCTCACCCACTAGTCCTCGGGGATCTGTCATCCAGGTGGCCAGGACACGGCCATCGCTTTTGGATCCAGTTCCTGGGGGTGGACCAATGCGGGAGGATCACCTGGGTGAGGGGTTTTCGGGGAGTGGGACACCAGATGGTAAGACACAGTATCCCTTTCCCTGTACACCTTTACCCCATCCTACCAGGTAGGATATTTATAACTCAACCCCCCACCTTTTTCCAACACAAACACTTTCTCAAAGACAACCCGCTATGAGAGAAAACAGACTAACACCCGAGCCGTGTACCTGACGTGTCCCAAAACAATGGTCAGGCAAGGTCAGGCAATTACTGACCATCACACACACCTAACTTTCATTACACTTCCCCACACGGATAAAAGGCGGAGCACGAGAGCACACTTTGAGCAATGCAAAGCACACGAGGAAACAGCAGTTTCAAGATGGCAGTTCAACAAAAGAAGAAAGACGGCGAAACATAAGGGGATCGCAAGGAGGGTAGTTTTCTTGACCTTTTCGACAAGGAACTGCTACTTTCACAAAGCTTTGAGAATAGAAAGCGTAAGACCAGGAAACCATGCTGAGGAATCCAGCATTGTGTGTCGGAGGTGTAAGGAAGGTATGGCATCGAAGGAAGACAGCCACAAGTGACCAAAGTTCAAGGGTGTTTATTGAACTTTAACAAAGGTGTGATGAACGCATATCTAATCCTAAATCTACAAATGGGAACAAGCTACGACCATCCAAAAAAAAAAATCATAATAATAATAATAATAATGTCCTAGTGGAGTCAAAATAAAAGGGCCTATACCAAAAAAAACTATTGCCAATCCTTACTGCCAAGTACAAATAGTGTGGGGTAATGTTCATGAAAAAGAAAGACGTGTTCACAAAAGTGATAAGTCAGGAATGTTTAGGCCGTTGTCCTCTCTTCGCCACGTGTTCAACACAGGACAAGGCGGTTCACTTTAGCGTAGTACCCTCTCGGGCATCTTTGGCACAAGGACACAGTTCCATTACCAACATCAGGGCCTTCTATGCCCAAGTCTCTTAAGTTATCAAAAGTCTCTTGATTCAGAGGGCCTGATGTACCAACCAAATGAAAAGTTCCTTTACAACTACTCAAGTAGGGGGATTCATTCTTCCCCCTGGATCCCCCTCAGCCGGGCTCAGATCCCTTTTGTACCACAATCTTCACTTTGGATCCCCCTATTCCGGACTCAGATCCTTCTCTCCAATGTCTATTGAATATGTTTTCTCGGGTGACTCGTGGTTCACCCCGGATCCCCCTCAGCCGGACTCTGATCCTTTTTCCCAATTAGTCTCCCTCAGCCGGGCTCGGACCAATTTAGTTCATACTAGCTATAGAAGACTTTCGAATGTGCACAGGGTTATGCTTGACCCATTGCAGAACCACTTAGATTTCACAGTTCACAATTTTTATACTCTCAGTTGGATACCTAACCGGGACCTTCGAATGAGCACCCACGTGGTGCTGGACCACTATTTATATGTTATACATCTTGGCTTTAAAAGGTCAGTCTCTCCTTTTATATTCGCATCATTCATCACATACGCCTCACATTCTGTTCTTTGCAGATGTCACGCTCACCTGATTCCCACGGAGGCGCAGGTCTGGCTTCGAGTGCTGATGCTTCTTCAGTGGTGAAGCGCAGGACTCTGATGATGGACAGGAAGGGCCCCTCTACTCTGGCTTTTCTGGCTCGCAGGAATATTCCCCTGTGCGTGAAAAGGGAGTATTACCTGCTGACGGAATAATGCTCAAGCCTCCCACTCCCTTCCAACCCTCCTCGATACCCTTCCACGATTCCCCGTGAAGTCTCACCTTAGGGTCTGGAAGGATGAGTTCTCCATCCTGCTTCTGATGCATGGGCGCGTTGAAACCCAGTTACTTCACTGGATTGAGGTTTGATGGGAGTTCAAAATAAGCTTGACTATTCAGGTGAGGCGCTGTAAGAGTTCTGTTGCAAGTTCAAAAGTTCAAGCTTAATAATAATGTTCATTGTCTTATTGCAGCAAGCGCTAATGCTTATGTCTTTTTCCCCTTAGGGGCCGGGGTTCGGAATGCCGGAGATATGGCGCCGACCCGAAGTGTAAGTTCTGGATGAGCGTTCAGGTAATGTCTTTGCATTCGCTCATTCAATGTCTTTGTCTTTTTTCCCCATTGGGGCCGGGGTCCGGAATGCCAGGAAGCGACAGGACCCGAAATGAAATGGGAATGACCCAACAGGTAAGTCTTAGAAGGAAACTGAGCTTTTCCTATTTCCCTTCCTTCTCTCACCTTGTTTTCTTGTCTTTTCTCTCTAGGCTCTGGGAAGTGGGTGCGGATCCGGATGATCGCTGCTGAAGATGGAGGCGCCCAGGAAAGGTGAGTGAAATGCAGCGCTGCAGCGATCGAAACGAAATGCTTTTAAAATGATGTCTTCCCTTTCAGGATTGTTGGTGTGATGTCCCCGTGATGCAGCTTTAGCAGGTAAGGGCTTCTTTCTCTCCAATTCTCTCTTATCTCCCTTTGCAGGCAACCCAGGATGCTGACAGGCGTGGCTGAAGTCCAGATGCAGGAGCTGACACGGTGAGCGTCCAGCTGCGAGGAGCAGAACAACGCGAAGCGTGAGTTGCTGATCGGGCGTGGTTTAAATAGCTTTGGAAGAAGTTCCAGGTATGTATCCTTCCACCGATCAGGTATGTATCCTTCCCCGACCACACCCAGGTGGAAAGTAGTCCCACAGGTAAAGTAGTTCCATTCAGGCCTCAAGAGGGCCTGGATGTAGCAGCATGGTCTGCATCAGGTAAGTGCACATTAAAACACTTGAACACATGCCTAGCTTTATGAGCCTGGCGCCTAAGGCGCCAGGACTGTGTCCAAAGGGCCCCAGCTTGGGCCCGCTGGCACTTCCCTGGGGGGAATGATGCCTGCCTCTGGGGTTGCTGGGTCGGACCTGGCTCCTTGGAGGTAGGCATCATGACAGCAGATTTCTTCATACAATGTTGCTGCTTGCAACCTTGGTTGTAACACAGACCGTTCTGCTATCAGTCTCTCCAACTGCCAGTCTGTGCTGACTTTGCTGGCACTGCTGTGTTTTAGGAGCCAAGAACAGTACCACAGCGGCAAACGCTCCTCCCCACCTTGTCCATCAATGCGGGAGGACGCAGGGTACCTTTGACACACAGTGCACCTTTCTTTAGCTTTAATTCCCGGTCTTATGTTTCTTATTCTCAATGGCTCGTAAAAGTAGTGGTTTTTCTACGAAAAGGTCAGGGGTACTTCCCTCCTTGCAACCGTCTCTGGTCGTATCATCTTCTCCTCGTGTTAAACTGCCATCTTGGAACTGCTGCTTCCTCAAATGTTTTGCCTTGCTCAGTGTGCGCTTTCATGCGCCGCCTTTCATCCATGTGGGGAAATGTGGTGGAAGTCAGATGTGTGTAATTATCAGTAATTGCCTGACTCTACCTGACCCTTGTGTTGGGACATGTCAAATATACGGCTCGGGTGTTAGTCTGTTTTCTCTTACAGTGAGCTATCCATGAGAAAGTGTTTGTGTCGGGAAAGGAGGTGGGGAAGTAGAGTTTCTAGGTATCCTGCCTGGTAGAATGGGGAAAAAGTTGTTACAGGGAAGGGGATACCACGTCCCACCATCTGGCGTCCCACTTCCGAAAGACCCACCATCAAGGTGATCCTCCCACACTGGTCCACCCCTAGGAACTGGATCCAAAAGCAATGGCTGTGTCCTGGCCACCTGGATGACAGATCCCCTCCCACATCGATAATCAAGGTGGGGATAATCACCAGCTGCCATGGTACTGTCCTTGGCTCCAATAACAAAGCAACATCAGTGGAATCAACACAGCCAGTGAGTTGGGGAGACCGATACAAGACCGGTCTTTGTTGAAGTCAAGGATGCAGGCGACAACATTGTATGGCGAGCGCAGGAATGAACATTATATGAAACACGCGTGATAACCAACGCAACTAAAGTTTAGCTGCAGATCAATGATTGAAAATGACCTTTGACAGAGTGAGCACACACGTGGTGCCAGACCAATCGAAGGTCTCTGTAAGGTATCCAGCTGAGAGTTTACAAAAGTGAAAGAGTGGCAAAGGATTGTGAATTGAAGTGGTCCTATGTCGGATCAAGCAAACTCCTGCGTACAATCGAAAGTCTTGGATGTTGATACAGTAAAGACTGTTTATAACAAAGTAGATAGTTTGTCCGAGCCCGGCAGAGGGAGATCAGTTGCAAGCTTTGGGTTAAAGCAAGTTTTGTGTTACAATAAATTGATCCAAGCCCGGGAGTGGGAGACTGATTTAAGATTTTGTGTCAAAGCGGATCTGAGCCCGGTGGAGGGGGGTCCGAGGTGAATAGTAAATCACCTAATTAAATTGTGTATATGTGAAATACAAAAAGGAAAGGAACTTTGTTTGTTTGTTGCATTAGGCCCTCTGAAAGAAGACACTTTGAATGGCAAAGAGACTTTGACACAGATGGTCATGATGTTGAATTTTTGAACTGCACCCTTGTGCTAGAGAAGCCATAGACTGTGCTAAGCTCGGGTGTGCCGCCTTGTCCCGTGCTGAAAAGGTGGGGAAGGGAAGCCAATGACTTGAATATCCTAACATATCATTTCTTGAACACTTTTCCTTTGCATAACATTGTTTCCCACACTATTTGTATTTAGAGGTAAGGATTGGCAATAGGTTTATTAGTATAGGCCCTTTTATTTTGACAAGACACCACTGGGACTGGGTTATTATTATTTGATGGTCGTAGCTTGCTCTCATCTGTAGATTTAGGATTAGATAGGCGTTTATCATACCCTTGTTGAAGATCAATAAACACCCTTGAGCTGTGGTTACTTGTGTCTGTCTTACTGTTGATACCATGCCTTCCTTACAGTCTCCAGTGGAGCCCTGGTGGCAAATCAACAGGCTGGAGTTGCGCATAGTCTCAGACTAGGCCTGATGGCTTTTGTGCCATCCCACAGGGGGAAGAATATACTGATTCTGACAGACGACAGAGTGGTTGTGCATTACCTTAACAAACAAGGGGGTGTGCAGTCAGGCCATGCAACTATGGTTCTTGATGCTGGAGAATGGAATCTGAGCTTCTGCAGCCCATCTGGCAGGAGCAGAGAAGAGGTTTGCGAACACTCAGAGCATGGTCTCCCATGAGAGAGACGTGTGCTCGGAGGTTATTGTGGAAATCTTCCCAATGTGGGGAACTCCGGCAGTGGATCTCTTTGCCACAAGGGACAACATGAAGTGCAAGCAGTTTTGCTCAAGGGAACTCACTATGAGGGGTGCTCTGCGAGATGTGTTCCTGGTTGAATGGGTCTTCAACCTGCTCTCCGTGTTTCCTCCGATATCCATTATCCTGTGTGTTGAGGGGGTGCCACACCACCATGGTCTTGATTGACCCAGACTGGGTGAGTAGAAAATGGCCATTTTCAGAAGATCTGAATACCATCTGGCCACCTCGCCGGCTTCCTCGGATGTCAGACCTCCTATCCCAGTCGGAATGGCAGCTGCTCCACCAGTACCCAGAATCTCTCAATCTGCATGCGTGGCTCTTGATAGGCTGAGATATGTTAACTGCGACCTCTCTGAAGAGCTACTTGAGGTGTTGCTACTAGGTCCTTTTACGCATGCATGTGGAGACATTTGACCTTTGGTATAGGGATTGTGAGGCATATCCCATTTCTATACCTCACTACCACGGCAATGGAATTCCTTCTTTCCTTGGCCTCTTCAGGCCTTTAGATAGACCCAGGCAAGGGTTATTTGGCATCTTTATCCTTGTTTAAGAGGTCCCAGTGATGGCCACATTGCTGAAAGGCCTTGTAAATAGGTTTCTAACTATGCCATTTGGGATTCCAGTATGGGACCTGAATTTGATTCTTACGTTCAATGGACTGCTTTTCTCCCGTAGATTCCTCATCAGAGAGATATCCCCTTCCAGCTTCAGCTGTTAGAAAAAATGTTCAACAGTGGGAGGGGGCGTAGTGAACCTCGACTCGGCCGTTGATCTTCCTTGACTCGGCGCTCGATTGTCGGCTCCTGACGTGATATTGTACGTTGTATATATTCTCCAGCATGGCGTCTGGCATGGATTCACATGCTCATGAATATTCCCAGTCGTAAAAGAAAAAACAGTTTCACTTTCACTTAACTGTATTCCTTCTTTAAACCAATCCTTGTGCTCTGGGTCATACTGTAACCATCCAATGACTGTCTTCTCCCTAAGCCCCTCCTCTGGCAGCTATCTTCACATTTTTACTGCATGCTTCAGTGTTGGGAGGCCTCGAATTTCCCCCTTGAGCTATTTGTAAGTTTTTTTCATGGTTTTCGACTGAAAAATTCTATTTTTGTTTCGAAGGAACCCATATGCTCTTTTCTCCATCTGCCGACAGAAGGGATCCGTTGTCAGTGAATTTCAGCACCCCTCGAGGGCAAAGATCGTTGAAGAGTGTTCAAGGCTATCCGGCTACTTCGCGTTCTCCGATCATGATGGAGGAGAAGGAGAAGGGAAGGTCCCACTTCAGTCCCTGCATCAAATACGGCTACGGAACGTGTTTGTGGAGGACAAGCACCTGCAATGCCTCTACTTCCAGCACCTGGACCACAAGGAGGTGGAGTGCAAAATTTGCTTCGGGTTCTCCAAGAAAACAGTGATGAACAGGCACAGTAGACTGGCGGCGTGGCTCAACGCCAATGCCACTGACCTGTGCTCCATGCAGGATCATGCCTTCACCCAGGACCGGCTAGTCTGAGGAGCGGTCTTCTAAGTCCATTGAGGGCACCTCATCCGTGCCGGCCCAAGATAAGGCCAAGAACCACATGTCCGAGACCAATGGGTTCACCGCCGAAGCGGGTCCCAAAGTGGATAGGACACAATCAACATCACAGTCCGCCTCCATTGCCAGGTGGCAATCAAGCTCCTCCTCGAAAAGGAAGCTGCTGTCATGACCCTTGCCCCTGGCCCTCGCTGGCAAGTCATCCATCCAGTTAGGGCCAGGTCAAAGGCCTTAAAACCTCATCCAAGACACTCTTGGAGTCAGTCCTGCCGCCTTTGAAGACCATCATGAAGACCAACATTAGAATAGGACAATTTACTTGAGACTATTTAACTTGGGGGTTCAGCCAACATGGAGGCACACACATAGCTCAGTTACAAGGAACTTAGCTATGCGGTCTAGTCTTTTGGGTGTGGCAGGCCTGGGACTACTTTACCTGGACTACTTTGGGTGTGGCAGGCCTGGGACTATTTTACCTGGACTAGTTTACCTGAGACTATTTAAACTGCACCCAAACAGCAGAACATGCTTTGCGTTATTCTGCTGTGGGCAGCGTAACGCTCACCGTGTCCAGTTCTTTGATGCCAGTTTACCTGAAACCAAGGACCTGCACAGAGAGAAAGAACACTACGAAACTTACCTGGAACAGTATCCTGTCTTCAATCCATCAATGACTTCATTTCCACTCACCTGAAGGTACAAACTCCATCATCCGGCACTGCATGCATCCTGGAATACCATAACCTGAAAAGAGGAGAAAGAAAGACAGCATTAGTAAGCGTTTCCTCACGTTTCCGCCCGAATGAAGAAAGCCACACAATTCTTACCTGGGTAGTCATCTCCTGGTCAGTATCATTGCTGGAACATTACGGCGCTCGACGAGGAACATCGCAACCTGCAAGGATAGAAAATACACAGGTTAGCAATATAAAAGGCGAAACAGTGCCGCGCATCGCGCAAACCTAGAGTCGCAGCAGGCCTGGATTCCCACAGGGGGGCTTGCACCAGTGAAGTTACTTGGTCGCTGCCCCCCACATCTACGCGCCCCTGCCATGAGGAGCAGGACGGAGAATCCACCTTTTACGATATTAAGGTGAGGAGAAGGCCCAAGGGGGGAGGAAGGAGTTGAGGCCAAGGGAGGTGGGAAAACATAAAGACAATCTGGTATTGAATCCAGCTCTCGTATATTGCAGACCCATCTGTAACCAGAGGCCTTACCAACCAGGGGTGGGTGGCATCCCCGTGGATACCAGGTCAGCGTAACAGCCATCTACCCTGGCTAAATTTTGTGAGATTTCCGAGAAGCTACGGACGGAGGAAAAGGCCGAACAGCCCAAGCAGGCCCAATCAGCACAGACTAAGACCTTGTTGACAATGGAGTTGGCAGCTGCTACTGCCACGACATCTAAGGGCGCTGACCTTGCGAAGGTAGGCCCCGCAGCTCAGAAGGTGTCCTTACCCCCAAGGTGCAACAACTCTGCTGTGACTTTGGCAAATTCTACTAGTGCACCGGAAGGGGGAGACTGGCTCAGGCCCCGGTTTAAGACCCTCAGGCGGGGAAAAAGATTGGGGGGGGTGAGGAGGCCCCGTAACAACCCTCCCAAGCCGTTGCACAAGCCATGCAGGTCTCATCCACGGACGACGAAGACCAGGAGTCCTTGCACATGGTCCACAAGGAGGTTGACAACAAGGAAGACGACGGTGTAGGGCCTAGTTTTCCTATTCCACCTTCTCAGCCAAGGGACATTTCTTTGGCTATTCTGTCGACCATGCACACCTTGGTGTCAGAGATCCAGATGAGGATGCCTCTGACTCCGACACCTGGGGTGCCTCAGGCCCCGGCAAAGAAGAGGAAGTGTCATCCAATGCCCCCATTTCAACCTGCGCCACCACATCGGGTCCCTTCTCCCCCAGCAGTCCCAGACACGGGTATGGGGACGGATACGGCCACGACGACAACGGACAATGGCGAGGATATTGTTACAACGGATGGCGAATCTCCACCTACAGTGTCTCCAGTGGATGATGTGGGATTGTTCCACTGCATGATCTCAAGAGCCTCCGAGCTATTCCAGCTAATGCCTGAGGAAACCAAGAAGGAGGGCTTATTGTACCAGAGGATCAAGGCCGAGAGGAAGATGGTCATGACCGTGCCTATTCTGGACGATGTTTGGGAAGAGTGCCTGGCCCTCATGACGAACGCTTGCACGGCTCCAGCCAAACGGGATCGGCTGGAGAAGAAATATCGGGTACCGGACTCCGCACCCCAGTGCCTGAGGTCACAACCATCGCCAGATTCAGTGGTGTCGGTGGCCGCAAGGAAACAGTCGGCCAGCCTGTCCTAGTCATCTTTGGTCCCTCCAGACAGCGAGGGGAAGAGGATAGGCACCATGGGTAAGAAGGTGATTTACACTACAGTGTCCACTATCAAGGCGGACAACACACTGGCGGTTCTAGCCAGGTACGTCAGGGAGTTGTAGTACAAACTGGGGCCTATTCTGGAGTTCCTCCCCAATGATAAGAAGATGGTGGCAATCGCTGTCTTCCAGGAAGGGGAGGTAGCGTCTGATCACGCCATCACAGTGGCATTGGACGTCGTCGACACAGGATTCTGGCAAATGGAGAACAGCATCTGCCTTCATCGCCAAGACTGGATAAAGGCCACAAATTTCCACCAGGACGTCCAAGTGAAGGTGCTGGACATGCCCTTTGACGGAGATAACCTATTTGGGAAATCTGTCGACAAGTCCCTCAAGGCCATCAAAGTGGATACAGAGACGGCCTGTTTCCTGGGCACCGTCCAGCAGCACCGCTCTTCTTTTTGCTTCTCCAGGGGCTAGTCGAGCAGGTCTTCAAAAGGCTTCTCCACATCGTACCGTCAGCCTTCCAGATTCACAACTCAGGAAACCTACAGAGGCTGTTCCCAGGCCTACGGTAGCGGAGGACAACGTCGCCATCGCCCGTAGCAAGCCTGAACTGGCTGGGACATCGGGTCCCCACTTGTGAACCCCGATGGGAGGCTGGCTGACGAGGTTCGTCAGCGAGTGGAGAAAGATCACCACCAACAGAGCTCTCACCCTAGGACACACACCTAGAGTTTGAACGCAGGTTGTTGCTGATCCCTCCACTTGCCCGTCAAAGCAGCACATCCCTCAGCTCCTGGAAGAGGTACGGGTCATGTTGCGAAAAGGGCCGATAGAGCTAGTTCCCCAGCGTCTCCGGTCCTCTGAAGTCTATTCCAGATACTTTCGGGGCAGAAAGAAGACAGGGGGCTGGAGACCCATCCTAGACCTACAACATCTGAACAAATAACTCAAGTCCCAAAAATTCAGGATGGTCACGTTGCAACACTTGCTCGGCCATCTGGAAAGAGGATACTTCTTGAAGGTCATTGGCCCTCAAGGACGACTACTTCCACGTCCCCATTCACAAAAAACATCCAAAGTTTTTAAGTTTTCGTGGTGCAGGGAAAGAACTACCAGTTTAAGGCCCTACCTTTCGGCTTGAAGTCGGCCCCCATAGTGTTCACGAAATGCCTGGCACCAGTGGTGGCCATTTACGTCTGCGCGGGAGCTGGCCGAAGGACACACAGAGGTGACTATCCAACTACTAACGGACCTGGGATTCTGTAAAGACTGGAGGGGGTGTCTGTACTCCTGCTCTCTATATGGCAGAGGAGAGGAACGGAGGACCCCAGCCAAGATTCTCTATTTGGTAAAATGTGGGGCGAGCAATCAAGGCCTAGCTCTCAGGCGGTGATGCGGGCTGGTTCTTAAGTACAGTATAGTCCCCAAGCACCCCGAAAGGAATGTCCACACACTATGTTAGTTAAAACACAGCTCTTTATATAAATAAGGTTCACGTTAAATACACAATCACAATAACACACTTTGTGCTCCGACAATTCTAAAATGGTAAATATGTACTGTTCTAGGTGGTACCACTATTACTCTGAGTGCATTAAAATGCATCAACTGTACTCAGTTCCAATAGCATACAAATCACCACAGCAAAATTATATCAACCATAGACTTAGGAGGAAGACCGTTGGTTAGAACAGTTAGTAGCTAAAGTACTGTTCTGCCTTAGTCACATATCTTTATTTACAGGTTGCCTAGGTGGGGAGATCCTCATACAGAACTATCGTACAAGCCCAGTCCATTTAGTGTTCTCAAGGGCCTTATTTCCTCCTAAATAGGTCTATGACCCCAAAGTACCTGTTTACGTAGAGTTCTTCGATGAGTCGTCGGCGGGCCCTTCTTGATTGCACTCCCTTTCAGGAAGGAGCCACGGGTCGTCAAGATTCAGTGAAGAAAAAGGGTGAACACTGTAGTTGCAGCAGCAGCTTCAGTGTTTGCAGTGCTCATTAACGATTGGTCAAAAATGTCCTGCAAGCTGAGGCGTGCGGGGTACCTCGATGCCGAGTGTTCGTATCCGCAAAGAGTTACTGAAGAACTTTGGCCCAGCAAGCGCGTTGTGTCGTCTGGCGTCTCTGTGGTCTTCGGGTGGCGGGAAACCCACCAGCAGATTCTTCTCTGTCATCGGCGGGCTCGAATTTCTCCGGCAGGATAAAATCGGCCGACGGTGATGAACAAGGGAGTCCTTGGATCAAATGTTCTTAGGCAAAGGACGCACAGCAGCTCCAGTCGGCGACAGCGGTCGTTGACAGTGGACGGCTGTCCGGTGCTTCTCTTTGTTCTCCTCGGCGGTCCCCTTGTCCGGTCGGCAGCCTTTCGTAAGTCTGTCTACCAGGGAGCTTTGGCAAAGATGGTCCCTCATAGCTCAGGAAGAGGTCTCCTAGCCAGGTCCTCTCTTGGATCAGTTCATTGAAGGCACAGCAGCTTTCAGATTAGCAAAGGACAGCAGCAGCAGCAGTTCTTCTTCTTCTTCCATTGGACTTCAAAGTTAAGCATCAGTTTCAACTTCCGCTTGTGGACAATTTCTAGCAGTGAGAGGCCCCCAGATATACTGTTGATCTCCCATTCACTCTGCTGGGTCACACTCAGGCAACCAATCACTCAGAAGGGCATTCAGGCAGTCAGACAGCCAATCAGGTGCACAATGCATTCAGGCCATTCTTCTCCATCCAGACACTCACAACACAGAAGGTGGATTCGGACAAACACTCAGCCATTCAGCATTACACACTGAATTCATATCAGCTTCGGGCAGGGCTGTCTCAGTCCTTGTGTCAACCAAAAGATACCAGACACTCATAACACAGAATGCGTGTTCGTCACACACTCCATTCCCCCAGGTCCCACCCCACGGGCGTACTCACAACATAGTCATTGGGAAGGCTCCAGCCAGTCTGGCCTGGACTTCCCCATACTACCATATATGGAACTTTCACCCAACAGCCAGTCAGGGGGAAGGGACAGGGTCAGGGCTTCCTGGGACTTCGGGAAAAGTAAGGTAACAGGCGATAGAAAGCAAGAGGCCACAGGCCCATCTTGTTTCCTATTCCATTGACAGGGCCTGGGCATCCCAAAATGGAGGATACTCAGAGCACCTGTCAATTCAGCACAGAGCTGCCACCAGCCCGTAGCCTGCTCTGTGGGCCACACACAGGTGTCCAAAAACATACACTAGGAGTACAGGTTCGCACTCCCACCCATGGGTGCCATAAGGGTATCCCAAGGGTTTGTTCACCAAACCAAATACAGGAAGAGCTGCACCGCCAGGAGTCCCACATGAACTCCTGTGCGGAAAACAAGACAGAACACATGATAAAAAGCAATAAAGGACAAGGATACGGAGGCCCTGTCCCTCTGATGCATTTCCAACATCGCAGATTCTCGGTCAACTTTCCAAAGTCCTGCTCAATGCCATCACAACGTGCTGTTCCTAGGCGCCAGACTCGATACAGTGTCTTGCCTGGTGTCTCCCTTGGGGGAGAGGATAGCAGCCATTCTGGGGAAGATGCAGCGGCTGTCGTCGACGAAGACGGCCACGGTGTGGGCCGTCAAGTCATTACTGGGCATGATGTTTTCCTGCATCTACCTCGTCCGGCTCTGCAGGTTGCAAATGCGACCCCTTCAGGAATTCCTGGATGCAGGTGTCCAGAAGCTTCACGGACAAGCTATCTCTCGACGACGAGTTCCGTTGGGCGATAGTATGGTGGGGGTTCAACATCACCCAATGCACAGGATTTCAGAGGTCGCCATACCAGGAGTCGGTCACCAAAGACGCCTCCCTAGAAGGATGGGGAGCGCACACACCGGACGTCTGCACGCCACAGGCCTGTGGTTGCCGGAGGAGAAGGATCTTCATATCAACATCCTGGAGCTGCAGGCAGTGTCCTGGGCCAAGTCGTTCCTCCCGTCTCTGAAAGGCAAGGTGGTGAGGATCTTCACGGACAACACCACCACCATGTTTTACATCAGGAAACAGGGGGGCACTCGATCCCTGACACTCTCCAAGGAAGCGCAGGACTTGTAGCGCTGGACCATCGACAGCGGCTGTTCCTCGTCCCTCTCAACCTGGCAGGAGTCAATAACACCATCGCAGACTCCCTCAGCAGGAAACTGCGCTCCTGCCACAAGTGGGAACTACGTCAGGATCAGATGGACGGCCTGTTCAAGTGGGGCAGACCCCAGATATATCTGTTTGCGACTGCGGCGAACTCCATGTGCCAGAAGTTTGCCAGCAGGTTCCACCAGCTGAGGAGCCTGGGGGACGCGTTCTCCTTCCCGTGGGAGGGCTGTTCCTCTATGCATTCCTTCCCCCTGTTCCCTCTCCTGCTACGAGTCATCAACTCACTCAAGACAGTGTCCCTGCAAGATGATAGTCATCGCCCCGGCGTGGCAGAGGCAGATTTGGTATCCGGACCTCCTAAGCCTGTCACCGTTGCCTCCTGTCAATTTGCTAGTGGTTCCAGATCTTCTCACCAGAAAAGGTGGCGCAATCCTTCATCACGACCCAGGATCGCTGAACCTGAGGGCTTGGGTCCTGCAGCCCTGGGGTTTGGGGGACATGAGTTGCCTGCGGACTGCAGGGATGTGCTCGCAAAGGCCAGGGCGGCGTCGACTTTGAAGTGCTACGGTTACAAGTAGAAGCATTTCTCTACATGGTGCCAGTCTCAGAAGATTACCCCTCTGAGGGTCACGGCCCTGCAGGCTCTTCCATATTTGCTACCTTGGCCAAGGCCGGACTGGTGCACGCCTCTATCAAGGTACATCTGGCGGCTATCTCCTGTTACACCAGGTCTCCAGAAAGATCGTCACTTTGATCTCATTTACTTGTCAAGGAGTTCATCAAAAGACTTTTTTGATCTTTCCCACCGGTGAAGGCTCCCGCACGGCGTGGGAACTCAACGTTGTTCTGCCGAGGCTCACCCTGCCAAGCCTATTCATCAGGCACCTCTCAAGTTCCTCTCGTGGAAAACGGCTTTCCTTGTGGCCATCACCTCCGCCAGCAGCGTAGGTGAGATCCAGGCCCTATCCTACAAGCAACCATACAGGACTTTCCATGAATTGAAGGTGGTGCTGCGGGCGCACCCCCCTTTCATGCCAAAGGTTCTGTTGGAATTCTGCCTCAAAAAGCCTTTGGTGTTACCTGTTTTTTTCCTGAAGCCTTCGTCACCGGCTGAAAGGGCATAGCACTCGTTGGATGTTGCTCATGCCCTGAAGTTCTACGTGACACGCACAAAGAGTTTTCGGAAGACTTCACAACTGTTTATGAACTTTGGTCCTCTGGACCATGGGAAAGCCTTGTACAAACCTTCCATTTCAAGGTGGCTGTCCAGCTGCATCACACACTGTCATCGGTTGGCGAACCGATCACTGCCCGGCCGTCTGAGAGCCCATTCCACCAGACCGATCGCTGAGACGACGGCGTACCCGTCTGGTGTGCCCCTGCTGGACATCTGCAGGGCTGCTACATGAAGGGCCACGCACACCTTCACAAAGTTCTCCTTCATCGACAGGGATTTCATAGAGGAGTCCAGAGTCAGCCAAGCAGTGCTACGCAACTGAGGGGAGTCTGTTTCAGAGGTAAGAGTTCATTGCTTTTGTTGAGCCTTGCCACCTCCCGTGGTGGTGTAATGTTTTACTGCTGTGTATTCTTTATGAGCATGTGGATCTTTGCCAGACCCCATGCTGAAGAAGGTTTAAGTTGCTTACCTGTAACTAGTGTTCGCCAGCATGGGTCTGGCATGGATTCACATGCAAACCCTCCTTCCGACCCCTCTCCGGCTCTTCTTGGTCATAGTGCCACTTTACATTCTTACCACTGAAGATGGCCACCAGGGCTGGAGCTTAGGAGGCGAATGTCATTGGATGGGGGACAGTCATTGGTTATAGAGTAAAATACAGTTTTCAGGCTAAAGTGAACCTGTTTTTTCTTTTACCGAGGATTCCCAGCCTGACGACGGGGAATCTTCAGGAGCATGTGATTCCATGCCAGACCTAGGCTGGAGACCAGGAGTTACAGGTAAGTAACTTATTCCATAGTAAATGTCTTGTAATTCAATATTTATTTGTACCACTGGATGCCACTGTTCAAGTTCAATCCAATGTAGTTCCCACTTTGTCCACTAGAGGCTTTATTAGTTTATGGTTTATGGTTTCCCACGCCTGTCATTTTCATTCTTCAGTGTTTCCGGTGATGGCTCCAGGTGAAGACGTTCCCACGTTCATCATGGACTTGTTTTTTTTCCAGCTTGTTTTTTTTTCTTCATTTTTTCAGTTACTTTTTTTCCTGGATGTATGATTTTTTTCAAGTATTTTTTGGGTAATCCATGTTTGGATTGTTCTATTTATTTTTGTATGACTTTTTGGGAAATGTGTTTTTTTCACATTTTCGGGTGGTTTTTTTCTTTGTTTTTGGGATTTTTTTTATCTGGATTACTTTTGAGAACTTGGATTTCTTCACTTTTTCAGAAGGATTTTTTCTTGGAATTGTGAAAAACCAAAGTGTGCTTCACAACCTAGTGCCCAGGGATCCCTTACTCAAGTGGCCACCGCTTTTGGATCCTGAACCCGGGGGTAGACAAGACAGGGAGGATCACCTGGGTATGGGGTCCTCCAGGAGTGGGGCAGAAGCACACAATGGCAAGACATGGTATCCCCCTTTTTCCACAACCCATCTAACCCCTATCCCTGTTTATTTTATGGGAAACTACAACTCCCATAATTCCTCCCCACTTCGTTCTGACAAAAGTAGTGCACCAAAGAAGATGAGGATTAGGTCAGAAGGATTACCTCCCATAACTTGCATTGGCCTTGTCCCTGTAATGAGGTCAGGCAGCGTCAGGCACGTAGCTCTAATAATGTACACCTGCCACTTATTAAGACTCCCTGCGAAAATAAAAGGTGGCGTGCACATGCACACTTTGAGCAAGGTAGGGTACGTCAAGGAACAGCTCTTGCGAGGCGGATGTGAACTAGAGTGTGGGAGTTGGAAGGCCAATGGACTGATCAATACTTGAGAGGATCGAGAATAAGCAAGGCAAGATTTCCTAGCTTTTGGGAATCTTTGAGTGTTTGAAAAGCGGAGTTGAGCGAGTGGAGGCAGGAAACCTTCCAAGTGCCAAGAAACGGCCCGCGACCATCCCAGGTGAATGGCAGAGTAGGAGAGAGGAGCAGAGGAGGTGCAGCTAACGGCCTCGAAGTGTGAAGAAAAGTTGAAGGCAACTCATTTAGCAAAGCCGGTGAGTTATCAAGAGCAACAAAAGTCTGGTTGATGTTAAATAGAAAGTGATTGTGATTTGGAAGTTGAAGGTTAAAACACGAATGAAGAGGACAATTGTTAAAGGAAAAGGAAACAAAGTAGCAATGTGGTCCTGCGTAAGGGAGGCGCACATTTGAAAGTCTCTGTGAAATGTTATGAACTTTCTTTTGAAAGATATCACAAGCGGAGAGCAAACGAAAGAAAGCTGAATAAGAGGAAAATTAAATATGTGAATTGTGGAATATGCCAAGAGGGCAAATGTCAAGTATAAGAACTTTGGAAAGGGCCAAAGAGGCAAGTACCAAGAGGCGTTGGTGCTACATGAAAAGATGTGAATTATGAAATGTGCCAGGGGGGAAACAGTGAAATGTAAGAACTGTAAGTGCCACAAAGCACTGATGGGAAAACCTAAAACTATTGGTGTTACACACACATTTTATTTGGAACAAGCCAAGAAGGCAGACTGAACAAGAATAAGAAATACCAAGAAGTATTGGTATCACAAGATGAGTGTGGATTGTGATTATTGAAAGAGAGGTCAAAGTGATCATGCAGAGGTCTATGTAAATTCCTTGCAGTTTCGAAAGTCTTCGACAGTGAAAGATATCTTGGATAAAACATGGGGAAGGGAACCCCCACGAAAAGACAGGCTTAAGCCCGGCAGAGGGAAGCCTGTGCAGAACTGTGAGAAATTGAAAGCATATGAACTATGTATTGATGGCAAGACAGCTGAAGCCTAAGTAAGTGATTGAACTACCAAGAGTTAAAAGCCTGAGATTGAACTGTTGAACTGTACCAGTAAGCCACAGTGTGTGAACTGATAGAAGTGTTCCATCCACCTATCCTTTGTTTATTGAGAGACTCTCTAGACCCCATGGGGCTGAACCAGGGTAAGGGATTTGTTGCTGAAGCCATTCTGACATTTATTTTTGACACACTGTTTTCCTTTTTGTATTCCCTTAACACATTTGGGATTTTGAGAAGGAGGGCAAGGTTTGGTTTTCTTAGAATAGGCTTTTTATTTTGATCAGACTGACTTGGACGTATTTATTATTGGTTAATTGTCGAAATTACTCCCATTTTAGAATTAGGGCAAGTTAGGAATTCCACCATCCCAACCAAATTCATAAATAAAGGTTTTCAAACGTGTATCCATTGTGTCTGTGTCTACTGCTTGATACCATGCCTTCCTCACCGAATATTTGTATTTTAGAATGCTTTCGCTGGCTTCTGCGTTTGGATCAGTGAATACATTTTTTCACATTTTTGGGTGTTTTTCTGCTGGATTATTTGGTTTTTGGAATGCTTCCTGGATCGCTGGATTACTTTTGGGAAGTTGGATTACACTACGTTTCAGATTTCTTTTTCTTGTATTCTTTGGATTTTGAAATACTTTCTCAGGATACTTTGTTGGGAGCACTGTATTACTTTTGAGAACTTGGATTTCATCACGCCAGTTTGCATGTGCATTTATTTGGGATTTTGGATCAATTTTACAGGATATAGTTCTTGGGTTGGTGTATTTCTACACAGAAATGGGACAAAAAATGTTTAATAATGAAACATTTGGACAGATATTTAGGTGAGGTTTGGTAAGTTTAATATTTTAACTATTTATTCCTTAACAACTGTGCATTTATTTGTATACAATATTTGGGTTTCTTCCATGCCGATTGCAGCAGTGTTTATCATTTCAACAATGTAATTTCCCACTCCAGTGTATGCATAGGGACGCACTGAAAATTACACCTATAATCGCATATAACCGGATTCTCCTCTTGCAGATTCCTCATCGACCTCCAAGCCTACCCCTCAACTAGAAAACAGAAGTAGAGATTATTGGTTAAAAAAATCAACAAAGAAAGGATATCCTTGTGAGTTCCGTTCTAATAATTGGCCTCCTATTCCTACTATTGCAAATATTTTTTCCTCTAAATGTCCCCTATGTTTGTACTTCCCGGAGCTACTGAACACAGGGTGAGAGTGAGTGGGGGTTCTGGTTGTCGGCGATGACACTTGTCCGCCTCCAGCCTGCTCTGTAGCAAAAATGTCTGACAGCAGCCAGTGCTAGAGAATATCTATAAAGATGAGAAATCTGCATGCGGAGAATACAGAGAAAGAACATTACCAGTAAGTAATTTCTCCTTCGAGTGGATTGTGTCCTCCAACGTATTCCTCATCTTAGATGTATTCCATCCAGCTTTAGCTGCTCCTGAAAAAAAGTTCGGCAGAGGGCGTCGAGTCGATGGTCCCTCGAAGGCCTCCGTCAAGGGTGATGTCATCGGGTATACAAGTAGCACGCGCAGCGCCCGTTGGCATCAGTTCTGTTTCTCCGCAGTACATGTTGCTTTGGAGATTCGGTGCGCCTCGAGTTCTGTGACGCAGTGAATATTACTAGAGAATATCGATATGTCCTCGTCATCGACACCGACTACGACCCCGCGATCGGGTTTCAAAAAATGTAAATCTTGCGGTTCGAAAATGTCTTATCACGGACCTGCATCGAGAATGTCTGTGGTGTCTCGGGGAAGGCCACGACATGGAGGCCTGTACGAAGTGTCAGGCGATGACAGGGAAGGCCTTGCGAGAGAGGAAGGGAAAACTACAGGTAGGTCGTAAATCCGACCGAAAAAGCCTCTAGCGTCGAGTCGAGGTCCCGTGAGGAGAAATCTCCTTGACGCGAAAGGCATCAGTCCAGGTCCCCAAGCGATTCCCATCGCTCGTCGTCTTTGACAAAGAAATCGAAGAAAAGACGCCACAGGTCCTCGGACGAATCCCCGAAAAGAATGAAATGCCCCACAAAACATTCTTCCCCCGAAGAGTGGGGAAGCATTCAGAATTAAAATGATGGAGGTGTTCGAAAAAGCAAAGCCTCGGTCCGCGCCTTCTTCGGAAGCCAGCCGGGAGCGTCATCGCTCTGGCACTCGCGCGCCTTCGAGCCCGGGTGATCGAAGAAGGAAGGATCGAGAACCTTCCAGGATGCCGAGCGAAGAAGCCCGCTCAAGTCGAGTTGACCGCTCGAGGTCACCGACGCCGTCCAAAACCCAACACACCTAGAAGGGCAAATCTTCGAAGAGCGCCTTGACGCCCTCAAAGCCGACGCCATCGACGACCAATATTCCGTCGGCACCATCGACATCTTTGTCGACGTCGACCCTGAAGCCCTTGGCGCCAACGGTTCCAAAGGCTCCAGTTCAGTCAACTCGACCAGAAGAAAAGGCTGCAAAGCCTGTAAGGCATTCAGGGTCCACTAACACACCTCCTCCGCCTCTTCCTGAAAAGGTTTTTAAACCTCTTCCTAGGAAGGAATTTTTCAAGTCCTTGACCTCAATTTTTGAGGAACAGGAGAGATCTGATGAGGAGAATGTACCTTTTGAACTGGAATATGGCACACCAAATGTCCCAGAATGCCTGATTTCTGAAGAAAGCAGGATGAGGGCCCTGGTGCAGTGCTTACATAATGCAAGTGCCATTGATACATCTCCTGAAATAGATTTTGGCAGGCCAGAACCAGGAGAGCATGCCAGTCCCTTATACTGCCAACTAATGAAAAAAGTGGTTGATTATTTAGGATGGGCTAGACCACCAACCCAATTCATCCAGGATGATTTGACTGATATATTGGACCATGGTCCTACCGAAGATCCAGTCCTACCCTTGCATGTAGCCTTGCAAAATAGGGTGGCCAAAAATTGGGAGACTCCGGGTTCTATTCCTCCAGTGAATAAATCCCTTACTTCAAAATATCGCCCTGCCAGTAGCGATCCCGGCTATCTGTCTACATATCCCATTCCCGAAAGTCTGGTGGTCCAAGCAGCCACAGCTTCAAAAAAATGGCGTACCCTTCTATCCCTCCGGACAGGGACGATAAGCGTGTGGATGGCTGGGCACGTAAGCTATTTTCAGCTGGGAGTATGGTGATAAAATCAGCCAACTCCACATGTGCCCAGGAAAAGTTTTCGTACACTCTGTGGGAGTGCATTGCAATGGTAGCGGAGTACATACCAGAAGGGGATGAAAGTGAAGGATTCCTAGCCATTGTTGGAGATGGAAAGGAGGCCATGCAGGAATCCCTTGAATCTGGATTGGACACTGTAGATAGTGAGAGCAGGTCCTTGGGTACTAGCACAGCAATACGCAGATTTGTGTGGTTACGGAAGTCGGGTTTCGCACCAGACGTACAGAACCGCCTTCTGAATATACCCTTTGACGGGTCTCACCTTTTTGGCAGCAAGGCTGACGAGAGCCTTGAGAGGTTCAAGACCTCAAAAGCAGCTGCCAAATCATTAGGGACACAAAAGAGAGCAGAAAGCTCCACTTCACATAGTAGGCAGCACCAATAAATACTTCACACAAGATTGAATTATAGCAAGAAACGTGTATTCTTTGTGTAATGCCCTTAAGTGAGACTTGTGTTTCGGCAGTTCCTCTGCCTTTTTCAATCAGGGCTGTAGAAAATTGTGCAAATATACCACATTCATTTACCATCATAGCAGTAGAAGATACAAATAACAAATAAAAATCAAACATATAAACCATGTAAATAAATAAACGTGGTACCAGTAGTGCATAACAATATATAACAATTCAAAGATATGTCAAGAAGAGAAATGGGAAGGGGAGTGAGGGTTGGAGGATGTGGGGGAAGATAAAGGAGAAAAATACGAGAAAGAATCAATTAGAAGAATTAATTTAGCAAATTCCGAGATGTCAATGTTGAATTTGAGATTGCGTTGGTTATCACACGTAAAGTGATGAATTGCTTACCCAGTATTAGAATCTTGATTTTCAATTTGAAATGGTTGCTAAATAACGGGTTAAATCCCACCTGCAAAAGGCAAGTTTGAATGGTTGCGAGGTGAAATTCAAATAACTATTGTGATTCAATAAGGTTATCTCTGTTTAATGGCGGAATGCATGAAAAAGGGGGGGGGTTGTGCAAAAAGAGGCAACCGTATTTTATAAATTAGAAAGTTAGCTGGTCCAATATTATAAACACTATTTTTAAATTGTGCTATTTCCTCAAGTCGTGCTGAATAAAGTGTTTCCCGAGTGGCAATGGGCAATGGGCACCCTTAATTGAGTCCATGCGGTCGTACCATTGTTCGTAACTCGTGCAACTAACAAAAAACATTAGTCGTGTTTCGTATCAAGGTTTGTGCAGCATTTTTGTATTTCCAGTGTGTCACTGGGCAATGGAATTATTAAAAGCAAATTAGAGTGAGGCAAGCAGTAATGCGCTTTTTTGTTGTTAGTCGCGTGTGATGACGCCATTGAGAATGACTAAATGTCAGGCTATCGTTATTAATGTTTGGCCGCTGCATCATTCCATTCTAAACGTGTACGCAAATGATATATGCAAGGGCGCCATAATAGTTCTTGCAGTGCCGATGCAATGCTTACGCGTTGCTGAAGCAACCGTAAGCTGTGCAACCTGTTGAAAGCAGAAAGACGAAGACTAGCTTAGGGCTCACCTTGAAAGTTCCTATGGATTCTCCACACGTCGGCAACAGTTTCCGTGCAGACGTGCTTGGGTTTATGTGTTGTGCTTGGGTTGCCTTGGCAACCAAAGTCCCTCTTTAGTGTCGATCGGCAGTAACACTGGCAAACGCCATATTTTGGGAAACTGACTAGAGCTTGTGTGTTAAAGTACGACATATTTTGATCAAAAGACTTCTGGGCTCATAGTAACGTTGAACACTAGTAAGAGCAATGGTATGGCAATATGGAAATAATATGTATTGGTACTGTACGGTAAATTAGATAATTATTAGGTATAGTCACAATATATCTGTAATAGGAGTTGGGGTCTAGCTTGTGCGGTCAGACAAAAGGAAAATTAAGTTACGGATAGCAAGATAGTAAAAATAATCAGGTGAATCGTTCACAATTATATTAAGTATTACGCGCATGGATCACCATTAAGAACAATATAAATATGGAGCACAGATGGTAAATTAAATAGTTTTCTATTTCTGCTCGGTCATGTGTACAATGGTCATCACAAATGTTCAGTCTTACAGGAACACTCCATCTCATTATCTGAGTTCAAACCAATGGTGGTTGATCTGAATCTGCAAATACTGCGTGCCTCTTGTTGTCGTAAATGCAATTCTGTGTTGCCACCTCGCCTGGTGGGCTGTACTTTGCTGAGTCCAATAAATCTGATGCCGCGTTTGTCCTCCATTTGATGAAACGCTTGCCAATGAACCGAGAGAGGCAATGTTCCATCTTGACTGCCCACTAAGGACAGGTGTTCCCGTATCCTGGTCCTTAGTTCATGGATGATGCTATGTACATTTTTTGGCAAATACAAATGATAGCATAGACAACATATTTGGATCTACAATTGATGTTATTCTGGATAGTTATTGTTCCAAACATGTCCCTAAATTTGTAAGTAGGTTCATGTGCATGTTTGCACATTGTGCATGTCCCACACTTCCTAAAGCCAGCTGATGGTGTTGGTAACCATGTAGTTGTTGTAAGTTTCTCTTCTTGTGCCAGCATTGAAGGGCTTAGATTCATTTTTAAAGTTCTGGCTTTCCGAAATATGACAGTTGGTTGGTCGTCAATGAATTTTCTGATGTGTTCATCTAGCTTCAGGAGGTTCCAATTTTTTTGTAAAATTCGTCTAAGAAATCCATGTTTACTGCAATATGTGGTAATGAATTTGACTTTGTCTTGTAGTTTGTCCAATGGTCGTGTTTTGTTGATCAAAGTTGATTCTCTGTTTAAGCTAATTGCCTTTTTTTGTGCTGCTTTAATATATTTGGCTTTGTACCCTCTCTCTCTGAATCATTGGTAAAGCAATCTGCATTCCTGTTCGAATACTTGTTGATTAGTGCAGTTTCTGCGTGCTCGAATATATATTCACCTTTTGGAATATTATGTTTGATTGGGCCAAAATGGCAACTGGTTGCAAACAAGGTCGAGTTGACTTCTATGTCTTTGCAAAAAGTTTTTGTCAGCAGTTTGTCTTCCACATAAATTGTTAGATCCAGAAAGTTGATTTTGGTTGTGTTATTGGTGCCTGTGAATATGATCCCTAGGTTGTTGGCATTTGCCCTTTGCATTAATTGGTCCAACTCTCCGCGTGGCCCTTTCCAAATCAGGAGAACATCATCTATATAACGGGCCCACATAATCACGTTCTTTTTGAAAGAGGGGTCTGTGTAGATATGCATTTTCATACATACCCATAAATAGGTTGGCAAGAGCGGGGGCATATTTGACCCCCATTGCTACTCCTATTTTTTGTTTGTAGAACTTCTCATCAAATATAAAAATGTTATTTTCCAAAGTTAGTGAAAGCATTACTTGAGTATTGTCACAAAATGCAAATGGGATGCCGATTCCTCTTTGAATGTGTACTGAAGAGTTTGGATTGCTGCTTTGTGTTTGATGGATGTGTATAAAGCCTTCACATCCCAAGTGGCAAGAATGAAATTTGATTGCTAAATGACTTGATTTAATTTATTTATTACATCTGTTGTATCTTTTTTTTAACATCTCTTTATTGATTTCAATATTAAAACATAACAATTCAATACGAAGAAAACCAACAAAATTTCCCTCCCACCTCCCCCCCCAACCCCGGTCGTAGCGTAAGTAGAATCCGAAGAACAGTGTCCCCCTTCCACCTCCCCAATAGTGGAAATCCAGCAGCTTCAGTCTTTGGGGGCACCATTGCTTCCTGAACTCCCCCTTCAAATTGTCCAGTGTCTCACCCCAATCGGCTGCAAAACTTTCCAACTTCCCCACTGCCGCGTACGGGGCCCATTCCAATGAGACAATATCCCATATTTTCCTAAGCCAGTCCTGCTCCACGGGAATCACCAGGCTTTTCCAGTTTTGTGCAATTAGCCCCATCGCCGCAAGGGTAAAAACCACTTTCGCCTTGCGGCTCTCCCGACCCCCTTCCTTTCCTTTACATTCTTTCCCAACAAAATCTCCTGAGGGTCTTGGCCATATCCCGACCCCAGGGCTGTAGATTGGGCACGCGCCATATCACGCCACAAGGACCTAATACGCGGGCAATCCCACCATATATGTGCAGCCGTACCCACCTCCCCACATCCCCTCCAGCAGGCATTAGAAGCCGTTGGGTACATTTCACGCAACCGGGCAGGGGTATAATGCCAGCCATAGACATACTTATACCATGCTTCCTGTAATTGAGAAGCCCTAGCCACCTTGGGGATTAACCTCCACAGTGCCTCCCAGTCTCCCCACTCCATCTCCCCCCCCCCCTGCTGCCCCCACCTCTTCATATACGGCCAAATAATCTTCGGGGTCGAGCTCTCTAGCAGTTTATATAAATCCGATATAAGCCCTCTGGAACCATCATGGGTTAGGAGAAAACTTTAAAATTGTGTCAGATCGCGTGTTGCTGCATTTTTAACTTCCGTTGACATGACCCAGTGTCTAATTTGAAAATATCTGATCCTTTCCCCCTCGCCAACTCCAAATTGTAGCTTACATTCCTCAAATGTTTTTACTCCATGGGGAAGAAACATATCTCTTAAGGGTCCTACATCCTCCCACCTCCGGAATGCCCCTCTCTCCAGCCCTGGTGTGAAGTCCCCGTTATTAAATATCGGCGTAAACGGGGACAGGAAGGAGGAGATCCCTTGCCTCTCCACTGCCCTGTTCCATGTGTCTACCATACCCTTCGTAATATCGCTCAAATATATATGAGGCGGCCTCTGCCTTCGGGGGAGCCATAGTACTTCCCCCAGGTGATGTTGGGCCACTGCCCTATCCATTTTCACCCAATGCTTATCATAGCCCGCTGCGAACCATTCCCTGATCACCCGGAGAAGCGCAGCCTCATGGTAACGCCTAAAATTCGGTAGACCCAAACCCCCAAGTCCTCTGGACGCCGCGAGGAGGCGCCAAGAAATACGCGGCCTCTTTCCTTCCCAAACAAATTGCTTGGCCACCCGGTCCAGTTCCTTAAAGAAGCCCACGGGGTTAGACAGAGGGATTGCCTGGAATAGATAAAGTATGCGGGGAAGGATCACCATTTTTAGTACTGCCCCCTGTCAGGTTGCCCACATCGTTGTGTGGGCGGACCCCTGTTGGGTCCCCAGGACATGACGTCCCGGACGTGACGTCAGGGGAAGGGGAGGGACGAGGAAGGCTTCAGCAGTTCCGCTGACGCAGTTAATAAAGCAGGTTGTACACAAGACCCGGCTCCTGCGTGTCATTCCGGCGTGTGCCGGATCAGCTGCCTGGGCCCGCTTCAGAGCGAAGCGGGGACCCAACACTGGCGACGAGCGGGCGCGGACCCCGCAGGCACCGTGCCGAGGTCTGCGGCCGAGCAGTTTAGCGCGTCGGCGCGCCTCGGGCACGGTTGCCAACCCTGCAAGGCCCCGCCTCCCGCGTAACAGAGGCCTCACATTCAGCCCGTTCACACTCGGTAGTCACAGGTCCGCCGTGTGAGCACGGCCCCGGCTCCCGCGTGACACTGCTCGCAAGCCGGGACACAGGCGCTCCGGCACCGCCGGGCACTCGCCACGTGCGGCCCCGCCCCCAATTTCGAGCGCGCCGTGTGAGCGCGGCCCCCGCGTGACAAGCAAACACCCGCTCAGAGGCGCCCACGGGACACGGGCGCTCCGGACCCGCGGAGGCACCCGCCACAAGCGGCCCCGCCTCTCCACACGCGGGTGTTCAAGAGAAGGCGTGTTGGTGTATCCAGCACCCAGCAGGAGAACAGGTCAAAGGCCACACCACGAGGAAGTGACAACGTAGGTACAAACTGCGCATTTCACATAGCACAAAGGTCACTGTCACTACACCATTACTGCGGCGCAGTCATGTCGGACACTGCGACCACCCCGGCGTCCTCCTCAGGAGGAGCAGGACAGGCATCTGGAAGCGCCGACACAGCGCAGGACAATAACCTGCAGGCACACCAGGACGGAGCAGCCCAAGTCATGCACATGCCCAACCCATTTGAAATCAGAGACACCTCCAACCTGGGGCCCAGATGGAACATATGGTTACGAGACTTCAAGTTCTACACAGGGGCCATAGGATTGACGGACGACACGAGGCTGAAAAATACACTGTTCATGGCAGTGGGACCAGCGGTAAGAGACATCGCGGGGGAGTTGCTGGACGTAGACACCGTCACATATGGGGAACTACATGCCAAACTGTCCGAATACTTCGCACCGCATACAAACGTGGATTATGAGCGCCACATGTTCCACACAACAAGACAGGAAAAAGGGGAGTCCATCGACAGTTTTGTGATGCGACTACGCATCAAACTGAAACATTGTGAATTCCACAGGTACTCCAATGAAGAGGCGCTCAGGTCCCAAGTGATAGCTGGATGCCTCTCACAGCCTTTCCGCAAACAACTGTTACAGAAACAACGGTCGCTAAAAGAAATTCTGGCGCTGGCCCGCATGGAAGCAGCGGTGGACCCGCAACTGGACAATCTCGGCAAGGTGTCCATACACCAACCCAGTGACAACGCGGAAGTAATCAACAAGATATACACTCACCCAAGTCAGACCAACAAACACCCCGATGCCACGTGCTTCAAATGCGGCTACGAATATCCGCACACTGGTACATGCCCGGCCATAGGACAAAAGTGTGCCACGTGCGGGGGAATGGACCATTACAGGGCCATGTGCAAGAACGCCCCGACCTACTCAACGCCCAAACACCGATACCAGGAAAGGCGCAGGCCCACACCACAGAGCCCGCCCAGGCCGCCAGCGGACAGCGAAAGGCGGCGTACCAGGAAAGAAGAAGGAGACCGCAGAAGTCGCTACACACGCGAAGACAAACGGTCATCTGAGGACACTAGAAGATCACACAGGTGGCGTTTCGTAAGGTACGTGGAGACCCGATCCCCCACCAGCACGGATACCCTCTCGTCAGAGGAGGATCAGAGAAGGAAAGGGTACCTGTGGGCCCTACAGGACAACACGACGGCCACCCAACACAGCCCCATTTTGACACTCCAAGTAAATGACACACCACTGAAGTTTCTCGTGGACACCGGAGCGACGGCCAATATCATGAGCGAAAGCGCATATCAGTCCTTGACCGCCCCACCAAAGATCCGAAAAGCCACAGTGGACATATACCCCTATGGATCCAGGACACCCCTGCCATGCAAAGGCATGATCACAGCCATATGCACACACAAAGGACACTCGGCGAAGATCCCACTGTACATTTTAGACACAGAAGCCAACAGTGGGTGCATACTGAGTTTCCGGACAGCAGTTGACATGGGACTGGTACACATCTTATACCAGTTGATGGCCCACAAGTACTTCGCCAAACCGGACTCAATTGAACAATCATTCCCCAGACTCTTCACAGGTCTAGGCAAACTACGTAACCGGAAAGTGCACCTCCACATCAACCCTCAGGTCAAACCGGTGGCCCAACACTACCGAGGCATCCCGTTCAACATCCAGAGACAAGTAGAAGAGGAATTGGATAAGCTCATCAAAATGAATGTTATAGAACCCGTTTCAGGCCCGACATCATGGGTATCACCCATCGTCCCCGTCCCGAAGAAGTCACCAGAAGGATCCATACGGCTATGCGTCGACATGCGCAGAGCCAACACAGCCATCGAAAGGGAGCGACATCAAGCGCCGAGAATCACGGACATGATTCACCTCCTCCACGGGGCGAGGATCTTCTCCAAATTAGACCTCACAAAAGGCTACCACCAAATCGAAATAGCACCGGAATCCCGTTACATCACCACGTTTGTCACTCATCTCGGCCTGTTTCAATACAAAAGGCTCAGTTTTGGCATATCCTCAGCCGCCAAGATCTTTCAGGAGGAGATCCACAAGGTGATCAGGCACGTTCCCAACTGTCTGAACTATTCGGACGACGTCCTGGTATACGGCAAGTCACAGGAAGAACATGACCTGGCACTGCACAGAGTATGTCAGGCGCTAGACGACGCAGGGCTCACCCTAAACAAAGCCAAGTGCGAATTCTCCAAAGGATCGCTGAGGTTTTTCGGGCACATCTTCTCAGATAAAGGCATGAGGCCAGACCCAGAGAAAGTGGAAGCCCTCAACTCAGCCACGCCCCCCGTCAACACTACAGACCTCAGATCGTTTCTGGGACTTGGCCAGCTACTGCTCCAGGTACCTGAGAGACTATGCCACTGTCAGCAATCCCCTACGACTTCTCACCAGGAAGGACACGCCGTTCACGTGGTCAAAGGAGTGCCTAGCAGCATTCGAAGCGATACGAAAGGCCATCACACAGGAAGAGGACATGGCATATTTTGATGCCAGCCGGGATACCGAGCTGATAGTGGACGCCAGCCCTGTGGGACTGGGCGCCATATTGACACAAAAAGACCCCAAGGAGCCACGGTCCACGCACGTGGTAGCATACGCCAGTAGGAGCCTGACGACCACAGAACAGGCATACTCGCAGGCGGAAAAAGAAAGCCTCGCGGTTGTCTGGGCCTGCGAATATTTCCATCTATTCCTTTGGCAAGGAGTTCACAATCATCACGGACCACCAGGCACTACTCACCATGTACGGTAGCCCGAAGGCCAGGATGCCACCAAGAATTGCCAGATGGGGACTCCGCTTGCAGGACTACAGATTTACCATACAACACCGGCCAGGAAAAGAGGAAAACCCTGCGGACTATCTCTCCCGACATCCCATGCCCACGACGGCGTCTCAACCGTCCATAGCGGACGCGTACATAAATTACATCATACACCACCTACAACCACTTCCGGTAGGGTGGCTGGAGCTGTCCGTCCAATCAGAAGCAGACCCAGCACTGCGAATTGCCCGGCACTGCCTTCAGGTAGACAAGACGCCCCTCATGAAACAGCAGGCCAGAGGTGAAGCGGAAACCACGAAAGAAGACATCAAGTGGCTAGATCAAGTCCGCGACGAGTTGACCGTGGTGGAGGATAACGTCATACTAAAAGGCTGCAAGGTCATCGTCCCGAGAACCCTCCGGGAAAGGATAATACACCCAGCCCATGAAGGACACAGGGGCGTAGTCGCCACAAAGCGCCTCCTTCGCCAGAAAGTCTGGTTCCCCCAACTTGATCGCCTGGTGGAAAACATAGTGGGCAACTGCCACGTCTGTGCACAAGTGGCACCCCGCCACACCCGAACCCCCTACAATCCTCACCGCTGCCTAACAAAGTGTGGGAAGAGTTGGCAATAGACCTATTCGGACCACTGAATAATGGGACACACATGGTCGTACTCATGGACAAGCACTCAAGATACCCGGACGCCCAGATAGTAGAGAGCAGCGCCACGACACGTGTCATTCCAGTTATCGACAGGATGCTCTCTGCCTATGGCATCCCCAAGATCATAAAGTCCGACAACGGTCCCACTTTCATCAGTCAAGACTTTCAGCAATTCGCAAAATACATGGGGTTTCAACATCGACGCATAACCCCCCGATGGCCACAGGCCAACGGCATGGTCGAGAGGTTCATGGCCAACATAAAGAGGACCCTACAAATAGCCCATGTGCAAAACAAGCCATTCGAACAGGCCCTTAATCAACTTCTACGAGAATACAGGCACACCCCCCACAGCACAACGGGTGTATGCCGGCAGACCTGATGTTCCGAAGACCGATCACCTCGCGACTACCCGAGGACCCGAGACCACAAAATCCAACACCGCTGGAACAAGAAGCGCAAGCAAACGACACCGCAAACAAAGCAAAAACAAAGGAGATCACGGACAGGAAAAGGAGGGCTCGGGAGAACACAATGCAACCAGGAGACGAAGTATGGCTAAGACAACCCAAGAACAGGAAAGGGGAAGCCACCTTCGCACCCACACCGCTGGTCGTGACACATAAGAAGGGTTCTATGGTCACCGCACAAAGAGGTGACCACTCAACAATAACCCGGAACAGCTCGCACTTCAAACGAGTCAGACTGGCTCCAGCAGGCCAATGGACCTGGGACCGAGATAGCGATGAGGACAGACCACGCGAAGAAGCCTATCAGGGAGACGGAGAAGATTCAGAAGGCGAAGCGCCCCGCTCCCCACCCGCCAGGGAGGAACCGACCCCGAGCAAGACAACACGACCGCAGAGGAGTCGCATGAAACCGATGCGACTCATCGAGGAGATGGGGTAAGAAGGGAGCCCTTCAACTAACGTGTTAAAAAGGGGGGAGATGTCAGGTTGCCCACATCGTTGTGTGGGCGGACCCCTGTTGGGTCCCCAGGACATGACGTCCCGGACGTGACGTCAGGGGAAGGGGGAGGGACGAGGGAGGTTTCAGCAGTTCCGCTGACGCAGTTAATAAAGCAGGTTGTACACAAGACCCGGCTCCTGCGTGTCATTCCGGCGTGTGCCGGATCAGCTTCCTGGACCCGCTTCAGAGCGAAGCGGGGACCCAACACCCCCCTCCCGAGCCACGAAATCCTAAGATTACTCCACCCATTTGGGTCCTTTCTGATAGCCTTCAACAGGGGGGGGGGTAATTTGCGCTAAACCAGCCGCCTATGGAAGGGGTCACCCGAACCCCCAAGTATCATAACCCTCCCAGGCTCCACTTGAAAGGGGAGAGTGCCTTCAGTTCTTTTGCCTCGTCCTCCCCAAGGGATAGATTCATCAGTTCGGACTTCTGCCAATTAATCTGCAATCCTGACACTCCCCCAAATTCGGGCAACACTTCTATGCATGCCCTGACGGATCCCTTCGGCTGCGTTAGCATGAGTAGCATGTCATCCACAAAAGCTGCGACCTTGTGCTGGTGTCCCCCGAAAGGTACGCCCTGAATCCTGTCTGTCTCCCTTATAGCTATTAACAGGGGTTCTAAATATATAGCAAAGAGCAAGGGAGATAGAGGACAACCCTGTTTCGTTCCCCGCTGAAGCCTAATTGGATACGATACCTCCCCGTTAACTAAGATCCGTGAGCTAGGGTTTTTATAGTTTGCAGCGACCATATTGATGAATTCTGATCTGAGGCCCATTGTGTTACGCTCACCTGGCTCCCACAGAGGCGTCGGTCGGACCCGGACAGCTGCGGTCTCCACCCACATGATGCGTAGTGCAGCGATGACTGACTGGATCTGCCCTCCTAATCTTGTCTGCTTAACCCGTAAAAATATTCTCCTGCATGTGGAGGGATGGATTTAGCCACTTGTGGATTCAAGTGATGGCACCCCCACAGTCCTCCCCAACTAGTCACCTCCGAAATGCCCTCACAGCAATCTCACCTTATATTCTTGAAAGATGAGCTGTCCATCCTGCGTGGATTTGCAGGGGCGCGTCGATTCCAGTTACTTCACTGGTTTGAAGGCTCGGGAGAGTTCCGGAGAGTATTGACTCTGAGGTTCCTGGTGAGGACCAGTAAGTATTAAGTTCATAGAGTTCAATATGTCCGATGTTCACTCTTGTACCCCCCCTTCCTTTCTTGTCTTGCAGCTGGCTCGTGAAAAGATGCTCTTGTGGCAGCTGGTGGCGCTCAGGTAAGAGTCTGTATTACCCGGCGCTGTCCGGTAAATGTTGCACGAGGAACATGTGGTGTTTTGTCTCTCTTTACAGATGCGGCAGGTTAAAATATGGAGAGTCACAAATGGATGCCTCCGGTGGTAAATCAGGTAAGTCTATGGTGGTAAGAATTATATTTGTTGGTTCCCTCGGCTCACCTTGTGGTTTTCTTTTGTCTCCTAGGTGCCAAAGTTCAGCGAAGAAATGATGGAGGCAGCGCCGACCAGAAGGATGCTGTGAAGACTGGTGAGTATGGCGCAGCGCTGCAGCTGGAGGTGCGACGCGTGCAGAAATGATGTTCTTTACAGGTACGGAGACAAGATGGATCCAGAATCAGGTGTGGAATAGAAATAAGTTTGTTTTCTAACCTTGTCCCTTTCTTTCCTCTTTGTTTTAGGAGCTCCGGATTCGAGGCGGGCGTGGCAGAAGACTGGATGCAGGCTGCAGGCACGGTGAGTGTTACGCTGCTGGATGCAGAATAACGCGAAGCGTGTTTTGCTGGTCGGGTGTGGTTTAAATAGCCTCAAAAGTAGTCCCAGGTAAGAAGTCCCTAGAACCACACCCGAGTAAAAAATAGTCCCTGTAGAAAAATAGTCCCTTTCAGGCTTCATGTTGGATTGGAGTCATTTGCAGCATGGTCTGCCTGAGGTAAGTAATGACTATGAGCCTGGCGCCTTAGGTGCCAGGACTGATTCCTACTATGAGCCTGGCGCCTAAGGTGCCAGGACTGAACCCAGATAGCCCCTCGCCGGGGCTGCTGAGGTTTTACTAAATGTCTAGAGGCCTGCTCCCGGGGCTGATGGACTTGGTCTGGATGCCTGGGGGTAGGCATCATGACACATTGCTTCCATGACCAAGAACAGGAACGACCACTCCACCCGATCAAATGCTTTTTCGGTGTCGAGCACTAAGAGGATCACCGGAGTGGACGTCTACCCTGTTTTCTCGACAATATGGGCTATCCTTCTGATGTTATCAGCCGTCTGCCTCCCAGCCACAAACCCTGTCTGATCCTGGTGAATCAGCGAGGGCAGGTACTTTTCCAGCCGCCTGGCCAATATTTTAGTGTATATTTTCGCCTCCATATTTATGAGGGCAATAGGCCGATACGATGTGCACTTCTCTGGGTCTTAACCTGCCTTGTGTATAAGTGTTATTTTGGCCTCCTCCATCGAGGCAGTTATACCACCTCTAGACCCGAGAGAGTTGAACAATTGTGTTAAGTGTGGAACCAACAAGTGGGAGTAGGCTTTATAAAACGATGCACGGTAGCCGTCTGGGCCAGGAGCTTTACCACAGGGGAGAGCCGCTATAGTGGCTCTAACCTCGTCTTCAGTAATGTCTTGGGCTAACTCACTCCTCTCGTCCCTGGACAGCCGCGGAAGGGGGAGACCCCCAAGGAAGTCCCTCTGTGGTCCCAGAGCCGTATTTTGCGAGGAGTATAATTCCTCATAGAACTCCGCCAACCTACCCTTGATCTCTTCTGTACGAGTGAGCCTTACCCCCCTCTTATCCCTCATGGCCACAATAACATTCCGTTCCCTATTCCCCCTAAGTATTGGCCTTTGCATAGAATCTTTGTCTAACTCTAAGCAGAGCTGCATCGGCCTCTTTAGTCCTTAAGATTCGCAACTGACCCTCCACTGCCCTATACTCCTTGTACACTTTCCTGGTGGGATTCTCCTTCATGCACACTCTGGCAGCCTCGAATTCACTTTCCAACTGTGTCTCTAAACCCTTCAATAATCTATTTCTCTCCGCCTGCAGGGCAATCAATTCCCCTCTCAAGGTCGCTTTGAAAGCATCCCACCTAGTCTCTAAGCTCGTCCGCACAAAGAAATCCCAGATCTTGCTATCTATCTCCTCTTTCATCGCCTGATCCCTCAGAAGTGTCTCTGGGAATTTACAACTCCACACCCCCTGCCTGCACCCCCCCAATCGAAGTTCCATTCGGACTACCTTATGATCAGCGATCCCCATGGGGCCTACCTCTACCGACTCCACCCCTTCAACCAAGCTCGCAGACAGCCAAATGTAATCAATACGTGACTGAGTTCTATGCACTTCTGAAAGAAAGGTAAATCCCTCCTCCTCTCCCCTTAGTACCCTCCACACATCCCGCAGGCCCGCTTCCTCCCACCGTCCCTTTAATTGAGGCGAAACTACTGCACCTCCGCTACCCCGCCCCTGCTGCGTGCGGTCCCCCCTCCTATCCCAAGCCAGGTTGAGATCCCCCATCAGAACCACCTGCCCTCTCGCACATTCCTGTAAGGTGCTGTATTGCTCTCCCCAGAGTGCACGGAAAAACATAAATCACCAATACAATTACAGAGCAAATACTTTGAACGCAGACAGATGCAATAACTCACTACCACGCATCCTTAGAAGATAATCAGCTCTTATACGGCTATTTATTCAAAGCTTAGAAGCAACCAATAATAACATAGAAATAACTCACAGAAGTAATATAGACATAAATCACAAAAGAAGCAAAGAAATCAAAAGGGAATACATCACCGTGAGCGTAACAGGATTCCTCATCTCTCCCAGAAGCGGCTGGAAGACCCCGGGAACAGCCAGGCCGAGAGCACCACAGCTCACAGGAGTGCCGGACTTAAGTGTCCTCCTCCGGCTGAAGTCTCACCTGACCACCTCCGGGTTTCCACATATTTACACACTCCGCAAAGGGGTGGCAGTTCTCGAACCTTCTGGAAATGGCACTTGACAGTTGATGAGCAGCCGTTGGTTGCCAGCTGGGTCAGTCGAGAGCTACCCTCAAGGAGCAGAGTACCTTCCTCCTCTAAAAACACGCTCCACGGAGAACAGTAACAAACCATAAAAAAGTTAGCTTTCCCAGCAGAAATGTCCTTGACCGCATACCAGGTTTGGAAAGCATGTTTTTCTCAGCACCATGAATCTAACACTCAGCAAAATGTGTGCAGCTTTTCACTGCGGCATGAAGTAAATGTCCATCATGGCTCTGAGCGCTCCCAGAATACACTGCGCACCAGCGCCATTTTAGTTCAAGCATAACAATTCCACCCTTGGATATACCTTCCATAGCCCGGTGGCAAAGGAGCTGGTCTCTGAAACCTACGAAACATTAAAACTAAATTGGGAATACATTGAATACAACAACAACAAGCTTTATGATAGACAATATAATGAAAATGCAAGCAAAAGCGTAACGTAGTGTACCCCAATATCAGGCATCCATGAAAATAACCAATCCCACCAATTCCCAGTACGATCTTGAGACACTTGAGAAATGAGATCCCTCAAACCTTGAATATGACTTTCAATAGATTGTGAATGGTCACTTAAATTGAAACAACACATACCTTCAAAGGCGTTAAACTCTAAATTATGCTTTAACAATAGATAATCAACAGCAGCTCTGTTCTGCAAAGTTGCTTTTCTAATAACTTGACTATCAAGGAGTAATTCTTCTAATGCCTGAGAAGTATGATTAAGGCTTTTGACTACTAAACATGCTAATTTCATCTGAGATTTGTAACCTCCAGCAGCGAAACCCCAAACTCCCACTAATGAAAGGGCTAATGCTAGAACCTCAGCTTCTGACAAAAGTGTACATGTGAATCACAATCAGGAGATAGACCTACAGATTCGAAAGTTGACCTTTTACCTCGAGTTATCGCGGGGTGTAAAGGAAACATCATTATTCCTAATCGAGTTAAAGCACATGGACCTCCGGAAATGTTAGCTGGAATATAAGTGTATGTGATGTTACCACATGAAAAGAGCCATCCTGTTGGAAGTTTCACATGATTCAAATGACTGGCAGCTATCACTGTATGATTACGAGACATAGTTTTATTTACACTGGTGCATTTGCGTGGCGCTCGCGAACATAGTCGTTTCTCAAACATTGTATGATTGTGCTGGTTGGTTAAATCAATCTGTCGGCATTTGCCAATTTCTTGTGCATTGCAGGTCATAAAATATATACATCACCTTGGGTTATATTATAAGTAATAACACGTGTCACATTTCTCCATTTACGATCGGTCTCTTGGCAGAACCTACAATATTCGTAAACGGAAAAAGATTGCCTAATATCCGAGTCTTGAACCAAAGAATCATTGTGTGTGACGCCGAAGATATGCTTTAAAACCGGAACAGGCATCGGCACTGCTACTAAACACGTAGTCAATAACGCTTCAGCATTGGGCACATCAGTAAGACAAAAGTGTGATATGTTGAGTACTTGCTGTTACAGACATATCCACATATTCTCCGTCTGAGTGATCATAGGAGAATGTTTTCGCCTTCCTGAAAGTGCATCTTGCATGACTGGCATCAAAGTGGTTTTCACTTGCTCCTGATGTGTTTGCTGCATTTCACGAATCCATGTCTTCGGTCTGGCTGGCTTTTCAGCATCGGCATAAGGCTGCTTTGGGACAACATTATTCATCACTATCACTATCCCCTTGATCACTGGCACAGATGTGACATTTTTCATTGGTAGCAGCAGGCTGTTTAACTCACCCAAATGGAGTCCATTTAGTACCACAATTACACCAGCCAGAGACAGGATCTACAAGGCAAACCCAGAAAAGAGATATTAGTGTTGCACATCACTCTCTCAGGTAACATTTGTCTGCGGGCACATATTGCCATTTCATTCTAGCAGGCTCCATAACTAAAACTACTTGATCTTTGCCTTATGCAATGACATATGCGGGCACTGGTGGGCCACTTGGCTTTTCCACCCACACCTTTGCACCCAGTACCATACTGTCTGAAGAGCCAAAACCGCGATCCCCACGGGTAGGTAACACTGAAGGAGGCTCCCCCTTCTTAATCATGGACAGCTTAGCGGGAATAATAATCAATTGGGCCACTCGATCACTCTTGTGGATTTATAACAAATGGTCCCCACTATTCATTAGGATCACTTTAATCTTGCCTTGGTAATCAGCATCAATTACCCCTCCCAACACTTGAACTCCCTTCAATGCTAGGCCAGATCTAGGGGCAATACATCCCATATGCTCTGGGGGCATTTGTACTCCAATCTCTATTTCAATTACAACTATCCCTCTCGGGTCCAATCTGATTTCTTCATGGGAATGCAAGTCTACCCCTGCTGATTCTGGAGTTGCTCGATAGGGAGCTAAAGAACCTCGAGTAATTTCCCAGTACAATAGTGTTTCTCTGACTGAATTTAGTTGAACCTGTAAAGTAGGAGTCATTAATCGCATCAAAGGAGTTTCATGTTCATACTCAGGCCTATTGTTTAATACTTGCACCGTATCAAACACACGATCACGCCAGCCTGCCAAACTGCCGTCTCCAGATTTGCGCAACTGTACTTTCAATAACCCATTCATTCGTTCAATTAACCCTGAAGCAGCTGGGTAGTAGGGCACGTGGTACAACCACTCAATGCTCTTTTCCTGACAAAACTCCTGGATTAATTTGCCTTTGAAATGTGACCCATTGTCACTTTGAATCTGCAAAGGCACTCCATAATGTAGTATGATCTGATCTAACAACCTGATGGTGTTCAGTTGTGTTGCACGTTTGCACGGCAAAACCATCAAATATCCTGAGTATGTATCCACAATAGTGCATGCATACTCACAACCTCTACTGATTGGCATGGGACCGATATAATCAATCTGCCAAATTTGACCTGGTAATTTTCCTCTTCTCAATGTGCCTCGAACAATCTGAGAGATATGTCTATGCAGTTGGTGTTGGCACACTGGACATTGCAAAATGATCGTTTTCACTACTTCTAAAGGAAGACTGATTCCTCTAGCTTGTGCCCACCTTATAGTATACTTTTCTCCAAGGTGCCCACATTTCTGATGGGCCCATTTGGCCAAACCCTCCAAATCGTCTTCCTGAGCCTCTGCATCCACAGATGAAATCTTGGTGTGTTCGTCTGCAACAGAATTAAACCAACGTTCTAATGAGTCTGTGGCACAATGCGCGTCCACATTATATACAGTGACTTCACTTTGTAATAACATTTCTGCAATATCTTGCCACAGTTCTTTTCCCCACAACTCTTTTGAATGAATCTTCCACCCATTCTTTTGCCAAGTTGGCAACCACACTGCCAATCCATTCGCCACTGACCACGAATCTGTGTACACATAACATTGACCAGGGGTCTCTTGTTTCAATGCTTGGTAAACTGCGTAAAGTTCTGCAAACTGACTGCTCTTCCCTTTCCCTGTCGTTGTCAACATCTTTTTTGTTTTGGGATTGTACGACATTGCTTTCCAGTACCGCTCAGTTCCCTCATATCGAGCTGAACCATCTGTGAACCAAGCATGCTCTGTTTGCTCCACGGTCAAATCGCTGTAAGGTACTCCCCATTTCACGGGACACTCACGTTTTTCAGGCACTTCGGTGGTATGTAATCTGAGGGCGGTATGTTGGCTACTTGCTCATGTAATTTTGCCACTCCACCCTTTCCTGATTTGGCTCTGTCTTGAATATACCATTCCACTTAATTATGCTGGCTTCTTGAGCATGTCCTATTCTATGCGTTTTAGGAGAGCTCAGTACCCATTGCATGATTGGTATTTCTGGTCTCATGAATACATCATGGCCCACCGTCATCTGCTCGGTATCAACAAGGGCCCAATAACACACCAGCAATTGCTTCTCAAACGGAGTGTATGAGTTACCAGCGTCGGGCAACTTACGACTCCAAAACCCCAATGGCACACGTTTCCTGTCTTGTTTCTGCCACACACTCCAGTTAGCATAATTGTCTTGTACAGACACATTTAATTCCACTTCGCCTTCCATCACTGGCCATAAATCAAGCACCTGCTGCACGGTGTCTTTCCCCATCTCAAAGGCTTTCTGCTGCTCCTCCCCCCACTGAAACTCATATTTCTTTCTTATCACCTTGTAGAGGGGGCCAATATCTGCCCTAAATGGGGAATGTGCTGTCTCCAAAAACCAATAGCCCTATAAACTGCTGATCTTGCTTTTTGTTCATTGGAGTAGTGAATTTGAGTATTTTCTGTCGGGCTTTTGGCACCATTTCTCGATGCCCATGATGCCACTGAATCCCTAGGAATATCATTGTTTCAGCTGGACCTTGAATTTTACTCTGGTTAATCTCCCACCCTTCCTTCTTCAATCCTTCCATAATGACATCTAACTGGCTTTGCACACTGTGCTCATCCTTGCCCTGAATCAAAATATCATCAATGTAATGAGAGATTTGTATGTCAGGTTTACACGGTATCTTGTCTAAGTGCTCTGCCACCAGCCGGTGACAGATAGCCGGGCTGTGTATGTACCCCATAGGTAGCCTCGTGAAAGTGTACTGACATCCACTCCACGAAAATGCAAACTGCTCTTGACACTCTTCAGCAATTGGCATGGAGAAAAATGCATTGGCTAAATCGATCAGTGCATACCAAGTCCCCTCAAACTTTTGGACATTCTCAATCAAGGTAATAGCATCTGGGACTGCGGGCACTAAGGGAGGAGTGTGTTTGTTCAACTCCCTGTAATCCACCGTCATCCTCCACGACCCATCTCCCTTTTTAATAGGCCAGAGAGGATTGTTCCATGCGGTGGTAATAGGGCGTAATACACCCGCCTCCACGTACTCTTTGATGGTGTCTGAAATGTCCTTGTGCCCCCCAGGAATGCGGTATTGTTTCATTGCTACCCGCTTGGTTGCCACTGGCACTTGCACTGGGGGCATCTTTAATTTGCCTACGGTAATGGGGGTACAGATCAATGCACTCACCTCAAACTGGTATGTTTTACCGCCAAGTCCCAAGGTTAACCCTTCCAAAATGTCAAAGCCAATTATATATTCAGGTATTGGGACAATCAACACTTGGTATTTCTGCCTATTCAAATTGCCTATTTTCATCTCCACTTTCGTTTGTACTGCGAGGCTCTCCTTTCCCCCTAGACCTGTAATAGTAAACTGTTTGCCTTTAAATCGTGTTGGATTACCATGAATCAAAGAGGCCTCCGCCCCGGTGTCTATCAATGCTCGCACCCCTTGTGTATTTCCTGGCCCCCAAAAAATCTTAACATCAACATGAGGCCGCCTATCCACTTTTATGCGGGCAGACGCTGCCGGAGCTTGGCCAAAGCCCTAGTCAAACTTCGAATGAGTGTGACTCGACTCCGCCTCTAACATCGCACTCACCACTTTTCTCAAATTAGCGTATGTTGGCTGGTACGGGGAAGGTGTCCCCATATACCCTTCGTCTTGTTCTTCCGCAGGGGGAGCAGAAGGTGAAGTGTCCCCCTGTGGCGTGGTGACTACCTGTTTCTTAACCTGTTTATAGCGCTCCTTGGCTGCAAGTCCTCGTTTTTTGTATAATTCATACATTACTCTGGTTTCAATGCCATCAATTTCTTCGTGTGGCACACCATCTTTTAACTAAGCCAAAAACATGTCTTTTCGGGACACTCGGGAGTCTCCTCTCTCCTCCGTGGCTTGTTATCGCTCTTATCCCACTCCCCTAAATCTGCAAGTTGCCGAATTGCATCTGCTACCTCATCAGTAGCTTTGCCCGTCATACCTACGAGCAAAGTCATAATGACACTTTTGTATGCTGGTGGCGCAGTTCTAATCACCATGTTTCGAGTTGAAACTGAGAGCGGCACGGCTCCCATGTGATCAGGAGCATCTATGTGAATAGCCTCTTTCATAGCATGCTCCCTGACTTTTTGAATTGCTTCTCTCAACGTATACCACTTTGTTTCTTCACTAGGCCAATCTGTGATAATGGGGTATTTACGGTTGCATGCCTGGGCTACCAACTGCAACAAAGACACCTCAGTATCTTGACCATTTGCATCAGGGGGCGGTCCTGCCCTTACGACCTCCTGTACATTGGTGTCAATTGACAGGGGTAAAAAACACGGTGAATCCGTCGAATCTACCAACAACCCTGCAGCACCCCATATAGTAATCTCACCATCCATGTCAGTAAATCTTCCCCTGATTTTGCCTCAAACGGGTAATAATTTCCCCAACCTCCTGTTGTGTGTAATCCTCCAACGTGGTTAAATCCACCATTCCGCCAGCAGGATTCTGCGGGTGGGATCCGGCTCGCCGTCTTCTAACAGGCTTAGCCGCCACTGTTTTATGTTTCACTTCCATTTTGGGGTCAGACTCGTTTGCGGAACTACTCTCTAGACTGGTTGAATCAAAAATATCACCATCCCACTTATCCGGATCCCAATCCACACCAGCGGTAGCAATTACAGTTGCCACCTTTCTTTTGTTGACCCCTGCCCGTCTTTTCCTATACTTATACTGGGCTACTCTAACTGCTGCCCTCTCGGCCACCGCCTGATATGTGTCAGCCTTATCTTTAAACAGTTTCATTTGAATCTGCTGAATTAACGCAGTCTGCCGTTCTGCAGCTAGCTCTCTCTCTAATCGCAAAAAACCTAATTTTTCATTTCCACCTTCATTTAATGTATTTTCCTATAAGCTTGCAAAAGAACCCAACCTCGCCTACCTAATGCCGCACATTCTTTGCCACGTTCTATTGGAACTTGTTGCAAGCATGCCATTACATCAGCTGGATCGGCATCTCCCATCCTTCATCCCATGTTTCACTTAGACCTGCATCACATGCCCACACCTGGGACAACTTATCATATGGACTCTTAGTCCAGCCTGGAATAACAACATCAGAACAGTCACTGCCAGCGGTAACGCTCTTCTTCCTGAACAAACGACTCATTATCGCAAACAAAACAAAGCCTAGTTGTATCTATATATTTTTCTCTCCACGCTGCAATCACTCCCACAGGCACTCACACACCGGCAAAGGACAAAAAAAAAAACTTCACTACTCAAAAACCTCACTTGCAAGACAACCGAATCCTATCTACGTTCCAACAGATTCTTGAATACTCGGAACAACTCATCACAAGTATCCTGTTTGTGACGCCAAAAATGTATTGCTCTCCCGAGAGTGCACGGAAAAACATAAATCACCAATGCAATTACAGAGCAAATACTTTGAACGCAGACAGACGCAATAACTCACAACCACGCACTCTTAGAAGATAATCAGCTCTTATACGGCTATTTATTCGAAGCTTAGAAGCAACCAATTATAACATAGAAATAACTCACAGAAGTAATATAGACATAAATCACAAAAGAAGCAAAGAAATCAAAAGGGAATACATCACCGTGAGCGTAACAGGATTCCTCATCTTGCCCAGAAGCGGCTGGAAGACCCCGGGAACAGCCAGGCCGAGAGCACCACAGCTCACAGGAGTGCCGGACGTGAGCGTCCTCCTCCGGCTGAAGTCTTACCTGACCACCTCCGGGTTTCCGCATATATACACACTCCGCAAAGGGGTGGCAGTTCTCGAACCTTCTGGAAATGGCACTTGCGCAGTTGATGAGCAGCCGTCGGTTGCCAGCTGGGTCAATCGAGAGCTACCCTCAAGAAGCAGAGTGCCTCCCTCCTCTAAAAACACGCTCCACAGAGAACAGTAACAAACCATAACAAAGTTAGCTTTCCCAGCAGAAATGTCCTTGACCACATACCAGGTTTGGAAAGCATGTTTTTCTCAGCACCATGAATCTAACACTCAGCAAAATGTGTGCAGCTTTTCACTGCGGCATGAAGTAAATATCCATCATGGCTCCGAGCGCTCCCAGAATACACTGCGCAGCAGCGCCATTTTAGTTCAAGCATAACAGGTGCCCAATGTCTCCCGGAGGAACAGATCCTGGCCCGCATTTGGGCCGTACACCGAAGCTATCGTGTATGGAGTGCCCATGTACTCGCCCCTTACCATGATAAACCTGCCGTTCTTGTCCCGAAGGGTATCGTTCACGCGAAAGTCCACCCGCCTCCCGAATGCCAAGGCCACACGTGGGACCCGATGCAAACAATATTTGCGAGTAACCTTTCAACCTCAGGCGATGCTGGTCCTTCCGCAGCAAACGGGTCTCCTGAATAGCCAAAACGTCTGAACGCTACGACCTCCACCCAACTCCCCACCCTCTCTTCACCCACCCTAAATCCCCAATTTAGGGTGAGATCCCCCTCCCACCACCCTCCCATCCCACTTACCAACTCCCCAGAGCAGCCGCTCCCTCTGCTCCAACCCCCCCCCCCAGTCGGGCCTCATCGCCCTTCCTGATCCCAGTATGTTACACCCCCAGCCCCGGAGCCCTTCTGCCACCTTTACGGTCCACCACCTCTTACCCATCGGGTAGTTGCATATGCCCCCCCCCCCCTTGCCAGCAATTATTCACTCTACCCAGGAACCTTCTCGCCCTCCCTGGATGATCTGCCATTCCCTCGCGTTCCCTTCCGCCTTTTGTCCCCCACCATTGACCATTCCCACACCCTCTGCCTTGGCCTGCCACCTGCCACCGAACCCTCACCCCCAGAGGACCTCCCCTCCAAGTCGATTTGCAATACATCAGCCCCCTCCTGGACAGACGGTATCCGTTTCCGATGGCCCTCCCAATCAAAAACGAGGCTGAATGGAAAAGTCCACTTATAGTGCACCCCTCGCTCGATCAATACCTTCAGTACTGGCGTCATCTGTCTCCTCTTTAACAAGGTGACACCTGCTAGGTCTTGATATAAAGCTATTTGTTGGCCCTTGAACGCTATTGGCTCTTTTTTCCTCGCTGCCTGGAGGACCGCCTCTTTCTGAGCATATCTGGTGAAGTCCACGAGGACGTCCCTCGGTCTCGAGGAGGGCCCCTTGGACAGCCTACCCACTCTGTGGACGCGGTTCAAGTCAATGCTACCCGGGTCAGCCTCCCCCAGTATTTCTGCGAAAAGGCCCTGGATCTCTTGTTTTAAGTCCTTGTCCAAAACCGACTCCGGCAGAAACCTCACCCGTATGTTAATCCTTCGGGATCTGTTCTCTAGATCCTCCATCTACACCTCCAGATTGTGGGTTGCCACGTCAAGGCGCTCTATGGCTTCGCTGTTAGCAGTAGAATCCTTTTCCATTTCTTGAAGCCCCCTTTCCAGCAGCTCTATGGCTTCGCTGTTAGCAGTAGAATCATTTTCCATTTCTTGAGCCCCCTTTCCAGCAGATCAGTCCTTTCCCCCAGCTGCCTTAAATCTCGCTTGATTTCCCCCAGCGCTTCGTTTAAGTCTGACCGCATAAGCTGGAACTGCTCCTGGAATGTTTTAGCCAAGCTGGAGTGGAGAGCCTGGATCTCACCCACAAAGTCCTGCCTGTTGACCGGGGATAAATCCTGCGTCTCCCCTGCGGGTCCCGTCCTCTCAAGCCCTTCGTTACTGCCCTCCGAGCCATCGCCTCTATCCTGCACCGACCATAAGGAGCAGAGGGTGCCCTGCGGGTCCCGTGGGTCCTGCGTCGACTTGCCGCTTTTCCCTTTATTCCGTGCCGCCATCGTGTCGATTTCCAGCGCACAGAGTGGGATCTGGCGCTTTCTTCCACTTCAGTCTTCCCCCTCCTGAAGCAGCTGCCCTACCCCCCCGATATCTTCACCCCGGCTCGCCTGCCCATGCGCCTCCTAGCGCAACCCGGCGACGCGCTGATGAACTCCCCCTCGGGACCTTCCCCACCTGGGCCTCAAAATATGTTCACGGCAGCTGCTGCGCCCAGGGAGCCCTCACTTCAGTGGACCACTAGTTTGGCCACCGCTGGGGAGCTGCAATTGGGGGGGACGGGAGGGGGTTGGATGCGGTAAAAAGCAGGCTCAAGTTCAATGCGGGGGGCCACACAGCCTGGAGTGATCCTCCACAACCAGCTTTATCACTGGAGGAAATATCAGGTCGCCCCTATAATTAAAGCCTTAGGGTTAGGGGGTACTGTGGGCTTCTCAGATGCAGCTGCCTCCTCCTGAAAAGGTCCATAAAGGGGGCCTCTTGGGCTACACTGCCACCTTGTCGCCGCCCTCGCCCAAATCCCCAACACTCCGGGAGCGGCTAGGGCAGCTCCCTCCGAACGCTCTTGTCGCAGTTCTCTCTCGGGCGGCCGGGGACCCGCCCGCTCCACCTCGGGCTTCCCCTCGGGGTCCCCGACTCACCGCAATGCCTCTGGGTTGCGCCTTCCTCCCGTAGCCTGCAGCCAAGCTCGTCTTCCAGGCGGGGACTTGGCCGGTCCTCCGTCTCCCTCCTTCTTCTGCTGGAGCAGCGGGCGCCCGCCCAGAGCTGCAGCCCCTCCCGCTCACCGGCGCTCCAGCTGCTGGCCCCCCGCTCCCCGCCTCAGCGCAGTCCCCGGGCCCGAGCTCCGCCGGCCAGATGACACCCGACCGGCAGCGCCCGCCGCTCCTCAGCTGCCTCTCCTCAGGCTCCGCTCCGCAAGAGGCAGGCTCCTCGGCGACAGCACAGGCCGATCCGACCCGGGACACACGCAACGTCGGGGATCAGCCCTCCTCCCAACGATCGTCCGGCTTCTCCTCCCGCAGGCGTGCCGGGGGGGATTCCCTCAAAGCTGCGGGTGAAACCGTCTCGTGGTGGGGTGGTGGACCGCACAATTTCTCCCCGTGGTGCCGGATCGCGCAGCTGGTATGTCTATCCTCTACCAGCCGCCATCTTGAAATCCTGTTGTATCTTTTAAGTATGCTTGTAACTTTGATACTTTTGGTCCGAGGGCACAGTCCAAATATTCTGAGATTGGCTCCGTTACCCAACCTATGCCATTGACTATTTGTCTACCTTCTGGTATTTGGTCATATGTTTTGTGAACTTTCAGTAGAAAATAAATCGTAGGAGTGGTTGGTTGCTTTATCGTCATGCAGGTGTTTTCATCATCTGTTATTAGACCTTTTTAAATGCCATATTTGAACTTGTTCTGCTGCTACTTTTGTGATTTCGTTGTTGTGGATTATTTTTCAGTTGTTCATAACAACCTGGTGTGGACAGGTGGTCGTTGGCCATTTTCAAATAATTTATTCGATTCATAATTACAATATTACCACCTGTGTCTGCTTCTTTTATTTCTATTTGCTTGTCTTGTTTGAGATTGATTAGTGCTTGTTGTTCCAAATGGGTCAGGTTGTTTTTACTGGCTTTAGTTTGGCGGTTAGATGAATAGTTGGAGACTTGCTTCTGATTGTCAAGGTCCTTAGTTACAGCTTTGTAGAAGCATCTATTGTGTTCTCTGGACTTAGCTGTGGAGTAAATTTGGATTTGGCTTTCATTTCTTCACTGATGATTCCTTTGGGTGTGATGGTCAGTTCATATAATGTGTGATGAATCTGGTAAGTATCAGATTCCTGTAAAGATCATCTATAGTTATTTCACTGCTCGGTTGGTTTTTATCTTTGGCTTTGTTTTGAGTTACTTGCTTTTCAAAATACTTTTCAGTTTTAATTTACGACCAAATTTGAACAGGTCAATGTGACCTTCTGTTTTGTTGTACTCGCAGGAGGGGGCAAAGGATAGCCCTTTGTTGAGAAGAGAAATTTCATCCTTAGTAAAGGTTTTATTCGTAAGGTTTAAAACCAGGTTAGTTATCTGTTTCTTCGTGCCGCTTCTTTGATACTGGCTCTATTATATCCGTTATATAGATGATGTTCTCCTGATTTGGAAAGGGCCACACAGAGACTTGGACCAATTCATGCAAAGGGCAAATGCCAACAACCTAGAGATCATATTCACAGGCACCAATAACGCAACCAAAATCAACTTTCTGGATCTAACAGTTTATGTGGAAGACAAACTGCTGACAAACACTTTTTGCAAAGAGACAGAAGTCAACTCGACCTTGTTTGCAACCAGTTGCCATTTTGGCCCAATCAAACATAATATTCCAAAAGGTGAATATATTCGAGCATGCAGAAACTGCACTAACCAACAAGTATTCGAACAGGAATGCAGATTGCTTTACCAATGATTCAGTGAGAGAGTGTACAAAGCCAAATATATTAAAGCAGCGCAAAAAAGGCAATTAGCTTAAACAGAGAATCAACTTTGATCAACAAAACACGACCATTGGACACACTACAAGACAAAGTCAAATCATTACCACATATTGCAGTAATCATGGACTTCTGAGACGAATTTTACGAAATAATTGGCACCTCCTGAAACTAGATGAACAAATCAGGAAATTCATCGACGACCAACCAACTGTCATAGTTCGGACAGCCAGAACTTTAAAAATGAATCTAAGCCCTTCAATGCTGCCACAAGAAGAGAAACTTACACCAACTACATGGTTACCAACACCATCAGCTGGCTTTAGGAAATGTGGGACATGTACAATGTGCAAACATGCACATGAACCTACTAACAAATTTAGGGACATGTTTGGAACAATAACTATCCAGGATAACATCAATTGTAGATCCAAATATGTTGTCTATGCTATCATTTGTATTTGCCAAAAAATGTACATAGGTAGCACCATCCGTGAACTAAGGATCAGGATACGGGAACACCTGTCCTTAGTGGGCAGTCAAGATGGAACATTGCCTCTCACGGTTCATTGGAAACGTTTCATCAAATGGAGGACAAACGCGGCATCAGATTTATTGGACTCAGCAAAGTACAGCCCACCAGGCGAGGTGGCAACACAGAATTGCATTTACGACAACAAGAAGCATGCAGTTTTTGGAGATTCAGATCAACCACCATTGGTTTGAACTCGGATAATGAGATGGGAGTGTTCCTGTAAGACTGAACATTTGTGATGACCATTGTACACATGACCGAACAGAAATAGAAAACTATTTAATTTACCATCTGTGCTCCATATTTATATTGTTTTTAATGGTGATCCATGCGTGTAATACTTAATATAATTGTGAACGATTCACCTGATTATTTTTACTATCTTGCTATCCGTAACTTCATTTTCCTTTTGTCTGACCGGACAAGCTAGACCCCAACTCCTATTACAGATATATTGTGACTATACCTAATAATTATTTAATTTACCGTTGTTGGGGAGAATTCTCTGGTAAGGCTAATTTCCCAAACCTAGTGAGTCCCCTAGCAGCTTTGCTGGATTTTTGGGGTTTATTTTTTTCTCCTGCTAAGAGTGAGACTCTTTTTCTCCCACTCTTAGACATGATTTGAGATATCCTTTGACTTTGTAATGTGTTTAATGGGCTATGGGGTCTTTTACTCCATAGGGTTTCATGTATTTTTGGTAAGTGTGTTACACAACACCCTCAGTGCAGTAACACAGGGGTGTTATAGTGACCCCCAAACATAGACTCTATAGCCTGGGACTGACTACTGTCTCCCCTGGCATGTAAAGTCACCATTGACTTTACTAGTCTTAAATTGGGAACAGAACCAGTCCAAACCATCATATTGTGGAAGTATTGGTAGGGGTAATTAGATTGCCCCTGGGTCTGTTTTTCGAGGGGGCACTGTGCAGTCCCCCCTTTTCAAGTTTCTGGCTGGTGGCAGTGGTTACCACGCGAAATATTCCACTGGAATATTTCCTATGGGATTTTCCCATTCATTTTAAACGCACCACTTTTTGGTGCAATGTCAAAGATACCGCCGGGTTATTTATTTAATATTTATTCCCCGGTTGAGTCTTTTTGCCAGGACTCGGTTTTAAAATGGCGTTTGTGTTCGCCTCTGTAACTCCAACCCAAGTCGAGCCCTTTGTTCCACTTTTTGGCGGGCTTCTCCACAGAAGCCTCCAAAAGTGGTGCCACTCTGTATTGATCTACAGGATGTGTGGGAGGAGGGTTTAGGCACCCTGGACTGAGTTGCCTCGGCAACTCAAGTCGCACTCTTGTATGATTGGCCCAGTGGTGAGCCGCCCAGCTCACCACTTAGCATGTTTGAGTGACAGCTAAAACTATTGACTGGGGGTTTTCTGCATAAAAGCAGGGCTTTGGGGACTGGAACTTCAGAAGTCGACACAGGACCAAAGAATCCGAAGAGGGAGAAGCTGAGCCGACCTGCAACGACGACACCACCGGTGGAACCCTGCTGAACCGTCTCACCACTTCGCTACTACAGAGATGATCTTCATCCCGGAGAGTCTTCTTCCTCTGAGCTGGTGGGGATAACCAATTCGCCCTCTTTTTCACCTTCCTGGATCGTCTCGTGGTCGAATCGCCCGTGCCAAGCACCCCGGCAGCCGGATAGCTACGCTTCACCACTACCGCGAATAAAAGAGTAGTACCTTTTAACCGGGAAACTCCACGGCTGGTTTCTTCCCTGGCAGTGCAACAACCTCCAGCTTTCCTCCACGTCGAGATCTCCTCTTCCCCTGCACGAAGCACCGACTTGCACCCGCTGCCAGGAACAACTGTCCCCGCTGGAGCTTTCTCACCATTTCAGGTACTGAGTCCCGCGTGGTCTACCTTGCAACGGACTGTTCAAGGTGTCCCGTAAATCCTTGACTTTCTATCCTGGGGTGACTTGGGACCTACTAACTAACTTTTCCTCACTTGAGCCAACCCTTTTTGAACTCTGCAACGACTCTTAAAAAGTACTATTCAACCGTGTGATCTTGGACACATTCCGCCTTGCTCTCTTCAAGAGTGGGTCTGGCCTATGCCTTTCTTGCTCCTCAGTAGATTCTGCCTTTTCTGACTTGCTCTGGTTCTCCTAAAGTGTTGGTATTGTGTATGTTCCTAATTCTGCCTTTTCCCTCCCTTTTTAATAAACTTATTGGAGTGCCATCTTAGGTTAAGCGCTCACCTCTGTCTGAAAATAAGTGGTGTTTTAACTAAGACTTGTTCAATAAGTAATCAGGGATGTATATATATTAATAGTGACTGTATTTGAACTTGCTTGCCATATTAGTGTTAGTGTATTTTACAAAGTGTGTTTTTAAATAAATAATTATATACATTTATACCCAAGCTCTGGTCAGTGTTTGCTTGTGCTACTGTATTTTGGTACCTATCTTGTATACTCTATATACTGTCTAACTCTTCTTGAGAGAAGTCTGGCTGCTCAGCCACAGCTACCAGGTGAATCTGGGTGGTACAGACTGCTACCAATTGGGTTTACTGCCAACACATGTAGTCTTAAGCCTTTTGCAGTGGTCCCTAAGGGAACTGCACAGGTTTCTGCCTAACAACCGTACAGTACCAATACATATTATTGCTATACCATTGCTCTTATATGGACATTGGTATTACTAATCATAATTTTTTGTAAATGACTATGTCTCCAATTGCAGTTACTAGTGTTCAACGCTACTATGAGCCCAGAAGTCTTTTGATCACAATATGTCGTACTTTAACACACAAGCTCTAGTCAGTTTCCCAAAATATGGCGTTCGCCAGTGTTACTGCGGATCGACACTAAAGAGGGACTTTGGTTGCCAAGGCAACCCAAGCACAACACATAAACCCAACCACGTCTGCACGCAAACTGTTGCTGACGTTTGGAGAATCCATAAAAACTTTCAAGGTGAGCCCTAAGCTAGTCTTCGTCTTTCTGCTTTCAACAGGTTGCACAGCTTACGGTTGCTTCGGCAATGCGTAAGCATCGCATCTGCACCGCAAAAACTATTATGGCGCCCGTGCATATATCATTTGCATACAGGTTTAGAATGGAATGATGCAGCGGCTGAACATTAGTAATGATAGCCTGTCATTTGGTCATTCTCAATGGCGTCTTCACACGCGACTAACAACAAAAAAGCGCATTACTGCCTGCCTCACTCTAATTTGCTTTTTATAATTGCACTGCCAGTGACACTCTGGAAATACAAAAATGCTGCACAAACCTTGGAACGAAGCACGACTAATGTTTTTTGCTAGTTGCACGAGTTACGAACAATGGTACGACTGCATGGGACTCAATTAAGGGTGCCCATTGCCACTCTGGGAACTCTTTATTCAGCACGACTTGAGGAAATAGCACAATTTAAAAACAGTGTTTGTAATATTGGACCAGCTAACTTTCTAATTTATAAAAGACGGTTGCCTCTTTTTGCACAACCCCTCACCCCCTGTTTTTGACCTATTCCACCATTAAACAGAGATACTCTTATTGAATCACAATAGTTATTTGAATTTCAGCTCACGACCATTCAAACATGCCTTTTTCAGGTGGGATTTAACCCGTTATTTAGCAACCATTTGAAATTGAAAATTTGACAATCGAGATTCTAATACTGGGTAAGCAATTCATCACTTTACATGTGATAACCAACTCAATTTCAAATTCAACATTGACATCTCGGAATTTGCGATATTAATTCTTCTAATTGATTTTTTCTCGTATTTTTCTCCTTTATTTTCCCCCACATCATCCACCCCTCTTCCCCCTTCCCATTTCTCTGTCTTGACAGATCTTTGAATTTTTATATATAGTTATGCACTACATTTATTTATTTACATGGTTTATATGTTTGATTTTTATTTGTTATATGTACCTTATAGTGCTGTGATGGTAACTGAATGTGGCTAAATTTATATTTGCACAATTATCTACAGCCCTGTTTGAAAAAGGCAGAGGAACTGCCGAAACACGTGGCTCACTTAAGGGCATTACACAAAAAATACAAGTTTCGTGCTATAATTCAAGCTTGTGTGAAGTATTTATTGGCGCTGCCTACTATGTGAAGTGGAGCTTTCTGCTCTTTTTTGTGTCTCTACAATTAGGGAGCAAGGCATTTTCTCTGTGCCTTCACTAGGCAGCTGACACTGTCTAAGGAGCAGGACACTCAGTTGTTGATGTTTCAAGACCCCACGTTTGTTTCTCATCCAAATCATTAGGAGCTGCTATTAGGCAACCTCCGCCTTTTCGTGCGCCAGTACAATCTTGGATAGGACGATCCTATCGTTACTACTCCTCATATGGAAAGGCGAGCGGAATGGCCAGTCAAAAGGGCCAGAGAAAGGCCACTTGTGGTGGACGAGGAAAACGTGCAAAGCCAGCTCCAGCTGCAGCCTCTTTGCCATTAGTGGCTGCAGCAACCGCCACAAAACCACTTTGAGGACTTGCATCAAAAGAGACCTGTGGGAGGCAGGCTGTCACAGCATGTGCAAGAATGGCTGGCCATTACTTCAGATGTTTGGGCTCTAGAAATAATAGCCCAAGGTTACTGCCTTCCTTTTCTAATGCAACCTCAAAACAATCCACCAGGGAGACACCTTTTGAAGTTTTCAGACCTGCTCCTACAGGAGGAAGTTCTAACCCTGCTGGAGAAAGGTGCTATAGAGCCAGTACCTGTAGCAGAGAGGAACAAGGGATAGTACTCCCCATATTTTTTGATTCCCAAAAAGGACGGAGGACTGACACCCATCTTGGACTTAAGCAACCTGAACAAGCACCTAAAGAAGGACAAGTTCAAGATGGTCACTCTTTCTCAGATCCTTCAGGTCCTCCAACATCAAGATTGGTTGGTGTCATTGGACCTCCAGGATGCTTATTTTCATGTGCCAATTCATCTCAAGCACAGAAAATACCTGAGGTTCGTAGTTGGCGACTCACATTATCAGTTTCGAGTCCTGCCATTCGGATTGACCTCCGCCCCGAGGGTCTTCACCAAGTTGATGGTGGTGGTGGCAGAGCACCTCAGGAGAAGGGGGATTCACGTTTATCCCTACCTGGATGATTGCTTGATCAGGGAACGTTCTGCAGAACAAGCACTAGATCAACTGAAAGTCACCTGCAACTTCCTCCACAGACTGGGCTTCTCCCTCAATTTCAAGAAGTCACAAATGACACCTTCCCAACAGCTCCAGTACATAGGGGCTGTATTGGACACATCCTTGGGAAAGAGCTTGCCTCCCAAGTCAAGGGCTCAAGACGTTCTTCAGATGGTTTCCAAATTCCAAAATGCCCAAAATCTCCAGGCCTACGACTTCTTAAGGTTGCTCGGCCTCATGGCATCTTGCATCTTCCTAGTGCCAGAAGCACGCCTGAGGATGAGATCCCTTCAATGGGCTCTAAAGACTCAATGTTCCCAGTTCTCAGGTCAAATGACAGATTTTCTTCAGATTCCGAACAAGGTTCGGCAGGATCTTCTGTGGTGGAATTGCACAGAGAATATCCTAAAAGGGGAACAGTTTTGGCAGCCATGGCCGGAGATTACAGTAGTGACGGACGCCTCACTCATGGGGTGGGGAGCTCATGCCAATGATCTGACAATCAGCGGTTGCTCGTCTCCATCGGAGTCCAAACTACACATCAACCTTATAGAGCTGAGAGCAATCAGACTAGCGCTGAAGGCTTTTCTGCCATCTGTCAGGGGAAAACATTTCCTAATAATGACGGACAACACAGTGACCATGCACTATCTAAACAAAAGAGGAGTTATAGGGTCACTACCTCTGTGCAGAGAGGCAATGCAGCTCTGGTACTGGCCAATTCAAGACGGAATCTCCTTAACGGCAGTCCATCTAGCCGGGGAGGAGAATATGAGGGCAGACGCTCTGAGTAGGCAGAGCACAGTGTCCCACGAGTGGGAACTCGCTCAGGAAGTCATTCAAGAGATCTTCGCCCTTTGGGGAACCCCTCAAGTAGACCTATGTGTGACGGGAGTTAACCGGAAATGTGAAAGGTATTGCTCAAGGGAATTTCCCCCGAGAGGAGCCCTAGGTGACGTGTTCGTGGTGGAATGGAACTTCCCACTATTATACGCGTTCCCTCCGATTCCCTTCATTCCTCAGGTCATCAAGAGACTGAGACGATTCGGAAACCACATGATCCTAATTGCCCCGGATTGGGCCAGGAGAACGTGGTACCCGGATCCTTCTAGACATGTCCATCTCTCCCCCGGTACGTCTTCCTCAGAGACAAGACCTTCTCTCACAAATGGAGGGCCAGGTTCTCCATCCAGAGGTCAAGATTCTCAACCTTCACGCTTGGTATCTGAAAGGCTGAGATACAAGGATTGGGACCTTCCAGATGACGTCATGGAGGTGTTGCTTTCGGCAAGAATACCAGCAACAAAATCTCTATACCGTTGCCGTTGGAAAAAGTTTTGCAACTGGTGCAGAGAAAAGAATGTTGATCCTTTTCCATGCTCTATTCCGGAAGTGCTGTCCTTCCTCTTGTCCCTAGCACATAGAGGTCTAAATGTTGGGAACATAAAAGGTTATCTTGCAGCGCTTTCCATCTTCAAGCGCTCGTCGGAAGAATGCTCCTATTTCAAAATGCCTTTAGTAGTATAATTCTTAAAAGGGCTCGCCAATGTGTTTCCTCCTTATCCTTTCCAAGTACCAATTTGGGATCTTAATCTGGTCCTAAAATTCTTAATGTGTGCCCCGTTTGAAACCTTGCACACTTGTCCAGTAAGATTACTGACATGGAAAACTGCTTTCCTAGTTGCTTTAACATCTGCAAGAAGAGTGAGCGAATTGCAGGCACTGTCTTCTGGGCCACCCTATACTGTGTTCCACAGGGACAGAGTGGTATTGAGGGTTACACCCTCATTTTTGCCTAAAGTTGTGTCCGATTTTCATTTAAATCAGAAAATTGTTCTACCCACATTCTACCCTCCACCTCATCCTAGTAAGGAGGAGGGAAGGTTGCACAGGTTGGATCCGAAAAGAGCTCTAGGCTCTCCAAGTTTAGTGTGGATAATCAACTTTTCATCGGCTACACCGGAAGGAAATTGGGTCAATCAGTGTCAAAGCAAACCATATCACGTTGGATTGTGCTTTGCATTTCAGAATGCTACAGATTAGCAGGGAAAGACCCACCAGAGGGCTTAAGGGCCCATTCCACCAGAGGCATCGCCTCTTCGACAGCACCTTCAAAGAGGTGTTCCCATAAGATCCATTTGTGAAGCAGCAACTTGGTCTTCGCTGCATACTTTTTCAAAATTCTATAATCTGGATGCTTCCCAGTCTAAGGAGCTGAATTTTGGTAAAGCAGTACTATATTCAGCCATTTGAGGTTATCAAAAAATCTACTCCCTCCTCCAGACAATTGTCCATACTGCTTTGGGAGTATATCTAAGATGAGTAATACGTTGGAGGACACAATCCACTCGAAGAACAATTTACTTACCAACTGGTAACGTTCTTTCGATTGGATGTTCCTCCAACGTATTTCTCATCACCCTCCCAGCCTACCCCTCTGTAGATTTTTCCAGGTTATAGCCACTTTCAAAATTCTATAATCTGGATGCTTCCCAGCCTAAGGAGCTGAATTTTGGTAAAGCAGTACTATATTCAGCCATTTGAGGGTATCAAAAAATCTACTCCCTCCTCCAGAGAATTGCCCATACTGCTTTGGGAGTCTATCTAAGATGAGTAATACGTTGGAGGACACAATCCACTCGAAGAACAATTTACTTACCAACTGGTAACGTTCTTTCGATTGGATGTTCCTCCAACGTATTTCTCATCACCCTCCCAGCATACCCCTCTGTAGATTTTTCCAGGTTATAGCCACTTCAACTCTCGCAAGGCTGATACCTGATTACCGGCACAATCTACACAATAGAACAAAAGTGAGGTGGAAAAACAGAACTGAGGCCAACTGGCGCCGCACGTGCAACCTGTATACCCGATGACGTCACCCTCAACGGAGGCCTTCGAGGGACCATCGAATCGACAACATCGACGCACAGCGCCCTCTGCCAAAAATGTTTTCCAAAGCAGCTAAAGCTGGATGGAATACATCTAGGAATACGTTGGAGGAACATCCAATCGAAAGAACGTTACCAGTTGGTAAGAAACTTGTTCTTCTTAAGTAATCAATCTACCCAGGGCGCTGAAGACTCTCTTGTTCTATAATAATAATAATTAGGCATGGGTAGGGCCTGTATATCTTCTTTTGCTCGCGCCAAGATGTCCTTGGGCGATAGTGCGCGCTACAAGTTTGCATAACATAACATACTAAACAAGAGCATGCACAGAGCCCTGCAGTTGGGGGCACAGATTAGGATACAGATCAGAGAGGGGACTAACACCAACTTCAGGTCAAGAGCCAAGAAGAAAAGATGCTGAATGAGTGTGCTATAAGACAATTTACAAAGCAGAGGTTGGGAGTATCGTTCAGCTGTAGGCCGGGTGAAGTGGAATACTTCATAGAAGGTACTGAAGTTGATTTAGGAGAGTGACCTCTGTGCCAGGCGAGATTGTGAACATATCTCACCCTGACACAGTCCCTAACCATGTCATGGGGCGGTGGGGGGCAATACATCCTAGTAGGAGTGTTAAAGCTTGTTTTAGGAGTGTGACCTGTAGCTTGAGGGTAAATATACCTCACCCGACAAAGAAACTAAGTAGAGCAGTAGAAACATACCTGTTGGTAGGAGCTTTCCATGCACCAAAAAAGTGCTGTTTTCATAGGACAGGGATTTATCAATAAAGTGCCCTGCTAACTGCTTAGCAAACTGCCATTTTCAAGACGTTAGCTGGGAATTATATCCCTAAGAATTGTTATCTTAACCAAGAAGCATACCAAGCACTGTACCCATGAGACCTTTTATCAGTTTAAGCAATCCTGGGGATTTTCAGTCTTCCGCTATTGAGGCCCCAATGCACTTCAATGTAGCCCCTCCTGACAACTTTCAGTTAGTATTCTGTGCTGTTTCCAATGGGATTTCCTTAGACTTTCTAGGACTTACCTAACCCCTGTGTGACAAATTTAATAAAGTTGTTGAACTTTCATTTCTGGCTCCTGAGTGTTCTGTTACCATGCCAAGGAGTCGGACTCTGGGGAACACCCTTTGTGATGTCTGGGAAAACCCAAACAGACGTAACTCATTATTTTATATTGTCATTGAAAATGTAATATAGAAGGCAAACCTATTATATCCAACCTTGTTTTGTTTTGACTTGCAGAAGAACATTTGCTCCAGAGGTTATACCCTTCCGTACAATATCACTGAGCATTTCTTCAGGGTAAGAACCACTTATTCCACATTCATTTTGACCTCTGCCTTGCTGTAGTTTGTGCTCCCTACAACATTTTCTGTGTTTTATGATTTGTTTTTCTACTTCCAAACTTTTTACTTCTAATGAATACATTGCCCAACAGATTCAACATCTTGTGAAATCAAGCACAGACACATTCTGCTCCAAGCTGTTTTCTCCAGGTGGTGCCAAGGGGCTTTGAAGATGCCGCCATTTAACTCCTTTGTGCCGTCTCATACCAGAATTGATGTCATCAATTCATATACTCCAAACCACCAGTGACATTTTCCTTACTTTCATTTATGAACCAATGGCAACCTCAACGAATGGCTGAACTGTTGCATGTAAAATTATCAATTTACTAAACATTTTTAAGTATTTCAATTTAGCATGGTAGGCAGGATGGTGATGAGGGATCTGGGAAATGACTGCTGTATCCATCAGCAAGAACATTACCGAAGGAACATCATGTGTTCTTCTAATTGAAATATTCTTCAAGTTCTGAATGACTCTCAAAGTTATTCTAGTCACCAACAAGTGTAGGGAGAAGGGTGAACAATACGCCTACAGAACACATTTCAATGGATTGCTTTTCTCCTGCAGATTCCTCATCCGATATCCTCTTCCAGCTCAGCTGCTCGGAAAAAACTTCGACAGGACGCCTAGTGAACCTCGACACGACTGTCAATCTGTCTTGCTCGGTGCTCGATCATCGGCTCGGAACGTGACGTTGGGTGTCGTGTATATATACTGCGTCACTACGCACTGTACGTCAGTTCCTTTTTTCTGCACGCTGTGTGACAAGTTAGACAGTATAAGGACTGACCTGTGCTTCGCCGGAGGAGTAGGGCAGACGACGAGTGAAGAGTGCAGGTCAGAGCCCAGAAGAGCCTCCCCTGAGCTCTGGTAGTAACAGGGCTCGGAAGGAGCTCTTGGGGCCGAGCCCAAAGGGAGAAAACCCCCATAGGGGAAATCCCTTCCAATCCTTAGTTAGAATCAGGAGATGGAGGCTGATGATCACAGGGAAGGGATGACAAAGTCCAAGTTGAATGAATGGAGTTCGAGGAAAACACGGTGGAGAGTGGATCTGAGGCAGAAGTCCCACTGAAGGCTGAGGTCCTTCCGGATGCAGGATACAATGCAAACCGGAGAGGTGGTGAGTAGCATAGGAAAAAGGGAGAGCAGAGCAGAGAAGAAACATGAGGAATCACAAAGGAGCTTGAATGCGAGTGGAATGGGAGACTAGAAGGATCAAAGTATTCCAAGGAAACAGCATCAGCATGCTCCTCAAGGCGATTGTGTAGCATCTTCCGCATTGGAGTGCTCCGGGGCGACATCTAGGGGGAAGACTATAACGTTAACGTTGTTCCTAATCAGCTCATTCTCTGCCATCTTGAGGAGGGAAAAAGCCTGTGTGGATTTCTTCTATACCACAAGTGCCAGGAAGTCTCTGAGTTCCTGACACGCTGCTGTTGAGGTACATAGTGAATTTATTCGAGTCTTCGACTCCACTCATTGTTTTTTCATCAATCTTTGTACGATTTAGACTTTGCGAGCTACCACATCCACCCCTCGGATTTTGAGGTTCAAGCGCTGCATTTATAGTGGCGCCAAGATGTCAGTTACTGACCCACATGACATCTGTGTGTGGTGCTTCTGCATGGGTCACGACACCGAGTGGTGCGCATCGTGTGTTAAGACGAATCCAAAGTTTCTTCAGGAGCGGGCACCCAAGGTTGCGTTGGGCCGCCCACTGTCAAAATCACTAGCGCGGTTGACCGTTCGATCTTCGTAGGCCGAGACGGAGGAACCCACACCTGAAAAGGTGAGTAGACATCGGTGCAAGACGAAGAAACACTCCCACTCGCAGAGCCACTCGTCTTAGTCAACTTCTCACAAAAAGAAAAGGCATCACCGGCACTGACGCAACTCTGACTCTATGTCAGAGCGGGATAAGTCATCGGCAGAGCCGGCGTCTAGACAGGAGTGGGAGGACTTTAAGTCGCAAATGCTAGCGATGTTCGAGAAGGAGGCTGTGTGTGCGGGCCAGCCCCCAAAACAGCAGGTCCCGGTGGCTTCATCAGTGCTCAGTGATCCTCACCCCAAGGTAGCACCCTTACCGACACCATCAGCGCCAGGAGAGCCTTCAGGCTCGGCACTGAAGAAGGCGAGCAAGCCTTTGATGCTAGGACCCTCGTTGGAGCCTTAGGGCCCGATCCTTCTTGATTCGCCATTGCAGCACAAAGTCCGGCTGACGCCGATAGCCACTCCTTCGATGTCAAAGGACAAGCCCCCAGTGCGCGCCAACCATCAGCGATCGATCATTCGTCCCGCTTTCTCGATCCGATTTTTTCAAGTCCATGGTGCAGATATTCAACACTGATGGTGGGTATTTTGATGATCAGGCAGAACTCCTGGCCCTGGCACAAGGTCTGCATGATGCCAGCAGGCTAGATAAATCTCTAGATGTTGAGTTGCAGAAAACTCAGACTTCTGCTCATACCCATGCCAAATTTAGTTCACTTGTAGACAGGGCGGTTGACACTCTAGGACAGAATGTTTCTGCAGTGCTGGTTTCAGGACTATGAGCTCACAGATATCTTGGACAAAGGTCCCGCCACAGAGAGCAACATGCCACTGAACCAGACTGTAGCCCACCCAGTGTGCCTCCTTGTGGCAACAGCCCTGCTCTATCCCCAAGGTCAACTCCAACTTGACCAGCAAGTACAGGCCGTCTAGAGGACATCCATTTTATCTGTCCTTTCACCTTTCCCCGGAGGGGCTAGTTGTTCAGGCAGCCACAGTATCCACCAGGACAGAAGCATTTCTCATGCTCTGGAAGGGACAGGGGGGCTTCCAGATGCCAACAGGCAGTGACAGCAGCGGCTCCGTCCTCTAAGCCGCTTTGATTTCCCCCTCCCACAACTCGCCGGTTGGAGGACAGCTGTCTGAGCATTGGCCCCAGTGGCGGTTGATTACCTCTGAAGCCTCAGCCCTGGTGCCCGTGCAGTGGGGTTATATTCTGCCCTCCGAGCAGACCCCCACCTCCTCCATGCCAACCGGAACCGAAGCTCCAGGAGGAACTGCAAGCCCCAAAGAGGTACCGCCCGAGCAAATAGGATTGGGCTGGTATTCCTGGTATTTCCTGGTACCCGCAGTCATGATGCCTACCCCCGGGGACCCAGACCAAGTCCAGCAACCTCAGAAGCAGGCATCAAGTTACCCCAAGCAAACCCAACAACCCCCGCTAGGGGCTATTTGGGTGCAGTCCTGGCGCCTATTGCACCAGGCTCAAATGGAGAGTCAGTCCTGGGGCCATAGGCGCCAGGCTCATAGATTAAAACTTACCTGATGCAGACCATGCTGCAAACTTACCTGATGCAGACCATGCTGCAAGAGCTCCAAGCCAAACGAGGCTTGGAAGGGACTATTTTACCTAGGGACTATTTTTTTACTTGGGTGTGGCTGGGGAGGAATACTTACCTGGGGCTACTTTGGAGGCTATTTAAACCACGCCCGAAGAGCAGCACATGCTTCGTGTTATTCTGCATCCAGCAGCGTAACGCCCACCGTGCCTGCAAGTCTGCATCCAGTCTCCTGCCACGCCCGCCTCGAGTTTGGAGCTCCTAGAAAAAGGGAGAAAGAAGGAGAAAAGGTTATAACAAGAGCAATACCTTTGATCCTTACCTGAATTCCCGATCCATCGCGCCTTCGAGCTGGAAGAAAGAAGTTATTTTATGCACGTCACCTCACCTGCTGCAGCGCCACGCTGAACTCACCGGCCTTCGCAGCATCTTCACATTTCACCGCATCCTCCTGCATGTTACCGCCGCACTCCGGCACCTAAGGAGAAGACAAGAACAGCAAGGTGAGCCAAGGGCATACACAGAGGAATACCCCCCATAGACTTACCTGATTTTACCACCGCGGGTACTATTCTTCTTCTCGGGTCGGCGCAGCTTCCACTGCATCCTAGCCGAACCCCGGCCCCTAAGGGGAAACAAAAGGACAGCAAGGAGAAACAAGGGACTAACAAGGGGAACCCTCCTCACCACAAAAGACAAATTTTACCGCCGGAGGCATTATTCCCGAGACTTCATGTTTTCTCTCAGCACCTGAATAAGGGAGAAAGCAACAGGTTACATATGGACATTATTTTATCGAACTGTGTTGGATAATACAAATCCTTACCAGAACATTACCGGTTGCCACGAGGAACTCTTCAGTAGGGTCAAGCTGCAACCTGCAAGGAATCGGACAAGAGTGAAAGTCAGGCATTTGAACTCTTACGAACTACATACTTACGGCATCTTGCCGGGAATATCGGAGTCAATATTGTCCTGGAACTCACCAATTCCTTCGAGCCAGTGAAGCAACTGGTTATCTACGCGCCCGTGCGCTCAATGCAGGATGGGGAGCTCATCTTTTCAAATCATCAGGTGAGACTATAAGAGGGAACATCCAAGATGATCAGTGGGGAGAACAGCAGGGTGGGGGGATTTACGCTCAACTCCACGGGTGGTTAATTCCCTTTCTCCACTTGCAGAAGAATATTCCTATGGGCCAACCGAGGGAAGCTAGGTGGCCCAGTCCAGTCCGTCATCTCTGCCCTATGCGTCACATTGGTGGATACCGCAGCAGTCCAGTCCAGATCGACGCCTCTGTGGGAGCCAGGTGAGCGTAACACCCATCAGGGGGCAAGGTCTCTGGCCCATCTTGGACCCCAGAGCCTTGAACAAGTTCCTGAGGAAAGAAATTCAAGATGGTGACATTGGGAGACTGGCTGGTGGCAATAGATCTTCAGGATGCTTACTTCAATGTGCCGATACATAAGAAGAACAGGATGTTCCTGAGGTTCCTCATAGGAGACAAAGCAGTAAAGCGCACCTCAGGTGATCTGGGATCCACATATTCTCGTACTTGGACGACTGGTTGTTCCGAAGGAGGTAGACGGAGCAGGTCTTGTCCCATCTCGGGAGCACCTGTTCATTACTCCACAGGCTGGGCTTCTCCCTGAACTTGCAGAAGTCCCATACGACACCAGTTCAGAGGCTCCAATTCATCTGGGCAGTCCTGGACACTCGGGCAGGGAAGGCTTTTCCACCCGAGGAGAGCTTTGTCAGAACCAAGCCACCTTACCAGCGGCTTCTTTCCTCCATCTCTTAGGTCTCATGATCGCCTGTATTTTTCCAGTGCCAGAGGCCTGTCTGCGAATGAGATAATTACAATGGCTTCCACAAGGTCAGTGTTCCTAGTACCTCCGAACCCTGAAGGACGTTCTCAGGGTGTCTAGGTCAGTGGCAACGACCTGACTTGGTGAGTCAATGGCAGGAATCTTTCTGGCGGGGGAACCTTTCTGGCCTCTGTGGCCTCAGGCCGGGGTAGTAATGGATGCATCCTTGAAAGGTTGAGGCGCTCACTGCAAGGACTTGCAGGTGAGCGGACTTTGTTCAGTGATGGAAGCCAGGTTGCACATCAACAGGCTGGAGTTGCAGGCAGGCCACCAGGTTATCTCTGAAGGCTTTAGCTCTGTCTCTCAAGGGGAAGCATGTCCTGATCCTGACAGACAAAACGATTCCCATGTACTACCTGAACAAGTAGTTTGGCGTGCACTCCCTCCCCCTCTGCAGAGAGGCGATGCAGCTTTGGTTCTGGCTGTTAGAGAACCATATCTTGGTCTCGACAGCTCATCTGGCAGGGACAGAAAATATCTTTGCGGATGCTCTGAGCAGGGTCTTACACGAGTGGGAAGTGTGCCAGGAAGTCCTAGAGTAGGTCTTCTCTCTGTGTGATACCTCAACCGTGGAGCTTTTTGTCACAGAGTCCACCTATCCGATAGCCAGGGTGCCCGGATCCCCTGACCCAGTTGTAAAGATCTGGTACTACACCCGAACCCGTAGTCCTTCAACCTAAATGCGTGGCTCTTGAGAGGATGAGGTATGATGACTGGGACCTCTCGGAGGAGGTACTCAAGGTGTTGCTGGCTGCACGCAGACCGTCTACCAGATCTCTGTACGCGGGCAGGTAAATACGATTTGAGGCATGGTGCAGGGAAAGCGAGATTGACCCTATCTCTTGCCCCACCACTACAGTAATGTAGTTCCTTCTGTCAATGGCCTCAGTAGGCCTTCAGGTTACCACAGTCAAAGGACATTTGGCGGTCTTATCCGTGTTCAAGACGTCTCCAGATCAAGGTTCTTTGTTTACTATACCGGTTATGGCCCAATTTCTGAAGGGCCTTGTGAATAGGTTTCCACCAACTCCTTTTGTTGACCCAGACTGGGATTTAAATCTGGTTCTGACATTCTTGGTGGCAGCTCCATTTGAGCCCATGCATTCCTGTTCTTTGAGACTGTTATCTTTGAAAATAACCTTTTTGGTTGCGATCACGTCAGGAGAGTTAGCGAGCTGCAGGCCTTGTGTTGCAAGCCCCTATCCTTGTGTTTGTTTCCCTGAAAGTAAGGCCTGGATTTCTTGTAAAAGTGGTTTCTGAGTTCCACCTTTCTCAGTCCATAGATTTACTGATCTTCTAGCCTACACCACACCATTCTAAGGAGGAGGAGCGTTTCTACCGCTTGGATCCCAAAAGAGCCTTGAGCTTTTACGTCAGTAGGACGTCTGAGTTCGAAAAATCGGAACTGCTGTTCGTGGCCCATTCATTGTACCGCAAGGATCTAGCTTAACTAAGCAAACTGTCTCATTGGATTATTCTTTTCATCGCAGAATGTTACCAGTCTGCAGGCAGCTAGCTTCTTCCTGGCATCAAGGCATACTCGACAGGAGGAGTCTCAACTTCTACGGCCCTGCAGAGGGGAGATCCCATTAGGGACATCTGTCGTACGGCCACATGGTCGTCCTTGCACACGTTTACCAGACACTATTGTCTGGATGTTTCCCGCAGGGCTAATGCACGTTGTGGTAGGGCAATTTTACTACTGTTGCACTTTCTGCCCGCTTCTGTGGTCCTAACTGCTAGAGGAATCTGCTGTAGAAAATCAATCCATTGAAGGAGAAATTACTTACCGTAATTTTCTTTCTATGGATTCTTCTCCCACAAATTCCTCATCGCCCCTGTCATCCATCCGCGCTCAGAAAGTTCTTACGGCTTGGCGCATTTGTCTAAGCGAAGGGATGCCTGCTGATGGCTCTGAGGTCAATTCTTCTCTTATTCTTGGGGGTTTCCCCCTCTTGGGATGTTTCCCATTATCAAGTTTTTTACAGGCTGATTAACCTGGTCTCCGATCTTTTTCCTATGCAACATTCAAGCACACGGGAAAAAGAGGGAACTGCCGTATGGAGCGTAGTGATGTGGTATATACAACGCCTGACGTCACGTCTGGAGCCGACGATCGAGCACCGAGAAAAATGGATCAAACAGTGGAGTAGAGGTCCTCTATGTCCACTGTCGAAAAATTTCCGAGCAGCAGAGCTGTATGGGGCTATCTGTTAGATGAGGAATCTGTGGGAGAAGAATCCATAGAAAGAACATTACGGTAAGTAATTTCTCCTTACAGTGAATCATTTTTCCTTTTGCAAGAACGACCTGCCCACTCTTGTATCCTCATCCTCCAAGGAATTGAGATGGTAATATTTGGTAAAGGTATGCAGCGATACCCAAATTGTAGCTTAGCGGATGCCCACTAAGAGGAAGCACCTTTGCTGCGAAACAGATGTCTCTGAGGAACTTTTGTAGAATAGGTGGGGAAACCCTTAGGGAATATCCTTGTAAATCAACTTGTAACGTGTTTTAATGCTTAACATAATCACCTGGAGATGGTCTGTTTAGTGATCATTCTCCTCTTTGTAGATCCAGAGAATCCCACAAAAAGCAGTGCACTCTGCTGATATTCATTTGATCTGGAAAGGTAGAATGTTATTGTTCTTCTTGGATCAAATGTATGGGAATCTCTCATCTCTTGGGAACAATGAGGAGGTAGAAAGAACACCAGAATTATCATTTTTGGTTGAAGGTGAAATTGTATAACCACTTTGGGTAGGGAACACCTTTAGACATGCAAGGTCATTTTCTCTTTGCGGTATTGTACGAATACCATACCATCTCATAAAGAACATTACCAGTGATAAGTAATTTGTTCTTCGAGGGGATTGGGTCCTCTGACATATTCCATATCTATGACATGTAATCACCACAGCTGTGCTGCTTCGGAAACTTTTTTCTGCGTCGATGACGTCGATGCGCCATCGTCGAGAACCTCCTCCGACGTCATCCGATGTGATAAGTAGGACGCACGACGCCCGTCGCCTCAGTTCCGTTTTTCCGCGAACGTGTTGCTTCGTGAATCTCGGTTAACGCCTCGACTCTTTGGAGTTCTGTTCTTCTCGGTTCTTCGAACCTGTTAGTTTTTGTGAAAATCCTTCGTGTGAAGATGTCTTCTACTTCGTCTTCGACCCCGCGACCGGGCTTCAAGAAGTGCGGGGAGTGTGGGTCCAAGATGTCGGTGACGGACTCGCACGACGCCTGCCTCTGGTGCCTCGGGGAGGCCCACGACACGGATGACTGTATCGACTGCCAGTCGCTCACGTCCAAAGCCTTACGCGAACGTAAGAAGAAGTTGTCGGTAGGTCGGGTGTCCAAGTCCCGGAAGTCGAAGTCTGCGGGGCTTTCGACGGATGATTCCAGAGGTGACTCTCCGCGTCATCGTCGGAAGTCTCGTGGGTCTCCTTCTAGGAGTCGGTCTCGCCACTCCTCAGCCTCTTCGAGGCATTCTCGGAAGCGCCGACACCGGTCGTCTTCCAGGTCCTCTTCGGAGGACTCTGCCCGGCACGTCGCTTACCCCACCAGCTGTGTGACGCCGGAGGAATGGGCTTCCTTCGGGAAGAAAATGCTGGCGATTCTCGAGTCGCAGGGTACTTAGCCGTCCGCGCCCCCGAGTGGGGTCGGTCGTGAGAGGTCGAGAGACACCGCTCGCAAGAGTGGTCGGCACGAGTCACGGGAGAGGTCCCGTTCGGACAAGGAGACTCGTTCTCGACATACCCGTTCCAGGTCCCGGTCCTCGACGCGTTTGAGACCATGTGCACCTGTGAGGTCTTCGAGGAAGACATCGACGTCTGAGGCGTCGAGGGCGTCGACAGGCTTTCTCGAGGCTCCGGCTCCGAGGAAGTCGTCGAAGCCGTCGACGCTCAGGTCGTCGAAGGACACGCTCGGGGCTCCGGCTTCGAGGGCTGTGTCGACGCCGCCGATGCTGGCGGCGCTGCATCTGACGTCGACGCCGATTTTCTCGACGTCGACGCCGATTTTCTCGACGTCGACGCCGATTTTCTCGACGTCGACGCCGATTTTCTCGACGTCGACGCCGATCCTCTCGGCGCTGATGCCTGTTCTCTCGAGGCCGGCGCCGATTCGCTCAACGCCTTTCGTGTCGGAAGTACCCCGTGGCACGGGGGAACCCCTTAGGAAGGCTCTGGTTAAGAGCAAGCACTCTCGGGTGCCTTCTTTTCGCCACCTGGAATATATTCCGGAGGTGGATGAGGATTCTGATGGCCTGGTTCCTAGTCAGGTTCCAGATGAAATTGTCTCGGGCCATAGTCAGTTTGACGATTTGAGGCAGTCACTGCATGATGCCAGTGGACTGGACACCTCTCCGGAGGTGGAGTTTTGTAGGCCTGAGCCTGGCTCTCATGCCGATTCCTCGTACCGACGCCTTATGGCCAGGGTTTCTGAGTACTTGGGATGGTCTGCTCCCCCAGGGGAGTTTGTGCAGGATGATCTCACGGACATCCTTGATGTTGGTCCCCCAACTGACCCGGTACTGCCGTTCCATATGGCTTTACAGAGAAGGGTGGCGGCGGCTTGGACTGCTCCGGAGAGTCTCCCGGCGGTGGGCAGGTCCTTGTCGTGAAAATACCGTCCAGCCAGTAGCGACCCCTGCTACTTGACCCGGCACCCCACTCCGGAGAGTTTGGTGGTGCAGGCGGCCACGACCCCGGCAAAGCAGGCGTTTTACCCTACCATCCCTCCTGATAGGGACGACAAACGTTTTGATGGCTGGGCGAAGAAAGTGTTTTCTTCTGGTGGTATGGCGCTTCAGGCAGCCAACTCCATTTGTGCCTTGTCTCGTTTCACACACACACTCTGTGGAACTGTGTTGCGTTAGCGGCTGAACATATTCCCGAAGGGGACGAACGGGATGGTTTCCTTGGTATGGTCCAGGATGGTAAGGATGCCATGTGTGAGTCCGTTCAGTCGGGTTTGGATTTAGCTGAATGCGTCAGTAGGTCCATGGCGGCGAGCACCGTGATACGCAGGTTTGCGTGGTTGCGGAAGTCGGGGTTTGCTCCTGATGTGTAGTCCCGGCTCTTCAACATGCCTTTGACGGTGAACACCTTTTTGGCAGCAAGGCTGACGAGAGCCTTGAGAGGTTGCAGACCTCAAAAGCTGCAGCAAAGTCGTTGGGCGCTGCAGTTCGCCAACCTCCGCCTTTTCGTCCTAGGGGACAGCAGTGGAGGGGTGGTTCCTTTCGCTATTACTCGTCCTTCAGTAAAGCGAGAGGAGCTGGCAGTCAAAGAGGCCAACGCAGGGGTACCAGAGGTGGACGACAGGGTACCCGTGGTGCCAAGGCCGCTCGGGCAGTTGCCTCTTTGCCCTCAGGTAACGCCGCAGCCGCTCCCACTCAGTCATGAGGCCATGTCCCATGGTTCGCCGGTTGGGGGAAGGCTGGCGCAGCATCTTGTAGAGTGACTAGCCATTACTTCAGATGTATGGGTTCTGGAGATCATAACCCACGGCTACTGTCTTCCCTTTCGGCACAGGCCTCGCGACAGTCCACCGGGGAACCTCTCTTTGCAGAGTCCGGATCCGCTCCTTGCGCAGGAATTTCAAGCCCTGCTGGAGAAAGGCGCCATAGAACTGGTGCCTGTAGCGGAGAGGAACAAGGGATGGTATTCCCCTTATTTTTTGATTTCGAAGAAAGACGGGGGATTGAGACCCATCATGGACTTGCGCGGTTTGAACAAACTCCTCAGGAAGGACAAGTTCAAGATGGTTACTCTCTCTCAAGTCCTCCAGGCCCTCCAGCTTCAGGACTGGTTGGTGTCACTCGACCTCAAGGATGCTTACTTTCATGTGCCGATCCATCCCAAGCACAAGAAGCACCTGAGGTTCGCGGTTGGCGGCTCGCACTTTCAGTTTCGGGTCCTGCCGTTCGGATTGACCTCCGCCCCGAGGGTTTTCACCAAGCTCATGGTGGTGGTGGCAGCGCATCTCAGGCAAGGGGGGATTCACGTCTACCCCTACCTGGACGATTGGTTGATCAGGGGGAGCTCTCCAGAGCAGGTCCTGGATCATCTGTCCATCACCTGCCACTCCCTTCACAGGCTGGGCTTCTCCCTCAATTTAAAGAAGTCCCATTTGACGCCAACACAGCGGCTCCAGTACATCGGAGCAGTGCTCGACACTTCCCTGGGGCAGTGTTTTCCTCCCCAGGTGAGGGCTCTTCACATTCAGCAGATGGTGCACAAGTTTCAGCATGCCCAGACGCACCCAGCGTTCGAGTTCTTGAGGTTGCTCGGCCTCATGGCATCCTGCATTCTTCTGGTGCCAGAGGCTCGCCTGTGGATGAGATCTTTGCAGTGGGCACTCAAGGCGCAATGGTCGCAGTCCTCCGGCAGGATGTCGGACCCGGTTCAGGTGCCGCCCTCGGTCGCCCGGGACCTTCTGTGGTGGGCCATCGAAGGCAACTTGATGAAGGGGGCTCCATTTTGGCTTCCCTGGCCGGAGGTGACGATCGTGACGGATGCATCCCTCACGGGATGGGGAGCTCATGCCAACGGGCTGACAGTCAGCGGTCGTTGGTCTCCGTCGGAATCCAGACTCCATATGAATCTGTTGGAGCTGAGGGCCGTCAGGATAGCCCTGAAGGCTTTTCTGCCGACTGTGCGAGGAAAGAGTGTCCTGATCCTGACGGACAACACAGTGGCCATGCACTACCTCAACAAAAGGGGGGGCATGATCACTTCCTCTGTGCAGGGAGGCGATGCAGCTCGAGTTCTGGGCCATCCAGCAGGAAGTTTCGATCTCGGCAGTTCATGGCCGGAGACGAAAACGTGATGGCGGACGGTCTGAGCAGGCAGAGCGCGATCTCTCACGAGTGGGCGTTGGCTCAGGAGATTCTCCTGGAGATCTTCGCCCTTTGGGGGACCCCTCAAGTGGATCTCTTCGCCTCCACAACCGGAAGTGCGAAAGGTTTTGCTCGCGGGAATTTCCTCCAAAAGGAGCCTTAGGAGACGCGTTCGTGGTGGAGTAGTCATTCCCGCTGCTGTCCGCGTTTCCTCCAGTCCCCGTCATCCCGCAAGTGTTGCGGAGGTTACGGAAGTTCGGTTCCCGGATGAGCCTCATTGCTCCGGCGTGGGCTCGGAGGACGTGGTACCCGGACCTTCTCGACTTGTCCATCTGCCCTCCACGTCGTCTTCCCTACCGAGACGATCTGCTCTCACGGGAGGGGGGTCAGGTTCTCCATCCAGAGGTCAGATCCCTCAACCTTCACGCTTGGCTTCTGAAAGGTTGAGGTATAAGGATTGGGACCTCCCTGAAGAAGTCTCTGTACCGTTGCCGTTGCCGTAAGTTCTGCGACTGGTGCAGAGTTCAGAATGTGGATCCTTTTGTATGTGACATCCCCATGGTTCTGTCCTTTTTACTTTCTTTGGCCCACAGGGGCTTGCAAGTGGGTACCATTAAAGATTACCTGGCGGCGCTGTCCATCTTTAAGCGCTCGTCTGAAGAGTGTTCTCACTTTAAAATCCTTTAATTTCACAGTATCTGAAAAGGCTCACTAATGTGTTCCCTCCGTCAACTTTCCTGGTGCCCGGTTGGGATTTAAACCTTGTTCTTAAGTTTCTTATGGGTGCTCTGTTTGAGCCTTTACATTCTTGCCCTTTGAGGCTGTTAACTCTGAAAACTGTGTTTTTAGTTGCGGTTATTTCCGCTCGCAGAGTGAGTGAGTTACAGGCACTTTCAGTTAAGCCACCCTTCACTGTATTTCAGAAGGACAGGGTGTCCTTAGAGTTCGTCCTTCTTTTCTTCCGAAGGTAGTGACGGAATTTCATTTGGCCCAGAAGGTTGTTCTTCCGGCATTCTATCCTCCTCCGCATCCTGGTAAGGAAGAGGAGAGGCTCCATAGGCTTGATCCTAGGAGAGCTTTAAGCTTTTATGTTTCACGCATGTCCCGGGTCAGAGTGGACGATCAACTCTTTATTGGTTACGCTGGAAAGCGTTTGGGGCAAGCTGTGACGAAACAGACTTTGTCTCGCTGGATTATTTTGGCCATCTCGGAGTGTTACCGCTTGGCGGGTAAGGACCCACCGGCTGGCTTGCGGGCCCATTCTACCAGGGGTATGGCTGCATCTACTGCCCTGCAGAGGGGTGTTCCTATTCGCAACATCTGTGATGCAGCCACCTGGGCTTCAGTACATACATTTGTACGTCACTATTCCCTCGATTCCATCCGAGGACAGGATCTGGCCTTTGGCAAGGCGGTCCTTTTGCTCTGATATTTGATTGGCTATTCTAAATTTTGATTCTAAATTCTTTCCCTCCTCCTTGCTCTGGTACTGCTTTGGGAGTCTGTCATAGATATGGAATACGTCGGAGGACCCAATCCCCTCGAAGAACAAGTTACTTTCTTACCTGGTAACATTCTTTCGATGGGATGGTCCGACGGCTTATTCCATATCGCTCCCGCCCTGCCTTCCCTGCTGCAGAATTTCTTTTGCGATTGCAGCTTACGTTCCGCAAGGCTTTGTGTCTGACTGACAGTTGACTAATGTCACACGTTCTGGGGGAAAAAACCACAACTGAGGCTACGGGCGTCGTGCGTCCTACTTATCACATCGGATGACGTCGGATGTCGGAGGAGGTCCTCGACGACGGCGCATCGACGCAGGACGCAGACGCCGAAAAAAGTTTCCGAAGCAGCACAGCAGTGGTGATTACATGTCATAGATATGGAATACGTCGTCGGACCATCCCATCGAAAGAACGTTACCAGGTAAGAAAGTAACTTGTTCTTTTAATGGATACATCTATTGCATTCCTGCCTCCCACAGATTCCTCATCTTAGATAAATCTTCTCCCAGCGCACTCTGTACGCTGCTAGTGAATCCTACTTAGCCCTAACTAATTTTGACTGCATCATTCCTACTTCACCAAAGGCCTCTTGTTTCCAGCCACGCATGAAATGTGGGAGGCAAATGTCTGTATTGGATCCCCCCTAAGATGTGTCTTTACTGCCTTGGGAAGGAAAATGACAAAGTTACAGATCCTGCCAATCCATGCACTCCAAGATCCTCTGAGAGCACTCAACTAAACTTTACACCTAACTCCATAAAGGGGCTGCAAGGAAACCGTCAAAGTCACTGGTGTCGGATCCTTCTTGGTAGACATGGGCAGCTTGTCCCTAATGGGTGACAGTGCACGGACCCACCACCAAATATGGATAAGCAGGACCTGCCACCTATTATGGACGATCTAAGGGAGTGCTCCTAGGCCTTGTTTACCTGTCAAAGGGAACATGGTTTCTTTTTCACTTTTCTAATAATACCCCAACGTGCATGTCCAATGGAAGATGCAAGGCCATGGGGTGTTTTGTTTCTTCAGCCTTGCATGGCCCATTGGGGATACAGGCTGGGATTCAGCAGGCCATAATGTGTGTAAGGTCTGCACATTCAGAAGGCCTGGGGCATAGAGCTGGACCCACTCCGGCTCCACCATTCATGTGCAAATCTCTCTCTGCTTCCTATTCATAATGCCTGGGAGCAGGAGAGCCATTGTTGGAGCTTGAAACAAAGCAGATCCTGAACCGGGGATGCAGGTAAGGAAAAGAAAGTAGTGTATGTATGCGTCTGTGTGCATGGATCCATTTGAATGTATGAATGATTGTATGTTGTATGGGTATGCATGTGAATGAGAGAGTGTTGTTTGGGTCTGCTGCTGAAAGCGAATGTATGAATGCTGTTGGGAGCGCAAGTGAATGTGCATGAATGCTGAATTAATATATGTGTTTGTTTGCTTGCATGTGTTCATGGGAAACAGGCATTTGATTTTTTATTTTGGAGTCTGGGGTCTTTTGTGCAGCAGCCAGTCGGGTTATATTTTCTTACACAACATGACATTTATTTACTGGTATCAAGGACAAAAACTTAAATTAGTATTATTGCTAGACTGTCCTACAAAGGTGCTGCCACTGTGGTTATGTTTCCTTAGTGTGGCATGGCATTTATAATGGATTCCTTCCTCCCACGGATTACTCATCTTTGATATCTTTCTCCCAGCTGAGCTGCTCTTAGAAAACCTTTCTGCTACCATGGCTCTCCCGATGCCTCTACATACCCAATGCTGGATATTTGTGAGGGGTCAGTAATGCAAGACGGACAACTGTTTGATGATTTATCAAAACATGCCATTTTATTCTCACAATAAATGTAGTAAAATACCTCACTATCTCTACTCTGCTGAGGATTTCCCTGACTACCCAAAGCTAAGGGAAAACACTTTAACACAGGATATCTGACCCTCACACTAAGCAGCAAATACACAATGAAAATATATGGCAATACAATATAACAAACAATTTTCACAGTTTGTGAATCACCTTCTCATGTCCTGGGCAAATCCCATTCCACAGGATTCAAGGTCAACCCTGTTAATGTTCAACCAAAAGAAGAATCTAGGAAATCCTTGTAGATAAGACAGTCTTAAATAAGTTCTTGATATTTTAAAGTCAAAATTATGGTTTGTTAACCAAAGTTCCAATGATGGCAAATATTTTCTCCTTGGTGGAATATCTACTTTACACTTCCACCAAATAGCACCAATGGTGACCCCAGCCATGATGCTTTTTCTTCAAGAATACTTGCCACAGTTCAAAAGAAATGCAATGTCTACAACTGTCATTAAGACACAGTTCTTAGTTAACAGTTAGTATTCTTTAGTTAAAGTTGTAGAATTTCCAATGGTATCTTTGTCAGGATGACTTCTGAGTGCTGCTGCCTTCAACAACTTCACTTCTGCTTGATTCACTGTGAGAACGGTCACCTTTGTCTCACAGTACTCCACTTTGTCAGTAGATGCAACATTGTAGTAGCCTAAATAAACATATATATCACCACAGCTTCTGTACTTTGGATGACTACCACAGCTTCAGTGATTTCTGCTTCTAGACATGCTCCGACAAGATACAATTTAAAGTACTTCAACACCTTCAAGTAGGCAAGGCACTCTTCCTCTGAATATATATCTTCAAAAGGGGCAGCCTCTTTGCCTCTCGCATCTTTCTGCCTCTATAACAACTTGGGTTTGCTTTTAAGAATGACTTCTCTCTGACTTCCACAGTCTTTGGCACTGCAGGTTGTGCCAACTTCAAATAGTCTTTAAAAGCGGCCTGTTTCCCTTCCCCATCTTTACCCTCCCCATTCGACCAGCTATCAGCCCAAGTGATTACTCAGAAGCCTTTGTGCCACTCTCTTAGCTTCAAGCAACGCTTGTACATGTGTTTCTTAGGACAGTTCAACTGTTATTAACTTCACAGGGAAAGGCTAGTTTCACTTTTAATAAGGGGAAACACTTGGCTTGTGCAATGCTTGTTTTCTTCTTCAATAGTAAATACACCTTTACGTCTTAGGTGTGAAAAGGTATGCTGTGTTAAAGAAAATAATGGAATTCAGTCTTCCTTTGGGAATCACAATTAGGCACACGTGGCCACTCTTTGATATCATTTTCACAAGTTAAAGACTTCAATTATTGTTTTGTCAAGGTTAGATATTCAGTAATGGTCTCCACAACATTCACTCTTCTTAATTAACGACACGCGACTGCTCCTTCAGGTAGATACAGTCTGTTGAGGGTTTAGCAGTGTATTTAAGCAGCATTTGCTCTTGCAAATAAAAGACTTCGCTCCTATACGCAATTGCTACTTTCCATTGTTCATGGATTGTAACTTCAATTAACAATTTCAGCTTGCTTTAAATCACGCGCAAGTGAATAGGGAGTGAATAGGGAACTGGATACTATAGCCGGCAATCGTCACACAAGGTATTAGAATGCCAGGCTTCACTCACTGACTTCTCTAAGACTTTTTCTGCAGATCGCACCGCTTCCACAACTTCTGCTACTGGCTTCTTAGGGACCCGCACCCTTTGTCTCTGAAGATGTCTTCGGTCCGGCCACATGTTTATGGAGCCCCCCTTATAATGGATTGCTTTTCTCCTGCAGATTCCACATTATGATAGATATTCATCATCCAACTCTGCTGTTCTGAAACTTTTCGACAGGGGGTGTAGTGGATCTCGACTCGACCATCGATTGTCAATCCGTCTTGTCTGGCTCTCAATCGTCGGCTGCGGAAGTGACATCAGCCGTCGTATATATAGCATGTCACTATGCCCCATGCTTCAGTTCCTTTTTTCTGCATTTCTGCATCAGGAACACTACTTGAGTTTACTCAATGTTCTTTTTGTACTATTTGTACTTTTTTCTTCAAAAACCTCAACGCAATGTCATCTCACAGGATTTCGGGCTTAAAGCGATGCTGCGATTCTGAGGCCAAAATGTCTGTGACCGACCCCCATGACATCTGTCTATGGTGTCTAGGTGTTAGTCACGCCACAGGGTCTTGTGCGTCATGCACAAAGATGCAGCCGAAATCCCTACCTGAGAGGGCCGGTAAACTGGCCTTGGGCCGACAATGCACCAAGTCTCTGGCACAGAGGTCGAGACTGAGGAGCCTACTCTTGACAAGGGGAAGGAACGACATTGCAAGAAAGCCAAGAAATGGTCCCATTCCAGGAGCCTTTGCTCGTCATCTTCCTTGCGGACAAAGAAGCGGCACCACAGCCATTGACGCAGGTCCAGCTCATTTTCAGAATGAGGTAAGCCCTCTGCTGGGCCGACCACTCAGGAAGAGGGGGGAAAGTTTAAAACTTCAAAGCTCAAAATGTTTAACGGGCAAGCTACTGTAGGTGCGGCTCCGGCACCCGACCAGCAAGCTTTGGCGGCAAAAGTGGCACTCAGAGCTCCCAACCCCAAGCCAGCCACTCCGTCAACATCATCGGCGTCGAAAACGCCTTCGGGCGTTACACCTACCAGGCATAAGTCGCTGGAGGGCCATAAGCTGAGGCCCATCACTCCCATCCATTTTCTGTGCATCCCTCACCACCGAAAGAAACTTCGGTATCGAAAGCTTTGGTTTTGAAACCTATTGTTAAGCCCTCATCGCCAACAGTTCATTTGTGCCACTGTCAAGATCAGGTGTCTTCGATTCGATGCATTCCACATTTAGCGTCGATTATCCCGATGACCCTGAGGACTCAGTGAACCCTGTCTACACAGGAGCCGGCAGCGTAATTCTATTTTATTTTGACGACCAGACCTATTTACTGGCCCTAGCTTAAGGTCTACACGATGGCAGTGTTCTGGATACTTCCCCAGACCTTGAGTTAAAGCAAAACCAGCCCTATACCCATGATAATATTAGGTTCAGGGATCTGGTTCACAAGGTGGTTGACACGCTGGGGTTGAAGGCGTCGACTATCCCCCTTCAGAGGTATGAGCTTACCGACATTTTGGACGAGGGTCCTACAGTCGAGCATAACATACCATTCAACCCAGCCATTGCAGACCCTTTAGCCTCCTTATGGCAGCACCCTTGTACCATTCCCCCTGTGAATGCCAATTTTACAGGGAAGTATAGGCCAGCAAGAGGAGACCCTTCTTTCCTTGCCACACACCCTTCCCCGGAAGGGTTGGTTATTCAGACTGCCACTATTTCCACCAGACCTGCAGCATCCAATAATAATAATCTGCCTACGGACAGAGAAGGGAAGAAATCTGACTATTTGGCCAGAAAGCTGTTCACCTCTGGTAGCATGGTGCTCAAAGGCACTAATTTAGCATGTGGATTCACCAAGTACTCCTTTGGCTTATGGAAGGCTGTCGAACATGCTGCTCAGTGCATCCCTGAGGGTGCCATGCGGGATGGATTTTTACAGCTGGTGGAGGAGGGGAATGTTAAATTATATGAATGCACGCCACAGACGTTGCTTAAGGTTGAAGGGTTTATTCAAGTAGCAGAATCAGGAACATCCAGGAGAAACAGCCCCCAGCAATGGACCACCATGTCCACCTCTCTCCTTCTGTCTTCAACCCCTTTTCCCGGAATCTGGAACCCTTGCTGATGGATAGCAGTGAGGGTTCCCTTGTAACTAGGATACATGATGCAAGAAGGATGGTGTCAACAATACATGAGGAATGAGGTCCAGGATTGACACCAAGCACCTCCCAACACCTCCCTTCCTTTTCCAATAAAACAAAGAACAAACACAAACAAAAAAAAAAATATTTCCGATGCAATGTTAAAACAGCTGAAGAACAAGTGTAAATGACCAGGATAGAACAAAATTGTCGAAGTGAAAACGCCTCATAGAGTAGTCATTTTAAACTACATTGGTGTCTCTAACATTCCTGCAAAGAGCTATCCTCTCCTTGTTCCAAAAACCTCCTCCTTTGACCAGAACAGAGGATCCTAGATCTTTTGCAACCTGTTTAGGCTGAGAAAATAGTGATGCACCTTTACGTACTTTGGTAGGAAGTTTAATCTTAATCCAGTCACCTTCCTCAAGTTTGAGCTCTCTACAGGCATTCTTCGGATCATACCGCTCTTTAGATTTGACACCAGACTCAAATATTCTCCCTCTCACACCTTCCAAATCCACTCCTACTGATTTGGATTTTCCCATCCAACCAGGACACATGTGTAAGTTAGGCTTCCTTCCCCTTAGTACCTCAAAAGGAGACACACCTGTAACACTATGTGGAGCCAATCTGTACTGAAATGTCCTCTCCATTACAGTTCTTACCCAGTCACCCCCAGTGGCTACGGCAATTCCAATAGCATCCATGAGAGTGCAGTTGAAGCGTTCTACGCATCCATTGGTCTGGGGATGATACAGGGAAGTATTTACCTGTTCTATGCCATGACTACTCAAAAACTCTCTAAATTCCCTGGACACCAGTTGAGAACCATTATCCGACAAATATTTCCTGGGGAATCCTTCTCTCCAAAACAAGTGTTCCATAAATGTTATGATACTGCTACTGGAGATATCTTTTAGTATAAATACTTCAGGCCATTTAGACAATAAATCCATGACAACTAACACATACGTTTCTCTTCCACCTCTAATGTTAAAGGGGCCTAACAAATCCAAGGCAACCTCATCCCACGGAACAGTGGGTGATCTCCTCACAGTCATAGGCACTTTCAGTACTCTGTCCCTTATTTCCTTCAATGCAATCACTGCAACCATTAACCTGTTCTTATGTGTCTCTGTCAACATTAGGCCACCAAAACTCTGACCTAACCAAACCTTTGGTTCTAGCCAGCCCCAAGTGCCCAACATGAGCTAGATCTATTATCAATTTCCTCATTTTGAGAGGTACCACCATCTGATGACCCCTATGCAAATACCCATTATCGATCCATAGTTCTCCTCTAACCTTGGCAGAACTACCTAGATCACCAATGTAACTCTTTATCTTACCCTCCATCACTAAAGTCAACACTTTCTGGTACATACCATCCTCAGAACATGCAGTGTCCCAATCATCTTTCTTTATCGATTCATGAACATGAAATATTTCAACATCCCTCTCATGACTCAACAGACTCTCTTTGGTCAAATTTTCTCTCTGCACTGATCTGGATAAGGCATCAGCAACTACATTGGTCTCACCACTGACGTGAAGCATGGTATATTGTAAGCCTTGTAGTGAAGTCACCCACTTCATAATACGCCTGGAGACTCCTTATAGACCACCTTTGGTGAATATCCCAATTAAAGGCTTATGGTCAGTGCATAATGTGAATTCCCTGCCCCACAGAAATCTTTTGAATTTTTCCACTCCCCAGACACACGCTAATGCTTCTTTTTCCACTACCGAGTATCTGTTCTCAGGTCCTTTGAGAGACCTAGATGCAAACGCAATTGTGTGCAGCCCTTCTTGATCCTCCTGCATTAAGACTGCTCCAATACCATAATCGCTAGCATCTACAAACAACAAGGAGCGTCTACCTTCTTCAAATGTTCTCAAAATAGGGGCGTTGGCAATGGAATCCTTAATCCTGTCAAACTCCTCCTTACACAAATCATTCCACTTAAAGGTAACACCCTTTCGAGTCAGCCTTCTCATATTTCTTGACATATTTGACAGACCTCTAATAAAGTTGCCATAAAACTCAACTAAGCCAAGGAACGACAATACATCTGCTTTTCACTTTGGCGCTTCCATCTTACAAATGGCTTCTATGGCTTTTTCTTTGGGTTTGACCTCTTCCCCTGTAATTTCATGGCCAAGATACTCTACTTTGTCAGCTTTGAATATACATTTCTCTAAAGACACTTTAAGACCCGCTTCTTTAAGCATATTCAAAACTCTCCCTAATCTCTTATCATGTTCCATTTCATCTTTCCCACACACAAGCACATCATCCTGGTAGCACATGACACCTCTCTCACCTCCTAGCAACTTGTACATTATGCTCTGAAAAACACTCACTGCGGAAACCAATCCGAACGGCATACGCACACCTCTGAAAAGACCAATCCGGGTAATGAATGCTGTAGAGTCAGGATGAAACTCCACCTGATAGTAGGCAGATTTTAGGTCAAGAATGGAGAATACTCTAGAACCAGACACACCCACTAATAGATCATCTATCCTGGGTAAGGGAAATCTATCAGCTACCACCATATTATTCAAATGTCTGAGATCAATGCATATTCGTAAAGATCCATTACTCTTTTTTACTATCACTATGGGACTAACCCACTCTGAGGAATCAATCCTCTCTATCACTCCTTCACATTCCATTCTTTTCAATTCTCTTTCTACATCTTCTCTGAGTGCTAATGGAATGGTGCGCAGCTTGGCAATTTTTGGAATGGCATCTCTCTTCAATCGACTCTTATGCACAAACCCCTTCAAACTTCCTAACTTATCAGTTGTGGTATTGGTCTGTACAATCTTATCACCCACCACGATGCTGGCGGTATGGCCTCGCTCTCCACCGTCAACACTTGATCTGGGTGACTTGCTTCAAGCCGTATTCTCAGTTCTGCCTGATCACTCCAAGACAGACATTCTCCACCTCTATTGACCACATGGACAGTCCCTGTTGACTTCCTGTCCTTGAATTGCAACTCAGCTTCAAAACATCCCATTATTTCTATTGGTACATCCCCATAGGCATTCGCTCTCACAATGTTCTCCCACAAGGTACAGCATCCGAACTTTTCTCTCCACATGTGCACACTTATCAAAGTGTAATCCGCTCCACTATCCATGAGCATCGAGACTGGTACCCCACCAATCATCACCGTGGTGTATGGTTTCTTTTTCTTCACTTTGCCATCAATGGCATTGACTGAAAACACTACCTCCCTACCACCATCACCATTTGTATCATCCTCATACTCCCTACTAACTTCATGTACTTGACCTGTATTTGCATTGAAATTCCCACAACACCTGGCCATGTGTCCCCTCACCCCACAATCATTGCATATAATGTAAATTGCATAACACTCTTCATCAGATGCCAAATGTGACAGGCTCCCACACCTGTAACACCTCCTTCCTGGAGAGGCCCTAGAGTAACCAGAGTCCCTGCCACTCATAGATCTACCAGTCTCATTGGGTGGCCCTTTAGTCACTCTCATGGATGACCATTGTTGGCCCCACTCTCTGGTGGTGGGATCTTGACGACTCTCTGGCCTCCTGCCCATTTGCAAAGAGCGTTGTGAAGCTCCTGCACCATGCTTCTGCGTCACTTTGGAAACCTTCTGTATTGCACCTTCATTGTCTTCTGACTTGGGCTTATCAATAGATGGATTGTCTAGTTGAAGCACTCTTATGCATTTATCTGTATGCTCTACTGTCTTTGCAATGTCAATTGCTCTGTCTAAAGAAGGGTTCCTTTCCTTCCACAGTTCCTTTCTGATATTGTCATTTGAACATTTGATCATCAACTGATCTCTTAAGTGCTCATCTTGACAATGGTCAAATCTACACTTAACGGCCAAACCCCTCAGGGCGGTAATAAATTCCTCAATACTCTCTCCACTCTTCTGGCTCCTTGTAGCAAACTTGTACCTCTCTAATATTATTTTCTCTTCAATACAACAGTGCTTGTCCAACTTTGCTAATGTTTTTTCATAAGGTCCCCCTTCTGGGATATCTGGGGGTTCTGGGAGTTTTCTTAACACTTCCTGCCCTGCAGCACCCAAACAATGAAAGAGCAGTGCCTCCTTGCACTCGTTGGAAAAGTTGGGTCCAAATGCTGCCAACACATACTTATAAAATCCTTCCTTCCAGTCCAACCAGCGCACTCTAGGTTCGACTGGTGTTGGAAGAAAGAATATTGGAGCAGGTATGTTAGCCATGTTCCAAATTGAACTATACCACCTCCAAGACACAATCAAACTCCCTCTTCAGAAACAGTGTTCTTTAAAGTTGTATGCAATGAGAGGAGCAAACCCCAATCCGCAAAATTATCAAAAACTTTTGCAAACACCCACCAGTGTCGTCATATCCATGAATGCAGCTGAAACCTTACCTCCGCAAAATACAAAGCGTCCTCAAAGGTAAACAAACAGCTGACGATGCGTAGTTCTGGGAGACAGTAGATCAATACAGGCCAAAAATGCCTGCCACGCCTCAGGGTTCCTTGTTCTAACAGCGTGCTGATGTGTAACTGTATCGACAGCAACAGCAAGGCACACGGAAGGCCATCACGCTCCAAGGTCCTTTCCTTGGACTGCAGTGACACGCTGTTGTGTGCAGGAAGGATGGCAATGCCGGGTTCTGTTCGTCTCTCTAAAAGTAAGCAGTGGGCGGCGGCGGGAGCAATCAATGACTGGATGCAGCTACAACAAGGTTTATCAAAAATAAACAAATTCTGTGCACATTCAACATACAGGTTTTCGCTGCTTGGTCCAATTCTTGCGGTCCTCAAGTGCTTACTTTCCCATAGTGAACGGTCATTATCACTCCCGAACAGGCACTCCACTCCAGGGTCCTCCAGACTTTCCTCAATTGTCTGCAACTTCCACTCGCCAGTAACAACTTTCCTCTGCTCCCATGCACCGGGTAAAACACAAACCGGTGATGAATCCTTGCTGTTTTCCGGGGGCCGTAACTCTCTGGCCAATCCTTGTCATCAATGTTAAATTATATGAATGCACTCCACAGACGTTGCTTAAGGTTGAAGGGTTTATTCAAGTAGCAGAATCAGGTACATCCAGGAGAAACGGCCCCCAGCAATGGACTACCATGTCCACCTCACTCCTTCTGCCTTCAACCCCTTTTCCCGG